>NW_027458571.1:0-300000 GCF_050624435.1 Tenrec ecaudatus | reverse complement strand
TAACCTACATAGTCCAAGGGCCCGCCAGTTAACCTACATAGTCCAAGGTCCGCTAGTTAACCTAGATAGTCCAAGTGCCCGCTAGTTAACCTAGATATTCCAAGTGCCCGCTAGTTAACCTAAGTAGTCCAAATGTCCGATAGGGATCCTACATAGTCCAAGTGCCCGCTAGGTAACCTAGATAGTCGAAGTGTCCGCTAGTTAACCTACATAGTCCAAGAGCCCGTTCGTTAACCTATATAGTCCATGTGCCCGATAGGGAACCTACATAATCCAAGTGCCCGCTAGGGAACCTACATAGTCCAAGTGCCCGTTAGTTAACCTAGATAGTCCAAGTGCCCACTAGGGTACGTACATAGTCCAAGTGCCCGCTAGGTAACCTAGATAGTCCAAGTGCGCGCTAGGGTATGTACATAGTCCGAGTGCCCGCTAGGAAACCTAGATAGTCCAAGTGCCCGCTAGTTAACCTACATAGTCCAAGGGCCCGCTAGTTGACCTATATAGTCCAAGGTCCGCTAGTTAACCTAGATAGTCCAAGTGCCCGCTAGTTAACCTAGATATTCCAAGTGCCCGCTAGTTAACCTAAGTAGTCCAAATGTCCCATAGGGATCCTACATAGTCCAAGTGCCCGCTAGGTAACCTACATAGTCCAAGTGCCCCTTCGTTAACTTAGATAGTCAAAGTGCCCGCTAGGTAAACTAGACAGTCCAAGTGCCCGCTGGGTTACCTACATAGTCCAAGTGCCCGTTCGTTAACCTAGATAGTCCAAGTGCCCGCTAGGTTACCTAGACAGTCCAAGTGCCCGCTAGTTAACCTACATAGTCCAAGTGCCCGATAGGGAACCTACATAATCCAAGTGCCCGATAGGGAACCTACATAATCCAAGTGCCCGCTAGGGAACCTACATAGTCCAAGTGCACGCTAGGCAACCTACATAGTACAAGTGCCCACTAGGGGAGTACATAGGCCAAGTGCCCGCTAGGTAACCAACATAGTCCAAGTTCCCGATGGTAACCTAAATAGTCCACATGCCCGCTAGGGAAACTACATAGTCCAAGTGCCCGTTAGTTAACCTAGAAAGTCCAAGTGCCCACTAGGGTACGTACATAGTCCAAGTGCCCGCTAGGTAACCTAGATAGTCCAAGTGCGCGCTAGGGTATGTACATAGTCCGAGTGCCCGCTAGGTAACCTAGATAGTCCAGGTGCCCGCTAGTTAACCTACATAGTCCAAGGGCCCGCTAGTTAACCTATATAGTCCAAGGTCCGCAAGTTAACCTATATAGTCCAAGTGCCCGCTAGTTAACCTAGATATTCCAAGTGCCCGCTAGTTAACCTAAGTAGTCCAAATGTCCGATAGGGATCCTACATAGTCCAATTGCCCGCTAGGTAACCTACATAGTCCAAGTGCCCCTTCGTTAACCTAGATAGTCAAAGTGCCCGCTAGGTAACCTAGACAGTCCAAGTGCCCGCTAGGTTACCTACATAGTCCAAGTGCCCGTTCGTTAACCTAGATAGTCCAAGTGCCCGCTAGGTTACCTAGACAGTCCAAGTGCCCGCTAGTTAACCTACATAGTCCAAGTGCCCGATAGGGAAACTACATAATCCAAGTGCCCGATAGGGAACCTACATAATCCAAGTGCCCGCTAGGGAACCTACATAGTCCAAGTGCACGCTAGGCAAACTACATAGTACAAGTGCCCACTAGGGGACGTACATAGGCCAAGTGCCCGCTAGGTAACCTACATAGTCCACGTTCCCGATGGTAACCTAAATAGTCCACATGCCCGCTAGGGAAACTACATAGTCCAAGTGCCTGCTAGTTAACCTAGATAGTCCAAGTGCCTGCTAGTAAACCTACATAATCCATTGGCGCGCTAGTTAACCTAAATAGTGCAAAGGCCCGCTAGTTAACCTAGATCGTGCAAATGTCCGCTAGTGAACCTACATAGTCCACGTGCCTGCTAGGTAACCTAGATAGTCCAAGTGCCCGCTAGGCATCCTTCATAATCCAAGTGCCTGCTAGGTAACCTAGATAGTCCAAGTGCCCGCTAGTTAACCTATATAGTCCTAGTGCCCGTTAGTTAACCTAGATAGTCCAAGTGCCAACTAGGGGACGTACATAGTCCAAGGGCCCGCTAGTTAACCTACATAGTACAAGGGCCCGCTAGTTGACCTAGATAGTCCAAGTGCCCTCTAGTTAACCTAGATAGTCAAAGTGCCCGCTAGTCAACCTAAGTAATACAAAAGTCCGATAGGGATCCTATATAGTCCAAGTGCCCGCTAGTTAACCTACATAGTCCAAGGCCCCGCTAGGTAACCTAGACAGTCCAAGTGACCATTAGGTTACCTACATAGTCCAAGTGCCCGGTCGTTAACCTACATAGTCCAAGTGCCCGCTAGGTAACCTAGATAGCCCATGTGCCCGCTAGGAAACGTACATAGTCCAAGTGCCCTCTAGGTAACCTAGATAGTCCAAGTGCCCGCTAGGGAACCTACATAGTCCAAGTGCTCGCTAGGTAAACTACATAGTCCAAGTGCCCACTAGGTAACCTAGACAGTCCAATTGCCCGCTAGTTAACCTAGACAGTCCAAGTACCCGATAGGGAACCTACATAGTCCAACTGCCCGCTGGGAACCTACATAGTCCAAGTGCTCGCTAGGCAACCTACATAGTCCAAGTGCCCGTTAGTTAACCTAGATAGTCAAAGTGCCTGCTAGGTAACCTAAATAGTCCAAGTGCCCGCTAGGGAACCTACATAGTCCAAGTGCCCGCTAGGTAACCTAGATAGTCCAATTGCCCGTTAGCTAACCTAGATAGTTGAAGTGTCCGCTAGTTAACCTATATAGTCCAAGATCCCGTTCGTTAACCTAGATAGTCCAAGTGCCCGCTAGGTAACCTAAGTAGTCCAAATGTCCGATAGGGATCCCACATAGTCCAAGTGCCCGCTAGGTAACCTACATAGTCCAAGTGCCCGTTCGTTAACCTAGATAGGCCAAGTGCCCACTAGATAACCTAGACAGTCCAAGTGCCCGCTAGGTTACCTACATAGCCCAAGTGCACGTTCGTTAACCTAGATAGTCCTAGTGCCTTCTAGTTAACCTACATAGTCCAAGTGCCCGCTAGGTAACCTACATAGTAACCAAGTGCCCACTAGGTAACCTAAATAATCCAAATGCCCGCTAGTGAAACTACATAGTCCAAGAGCTCGCTAGTTAACCTAGATAGTCCAAGTGCCCGCTAGTAAACGTAGATAGTCCAAAGGCCCGCTAGTTAATCTAGATAGTCCAAGTGCCCGATAGTTAACCTAGGTAGTCCAAGTGCCCGCTAGTTAACCTAGATAGTCCAAGGGCCCGGTAGTTAATCTAGATAGTCCAAGTGCCCGCTAGTTAATCTAGATAGTCCAAGTGCTCGCTAATTAACCTAGATCGTCCAAGTGCCCGCTAGTTAACCTAGATAATCCAAGTGCCCGATAGTTAACCTACATAGTCCAAGGGCCCTCTAGTTAACCTAGATAGTCCAAGTGCCCACTAGGGGACGTGCATAGTCCAAGTGCCCGCTAGGTAACCTACATAGTCCAAGTGCCCGCTAGTTAACCTAGATAGTCCAAGTGCCCACTAGGGGACGTACATAGTCCTAGTGCTCGCTAGGTAACCTAGATAGTCCAAGTGTGCGCTAGGGTATGTACATAGTCCGAGTGCCCACTAGGAAACCTAGATAGTCCAAGTGCCCGCTAGTTAACCTACATAGTCCAAGAGCCCGCTATTTAACCTACATAGTCCAAGTGCCCGCTAGTTAACCTAGATAGTCCAAGGGCCCGCTAGTTAACCTAGATAGTCCAAGTGCCCTCTAGTTAACCTAAGTAGTCCAAATGTCCAATAGGGATCCTACATAGTCCAAGTGCCCGTTCGTTAACCTAGATAGTCAAAGTGCCCGCTAGGTAACCTAGACAGTCCAAGTGCCCGCTAGGTTACCTACATAGTCTAAGTGCCCATTCGTTAACCTAGATAGTCCAAGTGCCCGCTAGGTTACCTAGACAGTCCATGTGCCCGCTAGTTAACCTACATAGTCCAAATGCCCGATAGGGAACCTACATAATCCAAGTGCCCGATAGGGAACCTACATAATCCAAGTGCCCGCTAGGGAACCTACATTGTCCAAGTGCCCGCTAGGCAACCTACATAGTCCAAGTGCCCGTTAGTTAACCTAGATAGTCCAAGTGCCCACTAGGGACGTACATAGTCCAAGTGCCCGCTAGGTAACCTACATAGTCCTAGTTCCCAATGGTAACCTAAATAGTCCAAATGCCTGCTAGGGAAACTACATAGTCCAAGTTCGTGATAGTTAACCTAGATAGTCCAAGTGCCTGCTAGTAAACCTACATAATCCATGGGCCCGCTAGTTATCCAACATAGTGCAATGGCCCGCTAGTTAACCTAGATCGTGCAAGTGTCCGCTAGTTAACCTACATAGTCCACGTGCCTGCTAGGTAACCTAGATAGTCAAAGTGCCTGCTAGGCATCCTTCATAATACACGTGCCCGCTAGTTAACCTAGATAATCGTAGTGCCCGTTAGTTAACCTAGATAGTCCAAGTGCCCACTAGGGGACGTACATAGTCCAAGTGCCCGCTAGTTAACCTACATAGTCCAAGGTCCGTTAGTTAACCTAGATAGTCCAAGTGCCCGCTAGTTAACCTACATAGTACAAGGGCCCGCTAGTTGACCTAGATAGTCCAAGTGCCCGCTAGTTAACCTAGATAGTCAAAGTGCCCGCTAGTTAACCTAAGTAGTACAAATGTCTGATAGGGATCCTACGTAGTCCAAGTGCCCGCTAGTTAACCTACATAGTCCAATTCCCCACTAGGTAACCTAGACAGTCCAAGTGACCATTAGGTTACCTACATAGTCCAAATGCCCGTTTGTTAACCTACATAATCCAAGTGCCCGCTAGGTAACGTAGATAGCCCTAGTGCCCGCTAGGAAACGTACATAGTCCAAGTGCCCTCTAGTTAACCTAGACAGTCCAAGTACCCGATAGGGAACCTACATAGTCCAACTGCCCGCTGGGAACCTACATAGTCCAAGTTCTCGCTAGGCAACCTACATAGTCCAAGTGCCCGTTAGTTAACCTAGATAGTCAAAGTGCCTGCTAGGTAACCTAAATAGTCCAAGTGCCCGCTAGGGAACCATCATAGTCCAAGTGCCCGCTAGGTAACCTAGATAGTCCAATTGCCCGTTAGCTAACCTAGATAGTCAAAGTGTCCGCTAGTTAACCTACATAGTCAAAGTGCCAGTTCGTTAACCTACATAGTCCAAGTGCCCGCTAGGTAACGTAGATAGCCCAAGTGACTGCTAGGAAACGTACATCGTCCAGGTGCCCTCTAGGTAACCTAGACAGTCCAATTGCCCGCTAGTTAGCCTACACAGTCCAAGTACCTGATAGGGAACCTACATAGTCCAACTGCCCGCTGGGAACCTACATAGTCCAAGTGCTCGCTAGGCAACCTACATAGTCCAAGGGCCCGCTAGTTAACCTACATAGTCCAAGGTCCGCTAGTTCAACTATATAGTCCAAGTGCCTGCTAGTTAACCTACATAGTAGAAGGGCCCGCTAGTTGACCTAGATAGTCCAAGCGCCCCCTAGTTAACCTAGATAGTCAAAGTGACCGCTAGTTAACCTAAGTAGTACAAATGTCCGATAGGGATCCTACATATTCCAAGTGCCCGCTAGTTAACCTACATAGTCCAAGTCCCCGCTAGGTAACCTAGACAGTCCAAGTGACCATTAGGTTACCTACATAGTCCAAGTGCCCGCTAGGTAACCTACATAGTCCAAGTGCCCGCTAGGTAACGTAGATAGCCCAAGTGCCCGCTAGGAAACATACATAGTCCAAGTGCCCCCTAGGTAACCTATATAGTCCAAGTGCCCGCTAGTTAACCTACATAGTCCAAGTGCCTGCTAGGTAACCTAGACAGTCCAATTGCCCTCTAGTTAACCTAGACAGTCCAAGTACCCGATAGGGAACGTACATTATCCAAGTGCCCGCTAGGGAACCTACATAGTCCAAGTGCTCGCTAGGTAAACTACATAGTCCAAGTGCCCACTAGGTAACCTAGACAGTCCAATTGCCTGCTAGTTAACCTAGACAGTCCAAGTACCCGATAGGGAACCTACATAGTCCAACTGCCCGCTGGGAACCTACATAATCCAAGTGCCCGTTAGTTAACCTAGATAGTCAAAGTGCCTGCTAGGTAACCTACATAGTCCAAGTGCCCGCTAGGGTACCTAGATAGTCCTATTGCCCGTTAGCTAACCTAGATAGTCGAAGTGTCCGCTAGTTAACCTAGATAGTCCAAGTGCTCGCTAGTTAACCTAGATAGTCCAAGTGCCCGCTAGTAAACGTAGATAGTCCAAGGGCCCGCTAGTTAATCTAGATAGTCCAAGTGCCCGATAGTTAACCTAGGTAGTCCAAGTGCCCGCTAGTTAACCTAGATAGTCCAAGTGCTCGCTAATTAACCTAGATCGTCCAAGGGCCCTCTAGTTAACCTAGATAGTCCAAGTGCCCGCTAGGGGACGTGCATAGTCCAAGTGCCTGCTAGGTAACCTAGATAGTCCAAGTGCCTGCTAGTTAACCTAGATAGTCCTAGTTCCCGTTAGTTAACCTAGATAGTCCAAGTGCCCACTAGGGGACGTACATAGGCCTAGTGCCCGCTAGGTAACCTACATAGTCCAAGTTCCCGATGGTAACCTAAATAGTCCACATGCCCGCTAGGGAAACTACATAGTCCAAGTGCCTGCTAGTTAACCTAGATAGTCCAAGTGCCTGCTAGTAAACCTACATAATCCATTGGCGCGCTAGTTAACCTAAATAGTGCAAAGGCCCGCTAGTTAACCTAGATCGTGCAAATGTCCGCTAGTGAACCTACATAGTCCACGTGCCTGCTAGGTAACCTAGATAGTCCAAGTGCCCGCTAGGCATCCTTCATAATCCAAGTGCCTGCTAGGTAACCTAGATAGTCCAAGTGCCCGCTAGTTAACCTATATAGTCCTAGTGCCCGTTAGTTAACCTAGATAGTCCAAGTGCCAACTAGGGGACGTACATAGTCCAAGGGCCCGCTAGTTAACCTACATAGTACAAGGGCCCGCTAGTTGACCTAGATAGTCCAAGTGCCCTCTAGTTAACCTAGATAGTCAAAGTGCCCGCTAGTCAACCTAAGTAATACAAAAGTCCGATAGGGATCCTATATAGTCCAAGTGCCCGCTAGTTAACCTACATAGTCCAAGGCCCCGCTAGGTAACCTAGACAGTCCAAGTGACCATTAGGTTACCTACATAGTCCAAGTGCCCGGTCGTTAACCTACATAGTCCAAGTGCCCGCTAGGTAACCTAGATAGCCCATGTGCCCGCTAGGAAACGTACATAGTCCAAGTGCCCTCTAGGTAACCTAGATAGTCCAAGTGCCCGCTAGTTTACCTACATAGTTCAAGTGCCTGCTAGGTAAACTACATAGTCCAAGTGCCCACTAGGTAACCTAGACAGTCCAATTGTCCGCTAGTTAACCTAGACAGTCCAAGTACCCGATAGGGAACCTAGATAGTCCAAGTGCCCGCTAGGGAACCTACATAGTCCAAGTGCTCGCTAGGTAAACTACATAGTCCAAGTGCCCACTAGGTAACCTAGACAGTCCAATTGCCCGCTAGTTAACCTAGACAGTCCAAGTACCCGATAGGGAACCTACATAGTCCAACTGCCCGCTGGGAACCTACATAGTTCAAGTGCTCGCTAGGCAACCTACATAGTCCAAGTGCCCGTTAGTTAACCTAGATAGTCAAAGTGCCTGCTAGGTAACCTAAATAGTCCAAGTGCCCGCTAGGGAACCTACATAGTCCAAGTGCCCGCTAGGTAACCTAGATAGTCCAATTGCCCGTTAGCTAACCTAGATAGTTGAAGTGTCCGCTAGTTAACCTATATAGTCCAAGATCCCGTTCGTTAACCTAGATAGTCCAAGTGCCAGCTAGGTAACCTAAGTAGTCCAAATGTCCGATAGGGATCCCACATAGTCCAAGTGCCCGTTAGGTAACCTACATAGTCCAAGTGCCCGTTCGTTAACCTAGATAGGCCAAGTGCCCACTAGGTAACCTAGACAGTCCAAGTGCCCGCTAGGTTACCTACATAGCCCAAGTGCACGTTCGTTAACCTAGATAGTCCAAGTGCCTTCTAGTTAACCTACATAGTCCAAGTGCCCGCTAGGTAACCTACATAGTAACCAAGTGCCCACTAGGTAACCTAAATAATCCAAATGCCCGCTAGTGAAACTACATAGTCCAAGAGCTCGCTAGTTAACCTAGATAGTCCAAGTGCCCGCTAGTAAACGTAGATAGTCCAAGGGCCCGCTAGTTAATCTAGATAGTCCAAGTGCCCGATAGTTAACCTAGGTAGTCCAAGTGCCCGCTAGTTAACCTAGATAGTCCAAGGGCCCGGTAGTTAATCTAGATAGTCCAAGTGCCCGCTAGTTAACCTAGATAGTCCAAGTGCTCGCTAATTAACCTAGATCGTCCAAGTGCCCGCTAGTTAACCTAGATAATCCAAGTGCCCGATAGTTAACCTACATAGTCCAAGGGCCCTCTAGTTAACCTAGATAGTCCAAGTGCCCGCTAGGGGACGTGCATAGTCCAAGTGCCCGCTAGGTAACCTACATAGTCCAAGTGCCCGCTAGTTAACCTAGATCGTCCAAGTGCCCGCTAGTTAACCTAGATAATCCAAGTGCCCGATAGTTAACGTACATAGTCCAAGGGCCCTCTAGTTAACCTAGATAGTCCAAGTGCCCACTAGGGGACGTACATAGTCCTAGTGCTCGCTAGGTAACCTAGATAGTCCAAGTGTGCGCTAGGGTATGTACATAGTCCGAGTGCCCACTAGGAAACCTAGATAGTCCAAGTGCCCGCTAGTTAACCTACATAGTCCAAGAGCCCGCTATTTAACCTACATAGTCCAAGTGCCCGCTAGTTAACCTAGATAGTCCAAGTGCCCGCTAGTTAACCTAGATAGTCCAAGTGCCCTCTAGTTAACCTAAGTAGTCCAAATGTCCAATAGGGATCCTACATAGTCCAAGTGCCCGTTCGTTAACCTAGATAGTCAAAGTGCCCGCTAGGTAACCTAGACAGGCCAAGTGCCCGCTAGGTAACCTACATAGTCCAAGTTCCCGATGGTAACCTAAATAGTCCACATGCCCGCTAGGGAAACTACATAGTCTAAGTGCCTGCTAGTTAACCTAGATAGTCCAAGTGCCTGCTAGTAAACCTACATAATCCATTGGCGCGCTAGTTAACCTAAATAGTGCAAAGGCCCGCTAGTTAACCTAGATCGTGCAAATGTCCGCTAGTGAACCTACATAGTCCACGTACCTGCTAGGTAACCTAGATAGTCCAAGTGCCCGCTAGGCATCCTTCATAATCCAAGTGCCTGCTACGTAACCTAGATAGTCCAAGTGCCCGCTAGTTAACCTATATAGTCCTAGTGCCCGTTAGTTAACCTAGATAGTCCAAGTGCCAACTAGGGGACGTACATAGTCCAAGGGCCCGCTAGTTAACCTACATAGTACAAGGGCCCGCTAGTTGACCTAGATAGTCCAAGTGCCCTCTAGTTAACCTAGATAGTCAAAGTGCCCGCTAGTCAACCTAAGTAATACAAAAGTCCGATAGGGATCCTATATAGTCCAAGTGCCCGCTAGTTAACCTACATAGTCCAAGGCCCCGCTAGGTAACCTAGACAGTCCAAGTGACCATTAGGTTACCTACATAGTCCAAGTGCCCGGTCGTTAACCTACATAGTCCAAGTGCCCGCTAGGTAACCTAGATAGCCCATGTGCCCGCTAGGAAACGTACATAGTCCAAGTGCCCTCTAGGTAACCTAGATAGTCCAAGTGCCCGCTAGTTTACCTACATAGTTCAAGTGCCTGCTAGGTAAACTACATAGTCCAAGTGCCCACTAGGTAACCTAGACAGTCCAATTGTCCGCTAGTTAACCTAGACAGTCCAAGTACCCGATAGGGAACCTACATAGTCCAACTGCCCGCTGGGAACCTACATAGTCCAAGTGCTCGCTAGGTAAACTACATAGTCCAAGTGCCCACTAGGTAACCTAGACAGTCCAATTGCCCGCTAGTTAACCTAGACAGTCCAAGTACCCGATAGGGAACCTACATAGTCCAACTGCCCGCTGGGAACCTACATAGTCCAAGTGCTCGCTAGGCAACCTACATAGTCCAAGTGCCCGTTAGTTAACCTAGATAGTCAAAGTGCATGCTAGGTAACCTAAATAGTCCAAGTGCCCGCTAGGGAACCTACATAGTCCAAGTGCCGGCTAGGTAACCTAGATAGTCCAATTGCCCGTTAGCTAACCTAGATAGTTGAAGTGTCCGCTAGTTAACCTATATAGTCCAAGATCCCGTTCGTTAACCTAGATAGTCCAAGTGCCCGCTAGGTAACCTAAGTAGTCCAAATGTCCGATAGGGATCCCACATAGTCCAAGTGCCCGCTAGGTAACCTACATAGTCCAAGTGCCCGTTCGTTAACCTAGATAGGCCAAGTGCCCACTAGGTAACCTAGACAGTCCAAGTGCCCGCTAGGTTACCTACATAGCCCAAGTGCACGTTCGTTAACCTAGATAGTCCAAGTGCCTTCTAGTTAACCTACATAGTCCAAGTGCCCGCTAGGTAACCTACATAGTAACCAAGTGCCCACTAGGTAACCTAAATAATCCAAATGCCCGCTAGTGAAACTACATAGTCCAAGAGCTCGCTAGTTAACCTAGATAGTCCAAGTGCCCGCTAGTAAACGTAGATAGTCCAAGGGCCCGCTAGTTAATCTAGATAGTCCAAGTGCCCGATAGTTAACCTAGGTAGTCCAAGTGCCCGCTAGTTAACCTAGATAGTCCAAGGGCCCGGTAGTTAATCTAGATAGTCCAAGTGCCCGCTAGTTAACCTAGATAGTCCAAGTGCTCGCTAATTAACCTAGATCGTCCAAGTGCCCGCTAGTTAACCTAGATAATCCAAGTGCCCGATAGTTAACCTACATAGTCCAAGGGCCCTCTAGTTAACCTAGATAGTCCAAGTGCCCGCTAGGGGACGTGCATAGTCCAAGTGCCCGCTAGGTAACCTACATAGTCCAAGTGCCCGCTAGTTAACCTAGATCGTCCAAGTGCCCGCTAGTTAACCTAGATAATCCAAGTGCCCGATAGTTAACCTACATAGTCCAAGGGCCCTCTAGTTAACCTAGATAGTCCAAGTGCCCACTAGGGGACGTACATAGTCCTAGTGCTCGCTAGGTAACCTAGATAGTCCAAGTGTGCGCTAGGGTATGTACATAGTCCGAGTGCCCACTAGGAAACCTAGATAGTCCAAGTGCCCGCTAGTTAACCTACATAGTCCAAGAGCCCGCTATTTAACCTACATAGTCCAAGTGCCCGCTAGTTAACCTAGATAGTCCAAGTGCCCGCTAGTTAACCTAGATAGTCCAAGTGCCCTCTAGTTAACCTAAGTAGTCCAAATGTCCAATAGGGATCCTACATAGTCCAAGTGCCCGTTCGTTAACCTAGATAGTCCAAGTGCCCGCTAGGTTACCTAGACAGTCCATGTGCCCGCTAGTTAACCTACATAGTCCAAATGCCCGATAGGGAACCTACATAATCCAAGTGCCCGATAGGGAACCTACATAATCCAAGTGCCCGCTAGGGAACCTACATAGTCCAAGTGCCCGCTAGGCAACCTACATAGTCCAAGTGCCCGTTAGTTAACCTAGATAGTCCAAGTGCCCACTAGGGACGTACATAGTCCAAGTGCCCGCTAGGTAACCTACATAGTCCTAGTTCCCAATGGTAACCTAAATAGTCCAAATGCCTGCTAGGGAAACTACATAGTCCAAGTTCGTGATAGTTAACCTAGATAGTCCAAGTGCCTGCTAGTAAACCTACATAATCCATGGGCCCGCTAGTTATCCAACATAGTGCAATGGCCCGCTAGTTAACCTAGATCGTGCAAGTGTCCGCTAGTTAACCTACATAGTCCACGTGCCTGCTTGGTAACCTACATAGTCCAAGTGCCCGCTAGGCAACCTACATAGTCCAAGTGCCCGTTAGTTAACCTAGATAGTCCAAGTGCCCACTAGGGGACGTACATAGTCCAAGTGCCCGCTAGTTAACCTACATAGTCCAAGGTCCGTTAGTTAACCTAGATAGTCCAAGTGCCCGCTAGTTAACCTACATAGTACAAGGGCCCGCTAGTTGACCTAGATAGTCCAAGTGCCCGCTAGTTAACCTAGATAGTCAAAGTGCCCGCTAGTTAACCTAAGTAGTACAAATGTCCGATAGGGATCCTACGTAGTCCAAGTGCCCGCTAGTTAACCTACATAGTCCAATTCCCCACTAGGTAACCTAGACAGTCCAAGTGACCATTAGGTTACCTACATAGTCCAAATGCCCGTTTGTTAACCTACATAATCCAAGTGCCCGCTAGGTAACGTAGATAGCCCTAGTGCCCGCTAGGAAACGTACATAGTCCAAGTGCCCTCTAGTTAACCTAGACAGTCCAAGTACCCGATAGGGGACCTACATAGTCCAACTGCCCGCTGGGAACCTACATAGTCCAAGTTCTCGCTAGGCAACCTACATAGTCCAAGTGCCCGTTAGTTAACCTAGATAGTCAAAGTGCCTGCTAGGTAACCTAAATAGTCCATGTGCCCGCTAGGGAACCATCATAGTCCAAGTGCCCGCTAGGTAACCTAGATAGTCCAATTGCCCGTTAGCTAACCTAGATAGTCAAAGTGTCCGCTAGTTAACCTACATAGTCCAAGTGCCAGTTCGTTAACCTACATAGTCCAAGTGCCCGCTAGGTAACGTAGATAGCCCAAGTGACTGCTAGGAAACGTACATAGTCCAGGTGCCCTCTAGGTAACCTAGACAGTCCAATTGCCCGCTAGTTAGCCTACACAGTCCAAGTACCTGATAGGGAACCTACATAGTCCAACTGCCCGCTGGGAACCTACATAGTCCAAGTGCTCGCTAGGCAACCTACATAGTCCAAGGGCCCGCTAGTTAACCTACATAGTCCAAGGTCCGTTAGTTAACCTAGATAGTCCAAGTGCCCGCTAGTTAACCTACATAGTCCAAGGGCCCGCTAGTTAACCTACATAGTCCAAGGTCCGCTAGTTCAACTATATAGTCCAAGTGCCTGCTAGTTAACCTACATAGTAGAAGGGCCCGCTAGTTGACCTAGATAGTCCAAGCGCCCGCTAGTTAACCTAGATAGTCAAAGTGACCGCTAGTTAACCTAAGTAATACAAATGTCCGATAGGGATCCTACATAGTCCAAGTGCCCGCTAGTTAACCTACATAGTCCAAGTCCCCGCTAGGTAACCTAGACAGTCCAAGTGACCATTATGTTACCTACATAGTCCAAGTGCCCGCTAGGTAACCTACATAGTCCAAGTGCCCGCTAGGTAACGTAGATAGCCCAAGTGCCCGCTAGGAAACATACATAGTCCAAGTGCCCCCTAGGTAACCTATATAGTCCAAGTGCCCGCTAGTTAACCTACATAGTCCAAGTGCCTGCTAGGTAACCTAGACAGTCCAATTGCCCTCTAGTTAACCTAGACAGTCCAAGTACCCGATAGGGAATGTACATTATCCAAGTGCCCGCTAGGGAACCTACATAGTCCAAGTGCTCGCTAGGTAAACTACATAGTCAAAGTGCCCACTAGGTAACCTAGACAGTCCAATTGCCTGCTAGTTAACCTAGACAGTCCAAGTACCCGATAGGGAACCTACATAGTCCAACTGCCCGCTGGGAACCTACATAATCCAAGTGCCCGTTAGTTAACCTAGATAGTCAAAGTGCCTGCTAGGTAACCTACATAGTCCAAGTGCCCGCTAGGGAACCTAGATAGTCCTATTGCCCGTTAGCTAACCTAGATAGTCGAATTGTCCGCTAGTTAACCTAAATAGTCCAAGTGCCCGTTCGTTAACCTAGATAGGCCAAGTGCCACCTAGGTAACCTAGACATTCCAAGTGCCTGCTAGGTTACCTACATAGTCCAAGTGCACGTTCGTTAACCTAGATAGTCCAAGTGCCCGCTCTTAAACTACATAGTCCAAGGGCCCGCTAGGTAACCTTGATAGTCCAAGTGCCTTCTAGTTAACCTACATAGTCCAAGTGCCCGCTAGGTAACCTACATAGTCCAAGTGCCCACTAGGTAACCTAAATAATCCAAATACCCGCTAGGGAACTACATAGTCCAAGTGCCCGTTAGTTAACCTAGATAGTCCAAGTGCCCACTAGGGGACGTACATAGTCCAAGTGCCCGCTAGGTAACCTAGATAGTCCACGTACGCGCTAGGGTATGTACATAGTCCGAGTGCCCGCTAGGAAACCTAGATAATCCAAGTGACCGCTAGTTAACCTAGATAGTCAAAGTGCCCGCTAGGTAACCTAGACATTCCAAGTGCCCGCTAGGTTACCTACATAGTCCAAGTGCCCGTTCGTTAACCTAGATAGTCCAAGTGCCCGCTAGGTTACCTAGACAGTCCAAGTGCCCGCTAGTTAACCTTCATAGTCCAAATGCCCGATAGGGAACCTACATAATCCAAGTGCCCGATAGGGAACCTACATAATCCAAGTGCCCGCTAGGGAACCTACATAGTCCAAGTGCCCGCTAGGTAACCTACATAGTCCAAGTGCCCGTTAGTTAACCTAGATAGTCCAAGTGCCCACTAGGGGACGTACATAGTCCAAGTGCCCGCTAGGTAAGCTACATAGTCCAAGTTCCCGATGGTAACCTAAATAGTCCAAATGCCCGCTAGGGAAAATACATAGTCCAAGTGCCTGCTAGTTAACCTAGATAGTCCAAGTGCCTGCTAGTAAACCTACATAATCCATGGGCCCGCTAGTTAACCTACATAGTGCAATGGCCCGCTAGTTAACCTAGATCGTGCAAGTGTCCACTAGTTAACCTACATAGTCCACGTGCCTGCTAGGTAACCTAGATAGTCCAAGTGCCCGCTAGGCATCCTTCACAATCCAAGTGCCCGCTAGTTAACCTAGATAATTCTAGTGCCCGTTAGTTAACCTAGATAGTCCAAGTGGCCGCTAATTAACCTACATAGTCCTAGTGCCCGCTAGTTAACCTAGATTGTCAAAGTGCCCGCTAGTTAACCTAAGTAGTACAAATGTCAGATAGGGATCCTACATAGTCCAAGTGACCGCTAGTTAACCTACATAGTCCAAATCCCCGCTAGGTAACCTAAACAGTCCAAGTGACCATTAGGTTACCTACATAGTCCAAGTGCCCTTTCGTTAAGCTACATTGTCCAAGTGCCCACTAAGTAACGTAGATAGCCCAAGTGCCCGCTAGGGAACGTACATAGTCCAAGTGCCCTCTAGGTAACCTAGATAGTCCAAGTGCCCGAAGTTAACCTAGATTAACCAAGTGCCCGGTAGGGATCCTTCATAATCCAAGTGCCTGCTAGGTAACCTAGATAGTCCAAGTGCCCGCTAGTTAACCTAGATAGTCCTAGTGCCCGTCAGTTAACCTAGATAGTCCATGTGCGCGCTAGGGTATGTACATATTCCAAGTGCCTGCTAGGAAACCTAGATAGTCCAAGTGCCCACTAGTTAACCTACATAGTCCAAGGCCACGCTAGGTAACCTACATAGTCCAAGGTCCGCTATTTAACCTAGATATTCCAAATGCCCGCTAGTTAACCTACATAGTCCAAGTGTCCGCTAGCTAACCTAGCGAGTCAAAGTGCCCGCTAGTTAACCTATGTAGTACAAATGTCCCATAGGGATCCTACATAGTCCAAGTGCCCGCTAGTTAACCTACATAGTCCAAGTCCCCGCTAGGTAACCTAGACAGTCCAAGTGACCATTAGATTACCTACATAGTCCAAGTGCCCGTTCGTTAACCTACATTGTCCAAGTGCCCGCTAGGTAACGTAGATAGCCCAAGTGCCCGTTAGGAAACGTACATAGTCCAAGTGCCTTCTAGGTAACCTAGATAGTCCAAGTGCCCGCTAGTTAACCTACATAGTCCAAGTGCCTCCTAGGTAAACTACATAGTCCAAGTGCCCACTAGGTAACCTAGACAGTCCAATTGCCTGCTAGTTAACCTAGACAGTCCAAGTACCCGATAGGGAACCTACATAGTCCAAGTGCCCGCTAGGGAACCTACATAGTCCAAGTGCTTGCTAGGTAAACTACATAGTCCAAGTGCCCACTAGGTAACCTAGACAGTCCAATTGCCCGCTAGTTAACCTAGACAGTCCAAGTACCCGATAGGGAACCTACATAATCCAACTGCCCGCTGGGACCCTACATAGTCCAAGTGCTCGATAGGCAACCTACATAGTCCAAGTGCCCGTTAGTTAACCTAGATAGTCAAAGTGCCTGCTAGGTAACCTAGATAGTCCAATTGCCCGTTAGCTAACCTAGATAGTCGGAGTGTCCGCTAGTTAACCTACATAGTCCAAGGGCCCGTTCGTTAACCTAGATAGTCCAAGTGCCCGCTAGGTAACCTAAGTAGTTCAAATGTCCGATAGGGATCCTACATAGTCCAAGTGCCCGCTAGTTAACCTACATAGTCCAAGGGCCCGCTAGTTAACCTACATAGTCCAAGTGCCCGCTAGTAAACCTAGATAGTCCAAATGCTCGCTAGTTAACCTAGATAGTCCAAGTGCCTGCTAGGTAAACTACATATTCCAAGTGCCCACTAGGTAACCTAGACAGTCCAATTGCCCGCTAGTTAACCTAGACAGTCCAAGTACCCGATAGGAACCTACATAGTCCAAGTGCCTGCTAGGTAACCTAGATAGTCCAGTTGCCCGTTAGCTAACCTAGATAGTCGGAGTGCCCGTTCGTTAACCTAGATAGGGCAAGTGCCCGCTAGGTAACCTAGACAGTCCAAGTGCCCGCTAGGTAACCTTGATAGTCCAAGTGCCTTCTAGTTAACCTACATAGTCCAAGTGCCCGCTATGTAACCTACATAGTCCAAGGTCCCGCTAGTTAACCTACATAGTCCAAGTGCCCGCTAGTAAACCTAGATAGTCCAAATGCTCGCTAGTTAACCTAGATAGTCCAAGTGCCCGCTAGTTAACCTAAGTAGTCCAAATGTCCGACAGGGATCCTACATAGTCCAAGTGCCCACTAGGTAACCTACATAGTCCAAGTGCCCGTTCGTTAACCTAGATAGTCAAAGTGCCTGCTAGGTAACCTAGACAGTCCAAATGCCCGCTAGGTTACCTACATAGTCCAAGTGCCCGTTCGTTAACCTAGATAGTCCAAGTGCCCGCTAGGTTACCTAGACAGTCCAAGTGCCCGCTAGTTACCCTACATAGTCCAAGTGCCCGATAGGGAACCTACATAATCAAAGTGCCCTTTTAGGGAACCAACATAATCCAAGTGCCCGCTAGGGAACCTACATAGTCCAAGTGCCCGCTAGGCAACCTACATAGTCCAAGTGCCCGTTAGTTAACCTAGATAGGCCAAGTGCCCACTAGGGTACGTACATAGTCCAAGTGCCCGCTAGGTAACCTAGATAGTCCTAGTGCGCGCTAGGGTATGTACATAGTCCGAGTGCCGGCTAGGAAACCTAGATAGTCCAAGTGCCCGCTAGTTAACCTACATAGTCCAAGGGCCCGCTAGTTAACCTACATAGTCCAAGGTCCACTAGTTAACCTAGATAGTCCAAGTGCCCGCTATTTAACCTAGATATTCCAAGTGCCCGCTAGTTAACCTAAGTAGTCCAAATGTCCGATAGGGATCCTACATAGTCCAAGTGCCCGCTAGGTAACCTACATAGTCCAAGTCCCCGCTAGGTAACCTAGACAGTCCAAGTGACCATTAGGTTACCTACATAGTCCAAGTGCCCGCTAGGTAACCTACATAGTCCAAGTGCCCGCTAGGTAACGTAGATAGCCCAAGTGCCCGCTAGGAAACATACATAGTCCAAGTGCCCCCTAGGTAACCTATATAGTCCAAGTGCCCGCTAGTTAACCTACATAGTCCAAGTGCCTGCTAGGTAACCTAGACAGTCCAATTGCCCTCTAGTTAACCTAGACAGTCCAAGTACCCGATAGGGAACGTACATTATCCAAGTGCCCGCTAGGGAACCTACATAGTCCAAGTGCTCGCTAGGTAAACTACATAGTCCAAGTGCCCACTAGGTAACCTAGACAGTCCAATTGCCTGCTAGTTAACCTAGACAGTCCAAGTACCCGATAGGGAACCTACATAGTCCAACTGCCCGCTGGGAACCTACATGATCCAAATGCCCGTTAGTTAACCTAGATAGTCAAAGTGCCTGCTAGGTAACCTACATAGTCCAAGTGCCCGCTAGGGAACCTAGATAGTCCTATTGCCCGTTAGCTAACCTAGATAGTCGAAGTGTCCGCTAGTTAACCTAAATAGTCCAAGTGCCCGTTCGTTAACCTAGATAGGCCAAGTGCCACCTAGGTAACCTAGACAGTCCAAGTGCCTGCTAGGTTACCTACATAGTCCAAGTGCACGTTCGTTAACCTAGATAGTCCAAGTGCCCGCTCTTAAACTACATAGTCCAAGGGCCCGCTAGGTAACCTTGATAGTCCAAGTGCCTTCTAGTTAACCTACATAGTCCAAGTGCCCGCTAGGTAACCTACATAGTCCAAGTGCCCACTAGGTAACCTAAATAATCCAAATACCCGCTAGGGAACTACATAGTCCAAGTGCCCGTTAGTTAACCTAGATAGTCCAAGTGCCCACTAGGGGACGTACATAGTCCAAGTGCCCGCTAGGTAACCTAGATAGTCCACGTACGCGCTAGGGTATGTACATAGTCCGAGTGCCCGCTAGGAAACCTAGATAATCCAAGTGACCGCTAGTTAACCTAGATAGTCAAAGTGCCCGCTAGGTAACCTAGACATTCCAAGTGCCCGCTAGGTTACCTACATAGTCCAAGTGCCCGTTCGTTAACCTAGATAGTCCAAGTGCCCGCTAGGTTACCTAGACAGTCCAAGTGCCCGCTAGTTAACCTTCATAGTCCAAATGCCCGATAGGGAACCTACATAATCCAAGTGCCCGATAGGGAACCTACATAATCCAAGTGCCCGCTAGGGAACCTACATAGTCCAAGTGCCCGCTAGGCAACCTACATAGTCCAAGTGCCCGTTAGTTAACCTAGATAGTCCAAGTGCCCACTAGGGGACGTACATAGTCCAAGTGCCCGCTAGGTAAGCTACATAGTCCAAGTTCCCGATGGTAACCTAAATAGTCCAAATGCCCGCTAGGGAAAATACATAGTCCAAGTGCCTGCTAGTTAACCTAGATAGTCCAAGTGCCTGCTAGTAAACCTACATAATCCATGGGCCCGCTAGTTAACCTACATAGTGCAATGGCCCGCTAGTTAACCTAGATCGTGCAAGTGTCCACTAGTTAACCTACATAGTCCACGTGCCTGCTAGGTAACCTAGATAGTCCAAGTGCCCGCTAGGCATCCTTCACAATCCAAGTGCCCGCTAGTTAACCTAGATAATTCTAGTGCCCGTTAGTTAACCTAGATAGTCCAAGTGGCCGCTAATTAACCTACATAGTCCTAGTGCCCGCTAGTTAACCTAGATTGTCAAAGTGCCCGCTAGTTAACCTAAGTAGTACAAATGTCAGATAGGGATCCTACATAGTCCAAGTGACCGCTAGTTAACCTACATAGTCCAAATCCCCGCTAGGTAACCTAAACAGTCCAAGTGACCATTAGGTTACCTACATAGTCCAAGTGCCCTTTCGTTAAGCTACATTGTCCAAGTGCCCACTAAGTAACGTAGATAGCCCAAGTGCCCGCTAGGGAACGTACATAGTCCAAGTGCCCTCTAGGTAACCTAGATAGTCCAAGTGCCCGAAGTTAACCTAGATTAACCAAGTGCCCGGTAGGGATCCTTCATAATCCAAGTGCCTGCTAGGTAACCTAGATAGTCCAAGTGCCCGCTAGTTAACCTAGATAGTCCTAGTGCCCGTCAGTTAACCTAGATAGTCCATGTGCGCGCTAGGGTATGTACATATTCCAAGTGCCTGCTAGGAAACCTAGATAGTCCAAGTGCCCACTAGTTAACCTACATAGTCCAAGGCCACGCTAGGTAACCTACATAGTCCAAGGTCCGCTATTTAACCTAGATATTCCAAATGCCCGCTAGTTAACCTACATAGTCCAAGTGCCCGCTAGCTAACCTAGCGAGTCAAAGTGCCCGCTAGTTAACCTATGTAGTACAAATGTCCCATAGGGATCCTACATAGTCCAAGTGCCCGCTAGTTAACCTACATAGTCCAAGTCCCCGCTAGGTAACCTAGACAGTCCAAGTGACCATTAGATTACCTACATAGTCCAAGTGCCCGTTCGTTAACCTACATTGTCCAAGTGCCCGCTAGGTAACGTAGATAGCCCAAGTGCCCGTTAGGAAACGTACATAGTCCAAGTGCCTTCTAGGTAACCTAGATAGTCCAAGTGCCCGCTAGTTAACCTACATAGTCCAAGTGCCTCCTAGGTAAACTACATAGTCCAAGTGCCCACTAGGTAACCTAGACAGTCCAATTGCCTGCTAGTTAACCTAGACAGTCCAAGTACCCGATAGGGAACCTACATAGTCCAAGTGCCCGCTAGGGAACCTACATAGTCCAAGTGCTTGCTAGGTAAACTACATAGTCCAAGTGCCCACTAGGTAACCTAGACAGTCCAATTGCCCGCTAGTTAACCTAGACAGTCCAAGTACCCGATAGGGAACCTACATAATCCAACTGCCCGCTGGGACCCTACATAGTCCAAGTGCTCGATAGGCAACCTACATAGTCCAAGTGCCCGTTAGTTAACCTAGATAGTCAAAGTGCCTGCTAGGTAACCTAGATAGTCCAATTGCCCGTTAGCTAACCTAGATAGTCGGAGTGTCCGCTAGTTAACCTACATAGTCCAAGGGCCCGTTCGTTAACCTAGATAGTCCAAGTGCCCGCTAGGTAACCTAAGTAGTTCAAATGTCCGATAGGGATCCTACATAGTCCAAGTGCCCGCTAGTTAACCTACATAGTCCAAGGGCCCGCTAGTTAACCTACATAGTCCAAGTGCCCGCTAGTAAACCTAGATAGTCCAAATGCTCGCTAGTTAACCTAGATAGTCCAAGTGCCTGCTAGGTAAACTACATATTCCAAGTGCCCACTAGGTAACCTAGACAGTCCAATTGCCCGCTAGTTAACCTAGACAGTCCAAGTACCCGATAGGAACCTACATAGTCCAAGTGCCTGCTAGGTAACCTAGATAGTCCAGTTGCCCGTTAGCTAACCTAGATAGTCGGAGTGCCCGTTCGTTAACCTAGATAGGGCAAGTGCCCGCTAGGTAACCTAGACAGTCCAAGTGCCCGCTAGGTAACCTTGATAGTCCAAGTGCCTTCTAGTTAACCTACATAGTCCAAGTGCCCGCTATGTAACCTACATAGTCCAAGGTCCCGCTAGTTAACCTACATAGTCCAAGTGCCCGCTAGTAAACCTAGATAGTCCAAATGCTCGCTAGTTAACCTAGATAGTCCAAGTGCCCGCTAGTTAACCTAAGTAGTCCAAATGTCCGACAGGGATCCTACATAGTCCAAGTGCCCACTAGGTAACCTACATAGTCCAAGTGCCCGTTCGTTAACCTAGATAGTCAAAGTGCCTGCTAGGTAACCTAGACAGTCCAAATGCCCGCTAGGTTACCTACATAGTCCAAGTGCCCGTTCGTTAACCTAGATAGTCCAAGTGCCCGCTAGGTTACCTAGACAGTCCAAGTGCCCGCTAGTTACCCTACATAGTCCAAGTGCCCGATAGGGAACCTACATAATCAAAGTGCCCTTTTAGGGAACCAACATAATCCAAGTGCCCGCTAGGGAACCTACATAGTCCAAGTGCCCGCTAGGCAACCTACATAGTCCAAGTGCCCGTTAGTTAACCTAGATAGGCCAAGTGCCCACTAGGGTACGTACATAGTCCAAGTGCCCGCTAGGTAACCTAGATAGTCCTAGTGCGCGCTAGGGTATGTACATAGTCCGAGTGCCGGCTAGGAAACCTAGATAGTCCAAGTGCCCGCTAGTTAACCTACATAGTCCAAGGGCCCGCTAGTTAACCTACATAGTCCAAGGTCCACTAGTTAACCTAGATAGTCCAAGTGCCCGCTATTTAACCTAGATATTCCAAGTGCCCGCTAGTTAACCTAAGTAGTCCAAATGTCCGATAGGGATCCTACATAGTCCAAGTGCCCGCTAGGTAACCTACATAGTCCAAGTCCCCGCTAGGTAACCTAGACAGTCCAAGTGACCATTAGGTTACCTACATAGTCCAAGTGCCCGCTAGGTAACCTACATAGTCCAAGTGCCCGCTAGGTAACGTAGATAGCCCAAGTGCCCGCTAGGAAACATACATAGTCCAAGTGCCCCCTAGGTAACCTATATAGTCCAAGTGCCCGCTAGTTAACCTACATAGTCCAAGTGCCTGCTAGGTAACCTAGACAGTCCAATTGCCCTCTAGTTAACCTAGACAGTCCAAGTACCCGATAGGGAACGTACATTATCCAAGTGCCCGCTAGGGAACCTACATAGTCCAAGTGCTCGCTAGGTAAACTACATAGTCCAAGTGCCCACTAGGTAACCTAGACAGTCCAATTGCCTGCTAGTTAACCTAGACAGTCCAAGTACCCGATAGGGAACCTACATAGTCCAACTGCCCGCTGGGAACCTACATGATCCAAATGCCCGTTAGTTAACCTAGATAGTCAAAGTGCCTGCTAGGTAACCTACATAGTCCAAGTGCCCGCTAGGGAACCTAGATAGTCCTGTTGCCCGTTAGCTAACCTAGATAGTCGAAGTGTCCGCTAGTTAACCTAAATAGTCCAAGTGCCCGTTCGTTAACCTAGATAGGCCAAGTGCCACCTAGGTAACCTAGACAGTCCAAGTGCCTGCTAGGTTACCTACATAGTCCAAGTGCACGTTCGTTAACCTAGATAGTCCAAGTGCCCGCTCTTAAACTACATAGTCCAAGGGCCCGCTAGGTAACCTTCATAGTCCAAGTGCCTTCTAGTTAACCTACATAGTCCAAGTCCCCGCTAGGTAACCTAGACAGTCCAAGTGACCATTAGATTACCTACATAGTCCAAGTGCCCGTTCGTTAACCTACATTGTCCAAGTGCCCGCTAGGTAACGTAGATAGCCCAAGTGCCCGTTAGGAAACGTACATAGTCCAAGTGCCTTCTAGGTAACCTAGATAGTCCAAGTGCCCGCTAGTTAACCTACATAGTCCAAGTGCCTCCTAGGTAAACTACATAGTCCAAGTGCCCACCAGGTAACCTAGACAGTCCAATTGCCTGCTAGTTAACCTAGACAGTCCAAGTACCCGATAGGGAACCTACATAGTCCAAGTGCCCGCTAGGGAACCTACATAGTCCAAGTGCTTGCTAGGTAAACTACATAGTCCAAGTGCCCACTAGGTAACCTAGACAGTCCAATTGCCCGCTAGTTAACCTAGACAGTCCAAGTACCCGATAGGGAACCTACATAATCCAACTGCCCGCTGGGACCCTACATAGTCCAAGTGCTCGATAGGCAACCTACATAGTCCAAGTGCCCGTTAGTTAACCTAGATAGTCAAAGTGCCTGCTAGGTAACCTAGATAGTCCAATTGCCCGTTAGCTAACCTAGATAGTCGGAGTGTCCGCTAGTTAACCTACATAGTCCAAGGGCCCGTTCGTTAACCTAGATAGTCCAAGTGCCCGCTAGGTAACCTAAGTAGTTCAAATGTCC
Organism: Tenrec ecaudatus; assembly: GCF_050624435.1. Lineage (NCBI taxonomy): Eukaryota > Metazoa > Chordata > Mammalia > Afrosoricida > Tenrecidae > Tenrec > Tenrec ecaudatus. The sequence continues at coordinate 276,178 of NW_027458571.1, read as the reverse complement.
GATAGGGATCCTACATAGTCCAAGTGCCCGCTAGTTAACCTACATAGTCCAAGGGCCCGCTAGTTAACCTACATAGTCCAAGTGCCCGCTAGTAAACCTAGATAGTCCAAATGCTCGCTAGTTAACCTAGATAGTCCAAGTGCCTGCTAGGTAAACTACATATTCCAAGTGCCCACTAGGTAACCTAGACAGTCCAATTGCCCGCTAGTTAACCTAGACAGTCCAAGTACCCGATAGGAACCTACATAGTCCAAGTGCCTGCTAGGTAACCTAGATAGTCCAGTTGCCCGTTAGCTAACCTAGATAGTCGGAGTGTCCGTTCGTTAACCTAGATAGGGCAAGTGCCCGCTAGGTAACCTAGACAGTCCAAGTGCCCGCTAGGTAACCTTGATAGTCCAAGTGCCTTCTAGTTAACCTACATAGTCCAAGTGCCCGCTATGTAACCTACATAGTCCAAGGTCCCGCTAGTTAACCTACATAGTCCAAGTGCCCGCTAGTAAACCTAGATAGTCCAAATGCTCGCTAGTTAACCTAGATAGTCCAAGTGCCCGCTAGTTAACCTAAGTAGTCCAAATGTCCGACAGGGATCCTACATAGTCCAAGTGCCCACTAGGTAACCTACATAGTCCAAGTGCCCGTTCGTTAACCTAGATAGTCAAAGTGCCTGCTAGGTAACCTAGACAGTCCAAATGCCCGCTAGGTTACCTACATAGTCCAAGTGCCCGTTCGTTAACCTAGATAGTCCAAGTGCCGGCTAGGTTACCTAGACAGTCCAAGTGCCCGCTAGTTACCCTACATAGTCCAAGTGCCCGATAGGGAACCTACATAATCAAAGTGCCCTTTTAGGGAACCAACATAATCCAAGTGCCCGCTAGGGAACCTACATAGTCCAAGTGCCCGCTAGGCAACCTACATAGTCCAAGTGCCCGTTAGTTAACCTAGATAGGCCAAGTGCCCACTAGGGTACGTACATAGTCCAAGTGCCCGCTAGGTAACCTAGATAGTCCTAGTGCGCGCTAGGGTATGTACATAGTCCGAGTGCCGGCTAGGAAACCTAGATAGTCCAAGTGCCCGCTAGTTAACCTACATAGTCCAAGGGCCCGCTAGTTAACCTACATAGTCCAAGGTCCACTAGTTAACCTAGATAGTCCAAGTGCCCGCTATTTAACCTAGATATTCCAAGTGCCCGCTAGTTAACCTAAGTAGTCCAAATGTCCGATAGGGATCCTACATAGTCCAAGTGCCCGCTAGGTAACCTACATAGTCCAAGTCCCCGCTAGGTAACCTAGACAGTCCAAGTGACCATTAGGTTACCTACATAGTCCAAGTGCCCGCTAGGTAACCTACATAGTCCAAGTGCCCGCTAGGTAACGTAGATAGCCCAAGTGCCCGCTAGGAAACATACATAGTCCAAGTGCCCCCTAGGTAACCTATATAGTCCAAGTGCCCGCTAGTTAACCTACATAGTCCAAGTGCCTGCTAGGTAACCTAGACAGTCCAATTGCCCTCTAGTTAACCTAGACAGTCCAAGTACCCGATAGGGAACGTACATTATCCAAGTGCCCGCTAGGGAACCTACATAGTCCAAGTGCTCGCTAGGTAAACTACATAGTCCAAGTGCCCACTAGGTAACCTAGACAGTCCAATTGCCTGCTAGTTAACCTAGACAGTCCAAGTACCCGATAGGGAACCTACATAGTCCAACTGCCCGCTGGGAACCTACATGATCCAAATGCCCGTTAGTTAACCTAGATAGTCAAAGTGCCTGCTAGGTAACCTACATAGTCCAAGTGCCCGCTAGGGAACCTAGATAGTCCTATTGCCCGTTAGCTAACCTAGATAGTCGAAGTGTCCGCTAGTTAACCTAAATAGTCCAAGTGCCCGTTCGTTAACCTAGATAGGCCAAGTGCCACCTAGGTAACCTAGACAGTCCAAGTGCCTGCTAGGTTACCTACATAGTCCAAGTGCACGTTCGTTAACCTAGATAGTCCAAGTGCCCGCTCTTAAACTACATAGTCCAAGGGCCCGCTAGGTAACCTTGATAGTCCAAGTGCCTTCTAGTTAACCTACATAGTCCAAGTGCCCGCTAGGTAACCTACATAGTCCAAGTGCCCACTAGGTAACCTAAATAATCCAAATGCCCGCTAGGGAACTACATAGTCCAAGTGCCCGTTAGTTAACCTAGATAGTCCAAGTGCCCACTAGGGGACGTACATAGTCCAAGTGCCCGCTAGGTAACCTAGATAGTCCAAGTACGTGCTAGGGTATGTACATAGTCCGAGTGCCCGCTAGGAAACCTAGATAATCCAAGTGACCGCTAGTTAACCTAGATAGTCAAAGTGCCCGCTAGGTAACCTAGACAGTCCAAGTGCCCGCTAGGTTACCTACATAGTCCAAGTGCCCGTTCGTTAACCTAGATAGTCCAAGTGCCCGCTAGGTTACCTAGACAGTCCAAGTGCCCGCTAGTTAACCTTCATAGTCCAAATGCCCGATAGGGAACCTACATAATCCAAGTGCCCGATAGGGAACCTACATAATCCAAGTGCCCGCTAGGGAACCTACATAGTCCAAGTGCCCGCTAGGCAACCTACATAGTCCAAGTGCCGGTTAGTTAACCTAGATAGTCCAAGTGCCCACTAGGGGACGTACATAGTCCAAGTGCCCGCTAGGTAAGCTACATAGTCCAAGTTCCCGATGGTAACCTAAATAGTCCAAATGCCCGCTAGGGAAAATACATAGTCCAAGTGCCTGCTAGTTAACCTAGATAGTCCAAGTGCCTGCTAGTAAACCTACATAATCCATGGGCCCGCTAGTTAACCTACATAGTGCAATGGCCCGCTAGTTAACCTAGATCGTGCAAGTGTCCACTAGTTAACCTACATAGTCCACGTGCCTGCTAGGTAACCTAGATAGTCCAAGTGCCCGCTAGGCATCCTTCACAATCCAAGTGCCCGCTAGTTAACCTAGATAATTCTAGTGCCCGTTAGTTAACCTAGATAGTCCAAGTGGCCGCTAATTAACCTACATAGTCCTAGTGCCCGCTAGTTAACCTAGATTGTCAAAGTGCCTGCTAGTTAACCTAAGTAGTACAAATGTCAGATAGGGATGCTACATAGTCCAAGTGACCGCTAGTTAACCTACATAGTCCAAATCCCCGCTAGGTAACCTAAACAGTCCAAGTGACCATTAGGTTACCTACATAGTCCAAGTGCCCTTTCGTTAAGCTACATAGTCCAAGTGCCCACTAAGTAACGTAGATAACCCAAGTGCCCGCTAGGGAACGTACATAGTCCAAGTGCCCTCTAGGTAACCTAGATAGTCCAAGTGCCCGAAGTTAACCTAGATTAACCAAGTGCCCGGTAGGGATCCTTCATAATCCAAGTGCCTGCTAGGTAACCTAGATAGTCCAAGTGCCCGCTAGTTAACCTAGATAGTCCTAGTGCCCGTCAGTTAACCTAGATAGTCCATGTGCGCGCTAGGGTATGTACATATTCCAAGTGCCTGCTAGGAAACCTAGATAGTCCAAGTGCCCACTAGTTAACCTACATAGTCCAAGGCCACGCTAGGTAACCTACATAGTCCAAGGTCCGCTATTTAACCTAGATATTCCAAGTGCCCGCTAGTTAACCTACATAGTCCAAGTGTCCGCTAGCTAACCTAGCGAGTCAAAGTGCCCGCTAGTTAACCTATGTAGTACAAATGTCCGATAGGGATCCTACATAGTCCAAGTGCCCGCTAGTTAACCTACATAGTCCAAGTCCCCGCTAGGTAACCTAGACAGTCCAAGTGACCATTAGATTACCTACATAGTCCAAGTGCCCGTTCGTTAACCTACATTGTCCAAGTGCCCGCTAGGTAACGTAGATAGCCCAAGTGCCCGTTAGGAAACGTACATAGTCCAAGTGCCTTCTAGGTAACCTAGATAGTCCAAGTGCCCGCTAGTTAACCTACATAGTCCAAGTGCCTCCTAGGTAAACTACATAGTCCAAGTGCCCACTAGGTAACCTAGACAGTCCAATTGCCCGCTAGTTAACCTAGACAGTCCAAGTACCCGATAGGGAACCTACATAGTCCAAGTGCTCGCTAGGCAACCTACATAGTCCAAGTGCCCGTTAGTTAACCTAGATAGTCAAAGTGCCTGCTAGGTAACCTAGATAGTCCAATTGCCCGTTAGCTAACCTAGATAGTCGGAGTGTCCGCTAGTTAACCTACATAGTCCAAGGGCCCGCTCGTTAACCTAGATAGTCCAAGTGCCCGCTAGGTAACCTAAGTAGTTCAAATGTCCGATAGGGATCCTACATAGTCCAAGTGCCCGCTAGTTAACCTACATAGTCCAAGGGCCCGCTAGTTAACCTACATAGTCCAAGTGCCCGCTAGTAAACCTAGATAGTCCAAATGCTCGCTAGTTAACCTAGATAGTCCAAGTGCCTGCTAGGTAAACTACATAGTCCAAGTGCCCACTAGGTAACCTAGACAGTCCAATTGCCCGCTAGTTAACCTAGACAGTCCAAGTACCCGATAGGAACCTACATAGTCCAAGTTCCTGCTAGGTAACCTAGATAGTCCAGTTGCCCGTTAGCTAACCTAGATAGTCGGAGTGTCCGTTCGTTAACCTAGATAGGGCAAGTGCCCGCTAGGTAACCTAGACAGTCCAAGTGCCCGCTAGGTAACCTTGATAGTCCAAGTGCCTTCTAGTTAACCTACATAGTCCAAGTGCCCGCTATGTAACCTACATAGTCCAAGGGCCCGCTAGTTAACCTACATAGTCCAAGTGCCCGCTAGTAAACCTAGATAGTCCAAATGCTCGCTAGTTAACCTAGATAGTCCAAGTGCCCGCTAGTTAACCTAAGTAGTCCAAATGTCCGACAGGGATCCTACATAGTCCAAGTGCCCACTAGGTAACCTACATAGTCCAAGTGCCCGTTCGTTAACCTAGATAGTCAAAGTGCCTGCTAGGTAACCTAGACAGTCCAAATGCCCGCTAGGTTACCTACATAGTCCAAGTGCCCGTTCGTTAACCTAGATAGTCCAAGTGTCCGCTAGGTTACCTAGACAGTCCAAGTGCCCGCTAGTTACCCTACATAGTCCAAGTGCCCGATAGGGAACCTACATAATCAAAGTGCCCGATAGGGAACCAACATAATCCAAGTGCCCGCTAGGGAACCTACATAGTCCAAGTGCCCGCTAGGCAACCTACATAGTCCAAGTGCCCGTTAGTTAACCTAGATAGTCCAAGTGCCCACTAGGGTACGTACATAGTCCAAGTGCCCGCTAGGTAACCTAGATAGTCCTAGTGCGCGCTAGGGTATGTACATAGTCCGAGTGCCGGCTAGGAAACCTAGATAGTCCAAGTGCCCGCTAGTTAACCTACATAGTCCAAGGGCCCGCTAGTTAACCTACATAGTCCAAGGTCCACTAGTTAACCTAGATAGTCCAAGTGCCCGCTATTTAACCTAGATATTCCAAGTGCCCGCTAGTTAACCTAAGTAGTCCAAATGTCCGATAGGGATCCTACATAGTCCAAGTGCCCGCTAGGTAACCTACATAGTCCAAGTGCCCCTTCGTTAACCTAGATAGTCAAAGTGCCCGCTAGGTAACCTAGATAGTCCAAGTGCCCGCTAGGTTACCTACATAGTCCAAGTGCCCGTTCGTTAACCTAGATAATCCAAGTGCCCGCTAGGTTACCTAGAGAGTCCAAGTGCCCGCTAGTTAACCTACATAGTCCAAGTGCCCGATAGGGAACCTACATAATCCAAGTGCCCGCTAGGGAACCTACATAATCCAAGTGCCCGCTAGGGAACCTACATAGTCCAAGTGCACGCTAGGCAACCTACATAGTCCAAGTGCCCACTAGGGGACGTACATAGTCCAAGTGCCCGCTAGGTAACCTACATAGTCCAAGTTCCCGATGGTAACTAAATAGTGCAAATGCCCGCTAGGGAAACTACATAGTCCAAGTGCCTGCAAGTTAACCTATATAGTCCAAGTGCCTGCTAGTAAACCTACATAATCCATGGCCGCGCTAGTTAACCTAAATAGTGCAATGACCCGCTAGTTAACCTAGATCGTGCAAGTGTCCGCTAGTTAACCTACATAGTCCACGTGCCTGCTAGGTAACCTAGATAGTCCAAGTGCCCGCTAGGCATCCTTCATAATCCAAGTGCATGCTAGGTAACTTAGATAGTCCAAGTGCCCGCTAGTTAACCTAGATAGTCCTAGTGCCCTTTAGTTAACCTAGATAGTCCAAGTGCCCACTAGGGGACGTACATAGTCTAAGAGCCCGCTAGTTAACCTACATAGTACAAGGGCCCGCTAGTTGACCTAGATAGTCCAAGTGCCCGCTAGTTAACCTAGATAGTCAAAGTGCCCGCTAGTTAACCTAAGTAATACAAAAGTCCGATAGGGATCCTACATAGTCCAAGTGCCCGCTAGTTAACCTACATAGTCCAAGTACCCGCTAGGTAACCTAGACAGTCCAAGTGACCATTAGGTTACCTAAATAGTCCAAGTGCCCGGTCGTTAACCTACATAGTCCAAGTGCCCGCTAGGTAACGTAGATAGCCCAAGTGCCCGCTAGGACGTACATAGTCCAAGTGCCCTCTAGGTAACCTAGATAGTCCAAGTGCCCGCTAGTTTACCTACATAGTCCAAGGGCCTGCTAGGTAAACTACATAGTCCAAGTGCCCACTAGGTAACCTAGACAGTCCAATTGCCCGATAGTTAACCTAGACAGTCCAAGTACCTGATAGGGAACTTACATAGTCCAAGTGCCCGCTGGGGAACCTACATAGTCCAAGTGCTCGCAAGGTAAACTACATAGTCCAAGTGCCCACTAGGTAACCTAGACAGTCCAATTGCCCGCTAGTTAACCTAGACAGTCCAAGTACCCGATAGGGAACCTACATAGTCCAACTGCCCGCTGGGACCCTACATAGTCCAAGTGCTCGCTAGGCAACCTACATAGTCCAAGTGCCCGTTAGTTAACCTAGATAGTCAAAGTGCCTGCCAGGTAACCTAAATAGTCCAAGTGCCCGCTAGGGAACCTACATAGTCCAAGTGCTCGCTAGGTAACCTAGATAGTCCAATTGCCCGTTAGCTAACCTAGATAGTCGAAGTGTCCGCTAGTTAACCTACATAGTCCAAGAGCCCGTTCCTTAACCTAGATAGTCCAAGTGCCCGCTAGGTAACCTAAGTAGTCCAAATGTCCGATAGGGATCCCACATAGTCCAAGTGCCCGCTAGGTAACCTACATAGTCCAAGTGCCCGTTCGTTAACCTAGATAGGCCAAGTGCCCGCTAGGTAACCTAGACAGTCCAAGTGCCCGCTAGGTTACCTACATAGTCCAAGTGCACGTTCGTTAACCTAGATAGTCCAAGTGCCTTCTAGTTAACCTACATAGTCCAAGTGCCCGCTAGGTAACCTACATAGTAACCAAGTGCCCACTAGGTAACCTAAATAATCCAAATGCCCGCTAGTGAAACTACAGAGTCCAAGTGCTCGCTAGTTAACCTAGATAGTCCAAGTGCCCGCTAGTAAACCTAGATAGTCCAAGGGCCCGCTAGTGAATCTAGATAGTCCAAGTGCCCGCTAGTTAACTTAGGTAGTCCAAGTGCCCGCTAGTTAACCTAGATAGTCCAAGGGCCCGGTAGTTAATCTAGATAGTCCAAGTGCCCGCTAGTTAACCTAGATAGTCCAAGTGCCCGCTAGTTAACCTAGATCGTCCAAGTGCCCGATAGGGAACCTACATAATCCAAGTGCCCGATAGGGAACCTACATAATTCATGTGCCCGCTAGGGAACCTACAAATCCAAGTGCCCGCTAGGCAACCTACATAGTCCAAGTGCCCACTAGGTAACCTAGATAGTCCAAGTGCCCACTAGGTAACCTACATAGTCCAAGTTCCCGATGGTAACCTAAATAGTCCAAATGCCCGCTAGGGAAACTACATAGTCCAAGTGCCTGCTAGTTAACCTAGATAGTCCAAGTGCCTGCTAGTAAACCTACATAATCCATGGGCCCGCTAGTTAAACTACAAAGTGCAATGGCCCGCTAGTTAACCTAGATCGTGCAAGTGTCCGGTAGTTAACCTACATAGTCCACGTGCCTGCTAGGTAACCTAGATAGTCCAAGTGCCCGCTAGGCATCCTTCATAATCCAAGTGCCTGCTAGGTAACCTAGATAGTCCAAGTGCCCGCTAGTTAACCTAGATAGTCCTAGTGCCCGTTAGTTAACCTAGATAGTCCAAGTGCCCACTAGGGGACGTACATAGTCCAAGGGCCCGCTAGTTAACCTACATAGTCCAAGGTCCGTTAGTTAACATTGATAGTCCAAGTGCCTTCTAGTTAACCTACATAGTCCAAGTGCCCGCTAGGTAACCTAGATAGTCCAAGTGCCCACTAGGGAACCTACATAGTCCAAGTGCCCGCTAGGTCACCTACATATTCCAAGTGCCCGCAAGTTAACCTAGATAGTCCAAGTGCCCACTAGGGGACGTACATAATCCTAGTGCCCGCTAGTTAACCTACATAGTCTAAGGTCCGTTAGTTAACCTAGATAGTCCAAGTGCCCACTAGTTAACCTACATAGTACAAGGGCCCGCTAGTTGACCTAGATAGTCCAAGTGCCCGCTAGTTAACCTAGATAGTCAAAGTGCCCGCTAGTTAACCTAAGTAGTACAAATGTCCGATAGGGATCCTACATATTCCAAGTGCCCGCTAGTTAACCTACATAGTCCAAGTCCCCGCTAGGTAACCTAGACAGTACAAGTGACCATTAGGTTACCTACATAGTCCAAGTGCCCGTTCGTTAACCTACATAGTCCAAGTGCCCGCTAGGTAACGTAGATAGCCCAAGTGCCCGCTAGTAAACGTACATAGTCCAAGTGCCCTCTAGTTAACTTAGACAGTCCAAGTACCCGATAGGGAACCTACATAGTCCAACTGCCCGCTGGGAACCTACATAGTCCAAGTGCTCGCTAGGCAACCTACATAGTCCAAGTGCCCGTTAGTTAACCTAGATAGTCAAAGTGCCTGCTAGGTAACCTAAATAGTCCGAGTGCCCGGTAGGGAAACTACATAGTCCAAGTGCCAGCTAGGTAACCTAAGTAGTCCAAATGTCCGATATGGATCCTACATAGTCCAAGTGCCCTGTAGGGAACCGTCATAGTCCAAGTGCCCGCTAGGTAACCTAAGTAGTCCAAATGTCCCACAGGGATCCTACATAGTCCAAGTGCCCGCTAGGTTACCTACATAGTCCAAGTGCACGTTTGTTAACCTAGATAGTCCAAGTGCCCGCTGGTAACCTACATAGTCCAAGGGCCAGCTAGGTAACCTACATAGTCCAAGTGCCCACTAGGTAACCTAAATAATCCAAATGCCCGCTAGGGAAACTATATAGTCCAAGTGCCCGTTAGTTAACCTAGATAGTCCAAGTGCCCGCTAGGTAACCTAGATAGTCCAATTGCCCGTTAGCTAACCTAGATAGTCGAAATGTCCGTTATTTAACCTACATAGTCCAAGTGCCCGTTCGTTAACCTAGATAGGCCAAGTGCCCGCTAGGTAACCTTGACAGTCCAAGTGCCTGCTAGGTTACCTACATAGTCCAAGTGCACGTTCGTTAACCTAGATAGTCCAAGTGCCTGCTGGTAAACTACATAGTCCAAGGGCCCGCTACTTAACCTAAATAATCCAAATGCCCGCTAGGGAAAATACATATTCCAAGTGCCCGTTAGTTAACCTAGATAGTCCAAGTGCCCTCTAGGTAACCTAGATAGTCCAAGTGCGCGCTAGGATATGTACATAGTCCGAGTGCCGGCTAGCTAACCTAGATAGTCCAAGTGCCCGCTAGTTAACCTACATAGTCCAAGTTCCGCTAGTTAACCTAGATAGTCCAAGTGCCCGCTAGTTAACTTAAGTAGTCCAAAAGTCCGATAGGGATCCTACATAGTCCAAGTGCCCGCTAGTTAACCTACATAGTCCAAGTGCCCGTTCGTTAACCTAGATTGTCAAAGTGCCCGCTAGGTAACCTAGACAGTCCAAGTGCCCGCTAGGTTACCTACATAGTCCAAGTGGCCGTTCGTTAACCTAGATAGTCCAAGTGCCCACTAGGGGACATACATAGTCCAAGTGCCCGCTAGGTAACCTACATAGTCCAAGTTCCCGATGGTAACCTAAATAGTCCAAATGCCCGCTGGGGATACTACATAGTCCAAGTGCCTGCTAGTTAACCTAGATAGTCCAAGTGCCTGCTAGTAAACCTACATAATCCATGGGCGCGCTAGTTAACCTAAATAGTGTAATGGCCTGCTAGTTAACCTAGATCATGCAAGTGTCCGCTAGTTAACCTACATAGTCCACGTGCCTGCTAGGTAACCTAGATAGTCCAAGTACCCGCTAGGGATCCTTCATAATACAAGTGCCTGCTAGATAACCTAGATCATCCAAGTGCCCGCTAGTTAACCGAGATAGTCCTAGTGCCCGTTAGTTAACCTAGATAGTCCAAGTGCCCACTAGGGGACGTACATAGTCCAAGGGCCTGCTAGTTAACCTACATAGTCCAAGGTCCGTTAGTTAACCTAGATAGTCCAAGTGTCCGCTAGTTAACCTAGAGAGTCAAAGTGCCCGCTAGTTAACCTAAGTAGTACAAATGTCCGATAGGGATCCTACATAGTCCAAGTGCCCGCTAGTTAACCTACATAGTCCAAGTCCCCGCTAGGTAACCTAGACAGTCCAAGTGACCATTAGGTTACCTACATAGTCCAAGTGCCCGTTCGTTAACCTACATAGTCCAAGTGCCCGCTAGGTAACGTAGATAGCCCAAGTGCCCGCTAGTAAACGTACATAGTCCAAGTGCCCTCTAGTTAACTTAGACAGTCCAAGTACCCGATAGGGAACCTACATAGTCCAACTGCCCGCTGGGAACCTACATAGTCCAAGTGCTCGCTAGGCAACCTACATAGTCCAAGTGCCCGTTAGTTAACCTAGATAGTCAAAGTGCCTGCTAGGTAACCTAAATAGTCCGAGTGCCCGGTAGGGAACCTACATAGTCCAAGTGCCCGCTAGGTAACCTAAGTAGTCCAAATGTCCGATAGGGATCCTACATAGTCCAAGTGCCCGGTAGGGAACCTACATTGTCCAAGTGCCCGCTAGGTAACCTAAGTAGTCCAAATGTCCCACAGGGATCCTACATAGTCCAAGTGCCCGCTAGGTTACCTACATAGTCCAAGTGCACGTTCGTTAACCTAGATAGTCCAAGTGCCCGCTGGTAACCTACATAGTCCAAGGGCCCGCTAGGTAACCTTGATAGTCCAAGTGCCTTCTAGTTAACCTACATAGTCCAAGTGCCCGCTAGGTAACCTACATAGTCCAAGTGCCCACTAGGTAACCTAAATAATCCAAATGCCCGCTAGGGAAACTACATAGTCCAAGTACCTGTTAGTTAACCTAGATAGTCCAAGTGCCCACTAGTGGACGTACATAGTCCAAGTGCCCGCTAGGTAACCTAGACAGTCCAAGTGCGCGTAAGGATATGTACATAGTCCGAGTGCCGGCTAGGAAAACTAGATAGTCCAAGTGCCCGCTAGTTAACTTACATAGTCCAAGGTCCGCTAGTTAACCTAGAGAGTCCAAGTGCCCGCTAGTTAACCTACATAGTCCAAGTGCACGCTAGTTAACTTAAGTAGTCCAAATGTCCGATAGGGATCCTACATAGTCCAAGTACCCGCTAGTTAACCTATATAGTCCTAGTGCCCGTTCGTTAACCTAGATTGTCAAAGTGCCCGCTAGGTAACCTAGACAGTCCAAGTGTCCGCTAGGTTACCAACATAATCCAAGTGCCCGTTCGTTAACCTAGATAGTCCAAGTGCCCGCTAGGTTACCTAGACAGTCCAAGTGCCCGCTAGTTAACCTACATAGTCCAAGTGCCCGATAGGGAACTTACATAATCCAAGTGCCCGATAGGGAACCTACATACTCCAAGTGCCCGCTAGGGAACCTACATAGTCCAAGTGCCCGCTAGGCAACCTACATAGTACAAGGGCCTGCTAGTTGACCTAGATAGTCCAAGGGCCCGCTAGTTGACCTAGATAGTCAAAGTGCCCGCTAGTTAACCTAAGTAGTACAAATGTCCTATAGGGATCTAAATAATCCAAGTGCCCACTAGTTAACCTACATAGTCCAAGTCCACGCTAGGTAACCTAGACAGTCCAAGTGACCATTAGGTTACCTACATAGTCCAAGTGCCCGTTCGTTAACCTACATAGTCCAAGTGCCCGCTAGGTAACGTAGAAAGCCCAAGTGCCCGCTAGTAAACGTAAATAGTCCAAGTGCCCTCTAGTTAACTTAGACAGTCCAAGTACCCGATAGGGAACCTACATAGTCCAACTGCCCGCTGGGAACCTATATAGTCCAAGTGCTCGCTGGGCAACCTACATATTCCAAGTGCCCGTTAGTTAACCTAGATAGTCAAAGTGCCTGCTAGGTAACCTAAATAGTCCGAGTGCCCGGTAGGGAACCTACATAGTCCAAGTGCCCGCTAGGTAACCTAAGTAGTCCAAATGTCCGATAGGGATCCTACATAGTCCAAGTGCCCGGTAGGGAACCTACATAGTCCAAGTGCCAGATAGGTAACCTAAGTAGTCCAAATGTCCCACAGGGATCCTACATAGTCCAAGTGCCCGCTAGGTTACCTACATAGTCCAAGTGCACGTTCGTTAACCTACATAGTCCAAGTGCCCGCTGGTAACCTACATAGTCCAAGGGCCAGCTAGGTAACCTACATAGTCCAAGTGCCCACTAGGTAACCTAAATAATCCAAATGCCCGCTAGGGAAACTACATAGTCCAAGTGCCCATTAGTTAGCCTAGATAGTCAAAGTGCCCACTAGTGGACGTACATAGTTCAAGTGCCCGCTAGGTAACCTAGATAGTCCAAGTGCGCGCTAGGATATGTACATAGTCCGAGTGCCGGCTAGGTAACCTAGATAGTCCAAGTGCCCGCTAGTTAACCTACATAGTCCAAGGTCCGCTAGTTAACCTAGATAGTCCAAGTGCCCGCTAGTTAACTTAAGAAGTCCATATGTCCGATAGGGATCCTACATAGTCCAAGTGCCCGCTAGTTAACCTACATAGTCCAAGTACCCGTTAGTTAACCTAGATTGTCAAAGTGCCCGCTAGGTAACCTAGACAGTCCAAGTGCCCGCTAGGTTACCTACATAGTCCAAGTGCCCGTTCGTTAACCTAGATAGTCCAAGTGCCCACTAGGGGACGTACATAGTCCAAGTGCCCGCTAGGTAACCTACATAGTCCAAGTTCCCGATGGTAACCTAAATAGTACAAATGCCCGCTAGGGATACTACATAGTCCAAGTGCCTGCTAGTTAACCTAGATAGTCCAAGTGCCTGCTAGTAAACCTACATAATCCATGGGCGCGCTAGTTAACCTAAATAGTGTATTGGCCTGCTAGTTATCCTAGATCATGCAAGTGTCCGCTAGTTAACCCACATAGTCCACTTGCCTGCTAGGTAACCTAGATAGTCCAAGTGCCCGCTAGGCATCCTTCATAATCCAAGTGCCTGCTAGGTAACCTAGATCGTCCAAGTGCCCGCTAGTTAACCGAGATAGTCCTAGTGCCCGTTAGTTAACCTTGATAGTCCAAGTGCCCACTAGGGGACGTACATAGTCCAAGGGCCTGCTAGTTAACCTACATAGTCCAAGGTCCGTTAGTTAACCTAGATAGTCCAAGTGTCCGCTAGTTAACCTAGAGAGTCAAAGTGCCCGCTAGTTAACCTAAGTAGTACAAATGTCCGATAGGGATCCTACATAGTCCAAGTGCCCGCTAGTTAACCTACATAGTCCAAGTCCCCGCTAGGTAACCTAGACAGTCCAAGTGACCATTAGGTTACCTACATAGTCCAAGTGCCCGTTCGTTAACCTACATAGTCCAAGTGCCCGCTAGGTAACGTAGATAGCCCAAGTGCCCGCTAGTAAACGTACATAGTCCAAGTGCCCTCTAGTTAACTTAGACAGTCCAAGTACCCGATAGGGAACCTACATAGTCCAACTGCCCGCTGGGAACCTACATAGTCCAAGTGCTCGCTAGGCAACCTACATAGTCCAAGTGCCCGTTAGTTAACCTAGATAGTCAAAGTGCCTGCTAGGTAACCTAAATAGTCCGAGTGCCCGGTAGGGAACCTACATAGTCCAAGTGCCCGCTAGGTAACCTAAGTAGTCCAAATGTCCGATAGGGATCCTACATAGTCCAAGTGCCCGGTAGGGAACCTACATTGTCCAAGTGCCCGCTAGGTAACCTAAGTAGTCCAAATGTCCCACAGGGATCCTACATAGTCCAAGTGCCCGCTAGGTTACCTACATAGTCCAAGTGCACGTTCGTTAACCTAGATAGTCCAAGTGCCCGCTGGTAACCTACATAGTCCAAGGGCCCGCTAGGTAACCTTGATAGTCCAAGTGCCTTCTAGTTAACCTACATAGTCCAAGTGCCCGCTAGGTAACCTACATAATCCAAGTGCCCACTAGGTAACCTAAATAATCCAAATGCCCGCTAGGGAAACTACATAGTCCAAGTACCTGTTAGTTAACCTAGATAGTCCAAGTGCCCACTAGTGGACGTACATAGTCCAAGTGCCCGCTAGGTAACCTAGACAGTCCTTGTGCGCGCTAGGATATGTACATAGTCCGAGTGCCGGCTAGGAAAACTAGATAGTCCAAGTGCCCGCTAGTTAACTTACATAGTCCAAGGTCCGCTAGTTAACCTAGAGAGTCCAAGTGCCCGCTAGTTAACCTAGATAGTCCAAGTGCACGCTAGTTAACTTAAGTAGTCCAACTGTCAGATAGGGATCCTACATAGTCCATGTGCCCGCTAGTTAACCTATATAGTCCTAGTGCCCGTTCGTTAACCTAGATTGTCAAAGTGCCCGCTAGGTAACCTAGACAGTCCAAGTGTCCGCTAGGTTACCAACATAGTCCAAGTGCCCGTTCGTTAACCTAGATAGTCCAAGTGCCCGCTAGGTTACCTAGACAGTCCAAGTGCCCGCTAGTTAACCTACATAGTCCAAGTGCCCGATAGGGAACTTACATAATCCAAGTGCCCGATAGGGAACCTACATAATCCAAGTGCCCGCTAGGGAACCTACATAGTCCAAGTGCCCGCTAGGCATCCTACATAGTCCAAGTGCCCGTTAGTTAACCTAGATAGTCCAAGTGCCCACTAGGTGACGTACATAGTCCAAGTGCCCGCTAGGTAACCTACATAATCCAAGTTCCCGATGGTAACCGAAATAGTCCAAATGCCCGCTAGGGAAACTACATAGTCCAAGTGCCTGCTAGGTAACCTAGATAGTCCAAGTGCCTGCTAGTAAATCTACATAATCCATGGGCGCGCTAGTTAACCTAAATAGTGCAATGGCCCTCTAGATAACCTAGATCGTGCAAGTGTCCGCTAGTTAACCTACATAGTCCAAGTTCCGCTAGTTAACCTAGATAGTCCAAGTGCCCGCTAGTTAACTTAAGTAGTCCAAAAGTCCGATAGGGATCCTACATAGTCCAAGTGCCTGCTAGTTAACCTACATAGTCCAAGTGCCCGTTCGTTAACCTAGATTGTCAAAGTGCCCGCTAGGTAACCTAGACAGTCCAAGTGCCCGCTAGGTTACCTACATAGTCCAAGTGGCCGTTCGTTAACCTAGATAGTCCAAGTGCCCACTAGGGGACATACATAGTCCAAGTGCCCGCTAGGTAACCTACATAGTCCAAGTTCCCGATGGTAACCTAAATAGTCCAAATGCCCGCTGGGGATACTACATAGTCCAAGTGCCTGCTAGTTAACCTAGATAGTCCAAGTGCCTGCTAGTAAACCTACATAATCCATGGGCGCGCTAGTTAACCTAAATAGTGTAATGGCCTGCTAGTTAACCTAGATCATGCAAGTGTCCGCTAGTTAACCTACATAGTCCACGTGCCTGCTAGGTAACCTAGATAGTCCAAGTACCCGCTAGGCATCCTTCATAATCCAAGTGCCTGCTAGATAACCTAGATCGTCCAAGTGCCCGCTAGTTAACCGAGATAGTCCTAGTGCCCGTTAGTTAACCTAGATAGTCCAAGTGCCCACTAGGGGACGTACATAGTCCAAGGGCCTGCTAGTTAACCTACATAGTCCAAGGTCCGTTAGTTAACCTAGATAGTCCAAGTGTCCGCTAGTTAACCTAGAGAGTCAAAGTGCCCGCTAGTTAACCTAAGTAGTACAAATGTCCGATAGGGATCCTACATAGTCCAAGTGCCCGCTAGTTAACCTACATAGTCCAAGTCCCCGCTAGGTAACCTAGACAGTCCAAGTGACCATTAGGTTACCTACATAGTCCAAGTGCCCGTTCGTTAACCTACATAGTCCAAGTGCCCGCTAGGTAACGTAGATAGCCCAAGTGCCCGCTAGTAAACGTACATAGTCCAAGTGCCCTCTAGTTAACTTAGACAGTCCAAGTACCCGATAGGGAACCTACATAATCCAACTGCCCGCTGGGAACCTACATAGTCCAAGTGCTCGCTAGGCAACCTACATAGTCCAAGTGCCCGTTAGTTAACCTAGATAGTCAAAGTGCCTGCTAGGTAACCTAAATAGTCCGAGTGCCCGGTAGGGAACCTACATAGTCCAAGTGCCCGCTAGGTAACCTAAGTAGTCCAAATGTCCCACAGGGATCCTACATAGTCCAAGTGCCCGCTAGGTTACCTACATAGTCCAAGTGCACGTTCGTTAACCTAGATAGTCCAAGTGCCCGCTGGTAACCTACATAGTCCAAGGGCCCGCTAGGTAACCTTGATAGTCCAAGTGCCTTCTAGTTAACCTACATAGTCCAAGTGCCCGCTAGGTAACCTACATAGTCCAAGTGCCCACTAGGTAACCTAAATAATCCAAATGCCCGCTAGGGAAACTACATAGTCCAAGTACCTGTTAGTTAACCTAGATAGTCCAAGTGCCCACTAGTGGACGTACATAGTCCAAGTGCCCGCTAGGTAACCTAGACAGTCCAAGTGCGCGTAAGGATATGTACATAGTCCGAGTGCCGGCTAGGAAAACTAGATAGTCCAAGTGCCCGCTAGTTAACTTACATAGTCCAAGGTCCGCTAGTTAACCTAGAGAGTCCAAGTGCCCGCTAGTTAACCTACATAGTCCAAGTGCACGCTAGTTAACTTAAGTAGTCCAAATGTCCGATAGGGATCCTACATAGTCCAAGTACCCGCTAGTTAACCTATATAGTCCTAGTGCCCGTTCGTTAACCTAGATTGTCAAAGTGCCCGCTAGGTAACCTAGACAGTCCAAGTGTCCGCTAGGTTACCAACATAATCCAAGTGCCCGTTCGTTAACCTAGATAGTCCAAGTGCCCGCTAGGTTACCTAGACAGTCCAAGTGCCCGCTAGTTAACCTACATAGTCCAAGTGCCCGATAGGGAACTTACATAATCCAAGTGCCCGATAGGGAACCTACATACTCCAAGTGCCCGCTAGGGAACCTACATAGTCCAAGTGCCCGCTAGGCAACCTACATAGTACAAGGGCCTGCTAGTTGACCTAGATAGTCCAAGGGCCCGCTAGTTGACCTAGATAGTCAAAGTGCCCGCTAGTTAACCTAAGTAGTACAAATGTCCTATAGGGATCTAAATAATCCAAGTGCCCACTAGTTAACCTACATAGTCCAAGTCCACGCTAGGTAACCTAGACAGTCCAAGTGACCATTAGGTTACCTACATAGTCCAAGTGCCCGTTCGTTAACCTACATAGTCCAAGTGCCCGCTAGGTAACGTAGAAAGCCCAAGTGCCCGCTAGTAAACGTAAATAGTCCAAGTGCCCTCTAGTTAACTTAGACAGTCCAAGTACCCGATAGGGAACCTACATGGTCCAACTGCCCGCTGGGAACCTATATAGTCCAAGTGCTCGCTGGGCAACCTACATATTCCAAGTGCCCGTTAGTTAACCTAGATAGTCAAAGTGCCTGCTAGGTAACCTAAATAGTCCGAGTGCCCGGTAGGGAACCTACATAGTCCAAGTGCCCGCTAGGTAACCTAAGTAGTCCAAATGTCCGATAGGGATCCTACATAGTCCAAGTGCCCGGTAGGGAACCTACATAGTCCAAGTGCCAGATAGGTAACCTAAGTAGTCCAAATGTCCCACAGGGATCCTACATAGTCCAAGTGCCCGCTAGGTTACCTACATAGTCCAAGTGCACGTTCGTTAACCTACATAGTCCAAGTGCCCGCTGGTAACCTACATAGTCCAAGGGCCAGCTAGGTAACCTACATAGTCCAAGTGCCCACTAGGTAACCTAAATAATCCAAATGCCCGCTAGGGAAACTACATAGTCCAAGTGCCCATTAGTTAGCCTAGATAGTCAAAGTGCCCACTAGTGGCCGTACATAGTTCAAGTGCCCGCTAGGTAACCTAGATAGTCCAAGTGCGCGCTAGGATATGTACATAGTCCGAGTGCCGGCTAGGTAACCTAGATAGTCCAAGTGCCCGCTAGTTAACCTACATAGTCCAAGGTCCGCTAGTTAACCTAGATAGTCCAAGTGCCCGCTAGTTAACTTAAGAAGTCCATATGTCCGATAGGGATCCTACATAGTCCAAGTGCCCTCTAGTTAACCTACATAGTCCAAGTGCCCGTTCGTTAACCTAGATTGTCAAAGTGCCCGCTAGGTAACCTAGACAGTCCAAGTGCCCGCTAGGTTACCTACATAGTCCAAGTGCCCGTTCGTTAACCTAGATAGTCCAAGTGCCCACTAGGGGACGTACATAGTCCAAGTGCCCGCTAGGTAACCTACATAGTCCAAGTTCCCGATGGTAACCTAAATAGTACAAATGCCCGCTAGGGATACTACATAGTCCAAGTGCCTGCTAGTTAACCTAGATAGTCCAAGTGCCTGCTAGTAAACCTACATAATCCATGGGCGCGCTAGTTAACCTAAATAGTGTAATGGCCTGCTAGTTATCCTAGATCATGCAAGTGTCCGCTAGTTAACCTACATAGTCCACTTGCCTGCTAGGTAACCTAGATAGTCCAAGTGCCCGCTAGGCATCCTTCATAATCCAAGTGCCTGCTAGGTAACCTAGATCGTCCAAGTGCCCGCTAGTTAACCGAGATAGTCCTAGTGCCCATTAGTTAACCTTGATAGTCCAAGTGCCCACTAGGGGACGTACATAGTCCAAGGGCCTGCTAGTTAACCTACATAGTCCAAGGTCCGTTAGTTAACCTAGATAGTCCAAGTGTCCGCTAGTTAACCTAGAGAGTCAAAGTGCCCGCTAGTTAACCTAAGTAGTACAAATGTCCGATAGGGATCCTACATAGTCCAAGTGCCCGCTAGTTAACCTACATAGTCCAAGTCCCCGCTAGGTAACCTAGACAGTACAAGTGACCATTAGGTTACCTACATAGTCCAAGTGCCCGTTCGTTAACCTACATAGTCCAAGTGCCCGCTAGGTAACGTAGATAGCCCAAGTGCCCGCTAGTAAACGTACATAGTCCAAGTGCCCTCTAGTTAACTTAGACAGTCCAAGTACCCGATAGGGAACCTACATAGTCCAACTGCCCGCTGGGAACCTACATAGTCCAAGTGCTCGCTAGGCAACCTACATAGTCCAAGTGCCCGTTAGTTAACCTAGATAGTCAAAGTGCCTGCTAGGTAACCTAAATAGTCCGAGTGCCCGGTAGGGAACCTACATAGTCCAAGTGCCCGCTAGGTAACCTAAGTAGTCCAAATGTCCGATAGGGATCCTACATAGTCCAAGTGCCCGGTAGGGAACCTACATTGTCCAAGTGCCCGCTAGGTAACCTAAGTAGTCCAAATGTCCCACAGGGATCCTACATAGTCCAAGTGCCCGCTAGGTTACCTACATAGTCCAAGTGCACGTTCGTTAACCTAGATAGTCCAAGTGCCCGCTGGTAACCTACATAGTCCAAGGGCCCGCTAGGTAACCTTGATAGTCCAAGTGCCTTCTAGTTAACCTACATAGTCCAAGTGCCCGCTAGGTAACCTACATAATCCAAGTGCCCACTAGGTAACCTAAATAATCCAAATGCCCGCTAGGGAAACTACATAGTCCAAGTACCTGTTAGTTAACCTAGATAGTCCAAGTGCCCACTAGTGGACGTACATAGTCCAAGTGCCCGCTAGGTAACCTAGACAGTCCTTGTGCGCGCTAGGATATGTACATAGTCCGAGTGCCGGCTAGGAAAACTAGATAGTCCAAGTGCCCGCTAGTTAACTTACATAGTCCAAGGTCCGCTAGTTAACCTAGATAGTCCAAGTGCACGCTAGTTAACTTAAGTAGTCCAACTGTCAGATAGGGATCCTACATAGTCCAAGTGCCCGCTAGGTAACCTAGATAGTCCAAGTGCCCGCTAGGTTACCTACATAGTCCAAGTGCCCGTTCGTTAACCTAGATAATCCAAGTGCCCGCTAGGTTACCTAGACAGTCCAAGTGCCCGCTAGTTAACCTACATAGTCCAAGTGCCCGATAGGGAACCTACATAATCCAAGTGCCCGCTAGGGAACCTACATAATCCAAGTGCCCGCTAGGGAACCTACATAGTCCAAGTGCACGCTAGGCAACCTACATAGTCCAAGTGCCCACTAGGGGACGTACATAGTCCAAGTGCCCGCTAGGTAACCTACATAGTCCAAGTTCCCGATGGTAACTAAATAGTGCAAATGCCCGCTAGGGAAACTACATAGTCCAAGTGCCTGCAAGTTAACCTATATAGTCCAAGTGCCTGCTAGTAAACCTACATAATCCATGGCCGCGCTAGTTAACCTAAATAGTGCAATGACCCGCTAGTTAACCTAGATCGTGCAAGTGTCCGCTAGTTAACCTACATAGTCCACGTGCCTGCTAGGTAACCTAGATAGTCCAAGTGCCCGCTAGGCATCCTTCATAATCCAAGTGCATGCTAGGTAACTTAGATAGTCCAAGTGCCCGCTAGTTAACCTAGATAGTCCTAGTGCCCTTTAGTTAACCTAGATAGTCCAAGTGCCCACTAGGGGACGTACATAGTCTAAGAGCCCGCTAGTTAACCTACATAGTACAAGGGCCCGCTAGTTGACCTAGATAGTCCAAGTGCCCGCTAGTTAACCTAGATAGTCAAAGTGCCCGCTAGTTAACCTAAGTAATACAAAAGTCCGATAGGGATCCTACATAGTCCAAGTGCCCGCTAGTTAACCTACATAGTCCAAGTACCCGCTAGGTAACCTAGACAGTCCAAGTGACCATTAGGTTACCTAAATAGTCCAAGTGCCCGGTCGTTAACCTACATAGTCCAAGTGCCCGCTAGGTAACGTAGATAGCCCAAGTGCCCGCTAGGACGTACATAGTCCAAGTGCCCTCTAGGTAACCTAGATAGTCCAAGTGCCCGCTAGTTTACCTACATAGTCCAAGGGCCTGCTAGGTAAACTACATAGTCCAAGTGCCCACTAGGTAACCTAGACAGTCCAATTGCCCGATAGTTAACCTAGACAGTCCAAGTACCTGATAGGGAACTTACATAGTCCAAGTGCCCGCTGGGGAACCTACATAGTCCAAGTGCTCGCAAGGTAAACTACATAGTCCAAGTGCCCACTAGGTAACCTAGACAGTCCAATTGCCCGCTAGTTAACCAAACAGTCCAAGTACCCGATAGGGAACCTACATAGTCCAACTGCCCGCTGGGACCCTACATAGTCCAAGTGCTCGCTAGGCAACCTACATAGTCCAAGTGCCCGTTAGTTAACCTAGATAGTCAAAGTGCCTGCTAGGTAACCTAAATAGTCCGAGTGCCCGGTAGGGAAACTACATAGTCCAAGTGCCAGCTAGGTAACCTAAGTAGTCCAAATGTCCGATATGGATCCTACATAGTCCAAGTGCCCTGTAGGGAACCGTCATAGTCCAAGTGCCCGCTAGGTAACCTAAGTAGTCCAAATGTCCCACAGGGATCCTACATAGTCCAAGTGCCCGCTAGGTTACCTACATAGTCCAAGTGCACGTTTGTTAACCTAGATAGTCCAAGTGCCCGCTGGTAACCTACATAGTCCAAGGGCCAGCTAGGTAACCTACATAGTCCAAGTGCCCACTAGGTAACCTAAATAATCCAAATGCCCGCTAGGGAAACTATATAGTCCAAGTGCCCGTTAGTTAACCTAGATAGTCCAAGTGCCCGCTAGGTAACCTAGATAGTCCAATTGCCCGTTAGCTAACCTAGATAGTCGAAATGTCCGTTATTTAACCTACATAGTCCAAGTGCCCGTTCGTTAACCTAGATAGGCCAAGTGCCCGCTAGGTAACCTTGACAGTCCAAGTGCCTGCTAGGTTACCTACATAGTCCAAGTGCACGTTCGTTAACCTAGATAGTCCAAGTGCCTGCTGGTAAACTACATAGTCCAAGGGCCCGCTACTTAATCTAAATAATCCAAATGCCCGCTAGGGAAAATACATATTCCAAGTGCCCGTTAGTTAACCTAGATAGTCCAAGTGCCCTCTAGGTAACCTAGATAGTCCAAGTGCGCGCTAGGATATGTACATAGTCCGAGTGCCGGCTAGCTAACCTAGATAGTCCAAGTGCCCGCTAGTTAACCTACATAGTCCAAGTTCCGCTAGTTAACCTAGATAGTCCAAGTGCCCGCTAGTTAACTTAAGTAGTCCAAAAGACCGATAGGGATCCTACATAGTCCAAGTGCCCGCTAGTTAACCTACATAGTCCAAGTGCCCGTTCGTTAACCTAGATTGTCAAAGTGCCCGCTAGGTAACCTAGACAGTCCAAGTGCCCGCTAGGTTACCTACATAGTCCAAGTGGCCGTTCGTTAACCTAGATAGTCCAAGTGCCCACTAGGGGACATACATAGTCCAAGTGCCCGCTAGGTAACCTACATAGTCCAAGTTCCCGATGGTAACCTAAATAGTCCAAATGCCCGCTGGGGATACTACATAGTCCAAGGTCCGCTAGTTAACCTAGATAGTCCAAGTGCCCGCTAGTTAACTTAAGAAGTCCATATGTCCGATAGGGATCCTACATAGTCCAAGTGCCCGCTAGTTAACCTACATAGTCCAAGTGCCCGTTCGTTAACCTAGATTGTCAAAGTGCCCGCTAGGTAACCTAGACAGTCCAAGTGCCCGCTAGGTTACCTACATAGTCCAAGTGCCCGTTCGTTAACCTAGATAGTCCAAGTGCCCACTAGGGGACGTACATAGTCCAAGTGCCCGCTAGGTAACCTACATAGTCCAAGTTCCCGATGGTAACCTAAATAGTACAAATGCCCGCTAGGGATACTACATAGTCCAAGTGCCTGCTAGTTAACCTAGATAGTCCAAGTGCCTGCTAGTAAACCTACATAATCCATGGGCGCGCTAGTTAACCTAAATAGTGTAATGGCCTGCTAGTTATCCTAGATCATGCAAGTGTCCGCTAGTTAACCCACATAGTCCACTTGCCTGCTAGGTAACCTAGATAGTCCAAGTGCCCGCTAGGCATCCTTCATAATCCAAGTGCCTGCTAGGTAACCTAGATCGTCCAAGTGCCCGCTAGTTAACCGAGATAGTCCTAGTGCCCGTTAGTTAACCTTGATAGTCCAAGTGCCCACTAGGGGACGTACATAGTCCAAGGGCCTGCTAGTTAACCTACATAGTCCAAGGTCCGTTAGTTAACCTAGATAGTCCAAGTGTCCGCTAGTTAACCTAGAGAGTCAAAGTGCCCGCTAGTTAACCTAAGTAGTACAAATGTCCGATAGGGATCCTACATAGTCCAAGTGCCCGCTAGTTAACCTACATAGTCCAAGTCCCCGCTAGGTAACCTAGACAGTCCAAGTGACCATTAGGTTACCTACATAGTCCAAGTGCCCGCTAGGTAACGTAGATAGCCCAAGTGCCCGCTAGTAAACGTACATAGTCCAAGTGCCCTCTAGTTAACTTAGACAGTCCAAGTACCCGATAGGGAACCTACATAGTCCAACTGCCCGCTGGGAACCTACATAATCCAAGTGCTCGCTAGGCAACCTACATAGTCCAAGTGCCCGTTAGTTAACCTAGATAGTCCAAGTGCCCGCTAGGCATCCTTCATAATCCAAGTGCCTGCTAGGTAACCTAGATCGTCCAAGTGCCCGCTAGTTAACCGAGATAGTCCTAGTGCCCGTTAGTTAACCTTGATAGTCCAAGTGCCCACTAGGGGACGTACATAGTCCAAGGGCCTGCTAGTTAACCTACATAGTCCAAGGTCCGTTAGTTAACCTAGATAGTCCAAGTGTCCGCTAGTTAACCTAGAGAGTCAAAGTGCCCGCTAGTTAACCTAAGTAGTACAAATGTCCGATAGGGATCCTACATAGTCCAAGTGCCCGCTAGTTAACCTACATAGTCCAAGTCCCCGCTAGGTAACCTAGACAGTCCAAGTGACCATTAGGTTACCTACATAGTCCAAGTGCCCGCTAGGTAACGTAGATAGCCCAAGTGCCCGCTAGTAAACGTACATAGTCCAAGTGCCCTCTAGTTAACTTAGACAGTCCAAGTACCCGATAGGGAACCTACATAGTCCAACTGCCCGCTGGGAACCTACATAGTCCAAGTGCTCGCTAGGCAACCTACATAGTCCAAGTGCCCGTTAGTTAACCTAGATAGTCAAAGTGCCTGCTAGGTAACCTAAATAGTCCGAGTGCCCGGTAGGGAACCTACATAGTCCAAGTGCCCGCTAGGTAACCTAAGTAGTCCAAATGTCCGATAGGGATCCTACATAGTCCAAGTGCCCGGTAGGGAACCTACATTGTCCAAGTGCCCGCTAGGTAACCTAAGTAGTCCAAATGTCCCACAGGGATCCTACATAGTCCAAGTGCCCGCTAGGTTACCTACATAGTCCAAGTGCACGTTCGTTAACCTAGATAGTCCAAGTGCCCGCTGGTAACCTACATAGTCCAAGGGCCCGCTAGGTAACCTTGATAGTCCAAGTGCCTTCTAGTTAACCTACATAGTCCAAGTGCCCGCTAGGTAACCTACATAATCCAAGTGCCCACTAGGTAACCTAAATAATCCAAATGCCCGCTAGGGAAACTACATAGTCCAAGTACCTGTTAGTTAACCTAGATAGTCCAAGTGCCCACTAGTGGACGTACATAGTCCAAGTGCCCGCTAGGTAACCTAGACAGTCCTTGTGCGCGCTAGGATATGTACATAGTCCGAGTGCCGGCTAGGAAAACTAGATAGTCCAAGTGCCCGCTGGTTAACTTACATAGTCCAAGGTCCGCTAGTTAACCTAGAGAGTCCAAGTGCCCGCTAGTTAACCTAGATAGTCCAAGTGCACGCTAGTTAACTTAAGTAGTCCAACTGTCAGATAGGGATCCTACATAGTCCATGTGCCCGCTAGTTAACCTATATAGTCCTAGTGCCCGTTCGTTAACCTAGATTGTCAAAGTGCCCGCTAGGTAACCTAGACAGTCCAAGTGTCCGCTAGGTTACCAACATAGTCCAAGTGCCCGTTCGTTAACCTACATAGTCCAAGTGCCCGCTAGGTAACCTACATAATCCAAGTGCCCACTAGGTAACCTAAATAATCCAAATGCCCGCTAGGGAAACTACATAGTCCAAGTACCTGTTAGTTAACCTAGATAGTCCAAGTGCCCACTAGTGGACGTACATAGTCCAAGTGCCCGCTAGGTAACCTAGACAGTCCTTGTGCGCGCTAGGATATGTACATAGTCCGAGTGCCGGCTAGGAAAACTAGATAGTCCAAGTGCCCGCTAGTTAACTTACATAGTCCAAGGTCCGCTAGTTAACCTAGAGAGTCCAAGTGCCCGCTAGTTAACCTAGATAGTCCAAGTGCCCGCTAGTTAACTTAAGTAGTCCAAAAGTCCGATAGGGATCCTACATAGTCCAAGTGCCCGCTAGTTAACCTACATAGTCCAAGTGCCCGTTCGTTAACCTAGATTGTCAAAGTGCCCGCTAGGTAACCTAGACAGTCCAAGTGCCCGCTAGGTTACCTACATAGTCCAAGTGGCCGTTCGTTAACCTAGATAGTCCAAGTGCCCACTAGGGGACATACATAGTCCAAGTGCCCGCTAGGTAACCTACATAGTCCAAGTTCCCGATGGTAACCTAAATAGTCCAAATGCCCGCTGGGGATACTACATAGTCCAAGGTCCGCTAGTTAACCTAGATAGTCCAAGTGCCCGCTAGTTAACTTAAGAAGTCCATATGTCCGATAGGGATCCTACATAGTCCAAGTGCCCGCTAGTTAACCTACATAGTCCAAGTGCCCGTTCGTTAACCTAGATTGTCAAAGTGCCCGCTAGGTAACCTAGACAGTCCAAGTGCCCGCTAGGTTACCTACATAGTCCAAGTGCCCGTTCGTTAACCTAGATAGTCCAAGTGCCCACTAGGGGACGTACATAGTCCAAGTGCCCGCTAGGTAACCTACATAGTCCAAGTTCCCGATGGTAACCTAAATAGTACAAATGCCCGCTAGGGATACTACATAGTCCAAGTGCCTGCTAGTTAACCTAGATAGTCCAAGTGCCTGCTAGTAAACCTACATAATCCATGGGCGCGCTAGTTAACCTAAATAGTGTAATGGCCTGCTAGTTATCCTAGATCATGCAAGTGTCCGCTAGTTAACCCACATAGTCCACTTGCCTGCTAGGTAACCTAGATAGTCCAAGTGCCCGCTAGGCATCCTTCATAATCCAAGTGCCTGCTAGGTAACCTAGATCGTCCAAGTGCCCGCTAGTTAACCGAGATAGTCCTAGTGCCCGTTAGTTAACCTTGATAGTCCAAGTGCCCACTAGGGGACGTACATAGTCCAAGGGCCTGCTAGTTAACCTACATAGTCCAAGGTCCGTTAGTTAACCTAGATAGTCCAAGTGTCCGCTAGTTAACCTAGAGAGTCAAAGTGCCCGCTAGTTAACCTAAGTAGTACAAATGTCCGATAGGGATCCTACATAGTCCAAGTGCCCGCTAGTTAACCTACATAGTCCAAGTCCCCGCTAGGTAACCTAGACAGTCCAAGTGACCATTAGGTTACCTACATAGTCCAAGTGCCCGTTCGTTAACCTACATAGTCCAAGTGCCCGCTAGGTAACGTAGATAGCCCAAGTGCCCGCTAGTAAACGTACATAGTCCAAGTGCCCTCTAGTTAACTTAGACAGTCCAAGTACCCGATAGGGAACCTACATAGTCCAACTGCCCGCTGGGAACCTACATAGTCCAAGTGCTCGCTAGGCAACCTACATAGTCCAAGTGCCCGTTAGTTAACCTAGATAGTCAAAGTGCCTGCTAGGTAACCTAAATAGTCCGAGTGCCCGGTAGGGAACCTACATAGTCCAAGTGCCCGCTAGGTAACCTAAGTAGTCCAAATGTCCGATAGGGATCCTACATAGTCCAAGTGCCCGGTAGGGAACCTACATTGTCCAAGTGCCCGCTAGGTAACCTAAGTAGTCCAAATGTCCCACAGGGATCCTACATAGTCCAAGTGCCCGCTAGGTTACCTACATAGTCCAAGTGCACGTTCGTTAACCTAGATAGTCCAAGTGCCCGCTGGTAACCTACATAGTCCAAGGGCCCGCTAGGTAACCTTGATAGTCCAAGTGCCTTCTAGTTAACCTACATAGTCCAAGTGCCCGCTAGGTAACCTACATAATCCAAGTGCCCACTAGGTAACCTAAATAATCCAAATGCCCGCTAGGGAAACTACATAGTCCAAGTACCTGTTAGTTAACCTAGATAGTCCAAGTGCCCACTAGTGGACGTACATAGTCCAAGTGCCCGCTAGGTAACCTAGACAGTCCTTGTGCGCGCTAGGATATGTACATAGTCCGAGTGCCGGCTAGGAAAACTAGATAGTCCAAGTGCCCGCTAGTTAACTTACATAGTCCAAGGTCCGCTAGTTAACCTAGAGAGTCCAAGTGCCCGCTAGTTAACCTAGATAGTCCAAGTGCACGCTAGTTAACTTAAGTAGTCCAACTGTCAGATAGGGATCCTACATAGTCCATGTGCCCGCTAGTTAACCTATATAGTCCTAGTGCCCGTTCGTTAACCTAGATTGTCAAAGTGCCCGCTAGGTAACCTAGACAGTCCAAGTGTCCGCTAGGTTACCAACATAGTCCAAGTGCCCGTTCGTTAACCTAGATAGTCCAAGTGCCCGCTAGGTTACCTAGACAGTCCAAGTGCCCGCTAGTTAACCTACATAGTCCAAGTGCCCGATAGGGAACTTACATAATCCAAGTGCCCGATAGGGAACCTACATAATCCAAGTGCCCGCTAGGGAACCTACATAGTCCAAGTGCCCGCTAGGCATCCTACATAGTCCAAGTGCCCGTTAGTTAACCTAGATAGTCCAAGTGCCCACTAGGTGACGTACATAGTCCAAGTGCCCGCTAGGTAACCTACATAATCCAAGTTCCCGATGGTAACCGAAATAGTCCAAATGCCCGCTAGGGAAACTACATAGTCCAAGTGCCTGCTAGGTAACCTAGATAGTCCAAGTGCCTGCTAGTAAATCTACATAATCCATGGGCGCGCTAGTTAACCTAAATAGTGCAATGGCCCTCTAGTTAACCTAGATCGTGCAAGTGTCCGCTAGTTAACCTACATAGTCCAAGTTCCGCTAGTTAACCTAGATAGTCCAAGTGCCCGCTAGTTAACTTAAGTAGTCCAAAAGTCCGATAGGGATCCTACATAGTCCAAGTGCCCGCTAGTTAACCTACATAGTCCAAGTGCCCGTTCGTTAACCTAGATTGTCAAAGTGCCCGCTAGGTAACCTAGACAGTCCAAGTGCCCGCTAGGTTACCTACATAGTCCAAGTGGCCGTTCGTTAACCTAGATAGTCCAAGTGCCCACTAGGGGACATACATAGTCCAAGTGCCCGCTAGGTAACCTACATAGTCCAAGTTCCCGATGGTAACCTAAATAGTCCAAATGCCCGCTGGGGATACTACATAGTCCAAGTGCCTGCTAGTTAACCTAGATAGTCCAAGTGCCTGCTAGTAAACCTACATAATCCATGGGCGCGCTAGTTAACCTAAATAGTGTAATGGCCTGCTAGTTAACCTAGATCATGCAAGTGTCCGCTAGTTAACCTACATAGTCCACGTGCCTGCTAGGTAACCTAGATAGTCCAAGTACCCGCTAGGCATCCTTCATAATCCAAGTGCCTGCTAGATAACCTAGATCGTCCAAGTGCCCGCTAGTTAACCGAGATAGTCCTAGTGCCCGTTAGTTAACCTAGATAGTCCAAGTGCCCACTAGGGGACGTACATAGTCCAAGGGCCTGCTAGTTAACCTACATAGTCCAAGGTCCGTTAGTTAACCTAGATAGTCCAAGTGTCCGCTAGTTAACCTAGAGAGTCAAAGTGCCCGCTAGTTAACCTAAGTAGTACAAATGTCCGATAGGGATCCTACATAGTCCAAGTGCCCGCTAGTTAACCTACATAGTCCAAGTCCCCGCTAGGTAACCTAGACAGTCCAAGTGACCATTAGGTTACCTACATAGTCCAAGTGCCCGTTCGTTAACCTACATAGTCCAAGTGCCCGCTAGGTAACGTAGATAGCCCAAGTGCCCGCTAGTAAACGTACATAGTCCAAGTGCCCTCTAGTTAACTTAGACAGTCCAAGTACCCGATAGGGAACCTACATAATCCAACTGCCCGCTGGGAACCTACATAGTCCAAGTGCTCGCTAGGCAACCTACATAGTCCAAGTGCCCGTTAGTTAACCTAGATAGTCAAAGTGCCTGCTAGGTAACCTAAATAGTCCGAGTGCCCGGTAGGGAACCTACATAGTCCAAGTGCCCGCTAGGTAACCTAAGTAGTCCAAATGTCCCACAGGGATCCTACATAGTCCAAGTGCCCGCTAGGTTACCTACATAGTCCAAGTGCACGTTCGTTAACCTAGATAGTCCAAGTGCCCGCTGGTAACCTACATAGTCCAAGGGCCCGCTAGGTAACCTTGATAGTCCAAGTGCCTTCTAGTTAACCTACATAGTCCAAGTGCCCGCTAGGTAACCTAAATAGTCCAAGTGCCCACTAGGTAACCTAAATAATCCAAATGCCCGCTAGGGAAACTACATAGTCCAAGTACCTGTTAGTTAACCTAGATAGTCCAAGTGCCCACTAGTGGACGTACATAGTTCAAGTGCCCGCTAGGTAACCTAGACAGTCCAAGTGCGCGTAAGGATATGTACATAGTCCGAGTGCCGGCTAGGAAAACTAGATAGTCCAAGTGCCCGCTAGTTAACTTACATAGTCCAAGGTCCGCTAGTTAACCTAGAGAGTCCAAGTGCCCGCTAGTTAACCTACATAGTCCAAGTGCACGCTAGTTAACTTAAGTAGTCCAAATGTCCGATAGGGATCCTACATAGTCCAAGTACCCGCTAGTTAACCTATATAGTCCTAGTGCCCGTTCGTTAACCTAGATTGTCAAAGTGCCCGCTAGGTAACCTAGACAGTCCAATTGCCCGTTAGCTAACCTAGATAGTCGAAATGTCCGTTATTTAACCTACATAGTCCAAGTGCCCGTTCGTTAACCTAGATAGGCCAAGTGCCCGCTAGGTAACCTTGACAGTCCAAGTGCCTGCTAGGTTACCTACATAGTCCAAGTGCACGTTCGTTAACCTAGATAGTCCAAGTGCCTGCTGGTAAACTACATAGTCCAAGGGCCCGCTACTTAACCTAAATAATCCAAATGCCCGCTAGGGAAAATACATATTCCAAGTGCCCGTTAGTTAACCTAGATAGTCCAAGTGCCCTCTAGGTAACCTAGATAGTCCAAGTGCGCGCTAGGATATGTACATAGTCCGAGTGCCGGCTAGCTAACCTAGATAGTCCAAGTGCCCGCTAGTTAACCTACATAGTCCAAGTTCCGCTAGTTAACCTAGATAGTCCAAGTGCCCGCTAGTTAACTTAAGTAGTCCAAAAGTCCGATAGGGATCCTACATAGTCCAAGTGCCCGCTAGTTAACCTACATAGTCCAAGTGCCCGTTCGTTAACCTAGATTGTCAAAGTGCCCGCTAGGTAACCTAGACAGTCCAAGTGCCCGCTAGGTTACCTACATAGTCCAAGTGGCCGTTCGTTAACCTAGATAGTCCAAGTGCCCACTAGGGGACATACATAGTCCAAGTGCCCGCTAGGTAACCTACATAGTCCAAGTTCCCGATGGTAACCTAAATAGTCCAAATGCCCGCTGGGGATACTACATAGTCCAAGGTCCGCTAGTTAACCTAGATAGTCCAAGTGCCCGCTAGTTAACTTAAGAAGTCCATATGTCCGATAGGGATCCTACATAGTCCAAGTGCCCGCTAGTTAACCTACATAGTCCAAGTGCCCGTTCGTTAACCTAGATTGTCAAAGTGCCCGCTAGGTAACCTAGACAGTCCAAGTGCCCGCTAGGTTACCTACATAGTCCAAGTGCCCGTTCGTTAACCTAGATAGTCCAAGTGCCCACTAGGGGACGTACATAGTCCAAGTGCCCGCTAGGTAACCTACATAGTCCAAGTTCCCGATGGTAACCTAAATAGTACAAATGCCCGCTAGGGATACTACATAGTCCAAGTGCCTGCTAGTTAACCTAGATAGTCCAAGTGCCTGCTAGTAAACCTACATAATCCATGGGCGCGCTAGTTAACCTAAATAGTGTAATGGCCTGCTAGTTATCCTAGATCATGCAAGTGTCCGCTAGTTAACCCACATAGTCCACTTGCCTGCTAGGTAACCTAGATAGTCCAAGTGCCCGCTAGGCATCCTTCATAATCCAAGTGCCTGCTAGGTAACCTAGATCGTCCAAGTGCCCGCTAGTTAACCGAGATAGTCCTAGTGCCCGTTAGTTAACCTTGATAGTCCAAGTGCCCACTAGGGGACGTACATAGTCCAAGGGCCTGCTAGTTAACCTACATAGTCCAAGGTCCGTTAGTTAACCTAGATAGTCCAAGTGTCCGCTAGTTAACCTAGAGAGTCAAAGTGCCCGCTAGTTAACCTAAGTAGTACAAATGTCCGATAGGGATCCTACATAGTCCAAGTGCCCGCTAGTTAACCTACATAGTCCAAGTCCCCGCTAGGTAACCTAGACAGTCCAAGTGACCATTAGGTTACCTACATAGTCCAAGTGCCCGCTAGGTAACGTAGATAGCCCAAGTGCCCGCTAGTAAACGTACATAGTCCAAGTGCCCTCTAGTTAACTTAGACAGTCCAAGTACCCGATAGGGAACCTACATAGTCCAACTGCCCGCTGGGAACCTACATAATCCAAGTGCTCGCTAGGCAACCTACATAGTCCAAGTGCCCGTTAGTTAACCTAGATAGTCAAAGTGCCTGCTAGGTAACCTAAATAGTCCGAGTGCCCGGTAGGGAACCTACATAGTCCAAGTGCCCGCTAGGTAACCTAAGTAGTCCAAATGTCCGATAGGGATCCTACATAGTCCAAGTGCCCGGTAGGGAACCTACATTGTCCAAGTGCCCGCTAGGTAACCTAAGTAGTCCAAATGTCCCACAGGGATCCTACATAGTCCAAGTGCCCGCTAGGTTACCTACATAGTCCAAGTGCACGTTCGTTAACCTAGATAGTCCAAGTGCCCGCTGGTAACCTACATAGTCCAAGGGCCCGCTAGGTAACCTTGATAGTCCAAGTGCCTTCTAGTTAACCTACATAGTCCAAGTGCCCGCTAGGTAACCTACATAATCCAAGTGCCCACTAGGTAACCTAAATAATCCAAATGCCCGCTAGGGAAACTACATAGTCCAAGTACCTGTTAGTTAACCTAGATAGTCCAAGTGCCCACTAGTGGACGTACATAGTCCAAGTGCCCGCTAGGTAACCTAGACAGTCCTTGTGCGCGCTAGGATATGTACATAGTCCGAGTGCCGGCTAGGAAAACTAGATAGTCCAAGTGCCCGCTGGTTAACTTACATAGTCCAAGGTCCGCTAGTTAACCTAGAGAGTCCAAGTGCCCGCTAGTTAACCTAGATAGTCCAAGTGCACGCTAGTTAACTTAAGTAGTCCAACTGTCAGATAGGGATCCTACATAGTCCATGTGCCCGCTAGTTAACCTATATAGTCCTAGTGCCCGTTCGTTAACCTAGATTGTCAAAGTGCCCGCTAGGTAACCTAGACAGTCCAAGTGTCCGCTAGGTTACCAACATAGTCCAAGTGCCCGTTCGTTAACCTACATAGTCCAAGTGCCCGCTAGGTAACCTACATAATCCAAGTGCCCACTAGGTAACCTAAATAATCCAAATGCCCGCTAGGGAAACTACATAGTCCAAGTACCTGTTAGTTAACCTAGATAGTCCAAGTGCCCACTAGTGGACGTACATAGTCCAAGTGCCCGCTAGGTAACCTAGACAGTCCTTGTGCGCGCTAGGATATGTACATAGTCCGAGTGCCGGCTAGGAAAACTAGATAGTCCAAGTGCCCGCTAGTTAACTTACATAGTCCAAGGTCCGCTAGTTAACCTAGAGAGTCCAAGTGCCCGCTAGTTAACCTAGATAGTCCAAGTGCCCGCTAGTTAACTTAAGTAGTCCAAAAGTCCGATAGGGATCCTACATAGTCCAAGTGCCCGCTAGTTAACCTACATAGTCCAAGTGCCCGTTCGTTAACCTAGATTGTCAAAGTGCCCGCTAGGTAACCTAGACAGTCCAAGTGCCCGCTAGGTTACCTACATAGTCCAAGTGGCCGTTCGTTAACCTAGATAGTCCAAGTGCCCACTAGGGGACATACATAGTCCAAGTGCCCGCTAGGTAACCTACATAGTCCAAGTTCCCGATGGTAACCTAAATAGTCCAAATGCCCGCTGGGGATACTACATAGTCCAAGGTCCGCTAGTTAACCTAGATAGTCCAAGTGCCCGCTAGTTAACTTAAGAAGTCCATATGTCCGATAGGGATCCTACATAGTCCAAGTGCCCGCTAGTTAACCTACATAGTCCAAGTGCCCGTTCGTTAACCTAGATTGTCAAAGTGCCCGCTAGGTAACCTAGACAGTCCAAGTGCCCGCTAGGTTACCTACATAGTCCAAGTGCCCGTTCGTTAACCTAGATAGTCCAAGTGCCCACTAGGGGACGTACATAGTCCAAGTGCCCGCTAGGTAACCTACATAGTCCAAGTTCCCGATGGTAACCTAAATAGTACAAATGCCCGCTAGGGATACTACATAGTCCAAGTGCCTGCTAGTTAACCTAGATAGTCCAAGTGCCTGCTAGTAAACCTACATAATCCATGGGCGCGCTAGTTAACCTAAATAGTGTAATGGCCTGCTAGTTATCCTAGATCATGCAAGTGTCCGCTAGTTAACCCACATAGTCCACTTGCCTGCTAGGTAACCTAGATAGTCCAAGTGCCCGCTAGGCATCCTTCATAATCCAAGTGCCTGCTAGGTAACCTAGATCGTCCAAGTGCCCGCTAGTTAACCGAGATAGTCCTAGTGCCCGTTAGTTAACCTTGATAGTCCAAGTGCCCACTAGGGGACGTACATAGTCCAAGGGCCTGCTAGTTAACCTACATAGTCCAAGGTCCGTTAGTTAACCTAGATAGTCCAAGTGTCCGCTAGTTAACCTAGAGAGTCAAAGTGCCCGCTAGTTAACCTAAGTAGTACAAATGTCCGATAGGGATCCTACATAGTCCAAGTGCCCGCTAGTTAACCTACATAGTCCAAGTCCCCGCTAGGTAACCTAGACAGTCCAAGTGACCATTAGGTTACCTACATAGTCCAAGTGCCCGTTCGTTAACCTACATAGTCCAAGTGCCCGCTAGGTAACGTAGATAGCCCAAGTGCCCGCTAGTAAACGTACATAGTCCAAGTGCCCTCTAGTTAACTTAGACAGTCCAAGTACCCGATAGGGAACCTACATAGTCCAACTGCCCGCTGGGAACCTACATAGTCCAAGTGCTCGCTAGGCAACCTACATAGTCCAAGTGCCCGTTAGTTAACCTAGATAGTCAAAGTGCCTGCTAGGTAACCTAAATAGTCCGAGTGCCCGGTAGGGAACCTACATAGTCCAAGTGCCCGCTAGGTAACCTAAGTAGTCCAAATGTCCGATAGGGATCCTACATAGTCCAAGTGCCTGGTAGGGAACCTACATTGTCCAAGTGCCCGCTAGGTAACCTAAGTAGTCCAAATGTCCCACAGGGATCCTACATAGTCCAAGTGCCCGCTAGGTTACCTACATAGTCCAAGTGCACGTTCGTTAACCTAGATAGTCCAAGTGCCCGCTGGTAACCTACATAGTCCAAGGGCCCGCTAGGTAACCTTGATAGTCCAAGTGCCTTCTAGTTAACCTACATAGTCCAAGTGCCCGCTAGGTAACCTACATAATCCAAGTGCCCACTAGGTAACCTAAATAATCCAAATGCCCGCTAGGGAAACTACATAGTCCAAGTACCTGTTAGTTAACCTAGATAGTCCAAGTGCCCACTAGTGGACGTACATAGTCCAAGTGCCCGCTAGGTAACCTAGACAGTCCTTGTGCGCGCTAGGATATGTACATAGTCCGAGTGCCGGCTAGGAAAACTAGATAGTCCAAGTGCCCGCTAGTTAACTTACATAGTCCAAGGTCCGCTAGTTAACCTAGAGAGTCCAAGTGCCCGCTAGTTAACCTAGATAGTCCAAGTGCACGCTAGTTAACTTAAGTAGTCCAACTGTCAGATAGGGATCCTACATAGTCCATGTTCCCGCTAGTTAACCTATATAGTCCTAGTGCCCGTTCGTTAACCTAGATTGTCAAAGTGCCCGCTAGGTAACCTAGACAGTCCAAGTGTCCGCTAGGTTACCAACATAGTCCAAGTGCCCGTTCGTTAACCTAGATAGTCCAAGTGCCCGCTAGGTTACCTAGACAGTCCAAGTGCCCGCTAGTTAACCTACATAGTCCAAGTGCCCGATAGGGAACTTACATAATCCAAGTGCCCGATAGGGAACCTACATAATCCAAGTGCCCGCTAGGGAACCTACATAGTCCAAGTGCCCGCTAGGCATCCTACATAGTCCAAGTGCCCGTTAGTTAACCTAGATAGTCCAAGTGCCCACTAGGTGACGTACATAGTCCAAGTGCCCGCTAGGTAACCTACATAATCCAAGTTCCCGATGGTAACCGAAATAGTCCAAATGCCCGCTAGGGAAACTACATAGTCCAAGTGCCTGCTAGGTAACCTAGATAGTCCAAGTGCCTGCTAGTAAATCTACATAATCCATGGGCGCGCTAGTTAACCTAAATAGTGCAATGGCCCTCTAGTTAACCTAGATCGTGCAAGTGTCCGCTAGTTAACCTACATAGTCCAAGTTCCGCTAGTTAACCTAGATAGTCCAAGTGCCCGCTAGTTAACTTAAGTAGTCCAAAAGTCCGATAGGGATCCTACATAGTCCAAGTGCCCGCTAGTTAACCTACATAGTCCAAGTGCCCGTTCGTTAACCTAGATTGTCAAAGTGCCCGCTAGGTAACCTAGACAGTCCAAGTGCCCGCTAGGTTACCTACATAGTCCAAGTGGCCGTTCGTTAACCTAGATAGTCCAAGTGCCCACTAGGGGACATACATAGTCCAAGTGCCCGCTAGGTAACCTACATAGTCCAAGTTCCCGATGGTAACCTAAATAGTCCAAATGCCCGCTGGGGATACTACATAGTCCAAGTGCCTGCTAGTTAACCTAGATAGTCCAAGTGCCTGCTAGTAAACCTACATAATCCATGGGCGCGCTAGTTAACCTAAATAGTGTAATGGCCTGCTAGTTAACCTAGATCATGCAAGTGTCCGCTAGTTAACCTACATAGTCCACGTGCCTGCTAGGTAACCTAGATAGTCCAAGTACCCGCTAGGCATCCTTCATAATCCAAGTGCCTGCTAGATAACCTAGATCGTCCAAGTGCCCGCTAGTTAACCGAGATAGTCCTAGTGCCCGTTAGTTAACCTAGATAGTCCAAGTGCCCACTAGGGGACGTACATAGTCCAAGGGCCTGCTAGTTAACCTACATAGTCCAAGGTCCGTTAGTTAACCTAGATAGTCCAAGTGTCCGCTAGTTAACCTAGAGAGTCAAAGTGCCCGCTAGTTAACCTAAGTAGTACAAATGTCCGATAGGGATCCTACATAGTCCAAGTGCCCGCTAGTTAACCTACATAGTCCAAGTCCCCGCTAGGTAACCTAGACAGTCCAAGTGACCATTAGGTTACCTACATAGTCCAAGTGCCCGTTCGTTAACCTACATAGTCCAAGTGCCCGCTAGGTAACGTAGATAGCCCAAGTGCCCGCTAGTAAACGTACATAGTCCAAGTGCCCTCTAGTTAACTTAGACAGTCCAAGTACCCGATAGGGAACCTACATAATCCAACTGCCCGCTGGGAACCTACATAGTCCAAGTGCTCGCTAGGCAACCTACATAGTCCAAGTGCCCGTTAGTTAACCTAGATAGTCAAAGTGCCTGCTAGGTAACCTAAATAGTCCGAGTGCCCGGTAGGGAACCTACATAGTCCAAGTGCCCGCTAGGTAACCTAAGTAGTCCAAATGTCCCACAGGGATCCTACATAGTCCAAGTGCCCGCTAGGTTACCTACATAGTCCAAGTGCACGTTCGTTAACCTAGATAGTCCAAGTGCCCGCTGGTAACCTACATAGTCCAAGGGCCCGCTAGGTAACCTTGATAGTCCAAGTGCCTTCTAGTTAACCTACATAGTCCAAGTGCCCGCTAGGTAACCTACATAGTCCAAGTGCCCACTAGGTAACCTAAATAATCCAAATGCCCGCTAGGGAAACTACATAGTCCAAGTACCTGTTAGTTAACCTAGATAGTCCAAGTGCCCACTAGTGGACGTACATAGTCCAAGTGCCCGCTAGGTAACCTAGACAGTCCAAGTGCGCGTAAGGATATGTACATAGTCCGAGTGCCGGCTAGGAAAACTAGATAGTCCAAGTGCCCGCTAGTTAACTTACATAGTCCAAGGTCCGCTAGTTAACCTAGAGAGTCCAAGTGCCCGCTAGTTAACCTACATAGTCCAAGTGCACGCTAGTTAACTTAAGTAGTCCAAATGTCCGATAGGGATCCTACATAGTCCAAGTACCCGCTAGTTAACCTATATAGTCCTAGTGCCCGTTCGTTAACCTAGATTGTCAAAGTGCCCGCTAGGTAACCTAGACAGTCCAAGTGTCCGCTAGGTTACCAACATAATCCAAGTGCCCGTTCGTTAACCTAGATAGTCCAAGTGCCCGCTAGGTTACCTAGACAGTCCAAGTGCCCGCTAGTTAACCTACATAGTCCAAGTGCCCGATAGGGAACTTACATAATCCAAGTGCCCCATAGGGAACCTACATACTCCAAGTGCCCGCTAGGGAACCTACATAGTCCAAGTGCCCGCTAGGCAACCTACATAGTACAAGGGCCTGCTAGTTGACCTAGATAGTCCAAGGGCCCGCTAGTTGACCTAGATAGTCAAAGTGCCCGCTAGTTAACCTAAGTAGTACAAATGTCCTATAGGGATCTAAATAATCCAAGTGCCCACTAGTTAACCTACATAGTCCAAGTCCACGCTAGGTAACCTAGACAGTCCAAGTGACCATTAGGTTACCTACATAGTCCAAGTGCCCGTTCGTTAACCTACATAGTCCAAGTGCCCGCTAGGTAACGTAGAAAGCCCAAGTGCCCGCTAGTAAACGTAAATAGTCCAAGTGCCCTCTAGTTAACTTAGACAGTCCAAGTACCCGATAGGGAACCTACATGGTCCAACTGCCCGCTGGGAACCTATATAGTCCAAGTGCTCGCTGGGCAACCTACATATTCCAAGTGCCCGTTAGTTAACCTAGATAGTCAAAGTGCCTGCTAGGTAACCTAAATAGTCCGAGTGCCCGGTAGGGAACCTACATAGTCCAAGTGCCCGCTAGGTAACCTAAGTAGTCCAAATGTCCGATAGGGATCCTACATAGTCCAAGTGCCCGGTAGGGAACCTACATAGTCCAAGTGCCAGATAGGTAACCTAAGTAGTCCAAATGTCCCACAGGGATCCTACATAGTCCAAGTGCCCGCTAGGTTACCTACATAGTCCAAGTGCACGTTCGTTAACCTACATAGTCCAAGTGCCCGCTGGTAACCTACATAGTCCAAGGGCCAGCTAGGTAACCTACATAGTCCAAGTGCCCACTAGGTAACCTAAATAATCCAAATGCCCGCTAGGGAAACTACATAGTCCAAGTGCCCATTAGTTAGCCTAGATAGTCAAAGTGCCCACTAGTGGACGTACATAGTTCAAGTGCCCGCTAGGTAACCTAGATAGTCCAAGTGCGCGCTAGGATATGTACATAGTCCGAGTGCCGGCTAGGTAACCTAGATAGTCCAAGTGCCCGCTAGTTAACCTACATAGTCCAAGGTCCGCTAGTTAACCTAGATAGTCCAAGTGCCCGCTAGTTAACTTAAGAAGTCCATATGTCCGATAGGGATCCTACATAGTCCAAGTGCCCGCTAGTTAACCTACATAGTCCAAGTGCCCGTTCGTTAACCTAGATTGTCAAAGTGCCCGCTAGGTAACCTAGACAGTCCAAGTGCCCGCTAGGTTACCTACATAGTCCAAGTGCCCGTTCGTTAACCTAGATAGTCCAAGTGCCCACTAGGGGACGTACATAGTCCAAGTGCCCGCTAGGTAACCTACATAGTCCAAGTTCCCGATGGTAACCTAAATAGTACAAATGCCCGCTAGGGATACTACATAGTCCAAGTGCCTGCTAGTTAACCTAGATAGTCCAAGTGCCTGCTAGTAAACCTACATAATCCATGGGCGCGCTAGTTAACCTAAATAGTGTAATGGCCTGCTAGTTATCCTAGATCATGCAAGTGTCCGCTAGTTAACCTACATAGTCCACTTGCCTGCTAGGTAACCTAGATAGTCCAAGTGCCCGCTAGGCATCCTTCATAATCCAAGTGCCTGCTAGGTAACCTAGATCGTCCAAGTGCCCGCTAGTTAACCGAGATAGTCCTAGTGCCCATTAGTTAACCTTGATAGTCCAAGTGCCCACTAGGGGACGTACATAGTCCAAGGGCCTGCTAGTTAACCTACATAGTCCAAGGTCCGTTAGTTAACCTAGATAGTCCAAGTGTCCGCTAGTTAACCTAGAGAGTCAAAGTGCCCGCTAGTTAACCTAAGTAGTACAAATGTCCGATAGGGATCCTACATAGTCCAAGTGCCCGCTAGTTAACCTACATAGTCCAAGTCCCCGCTAGGTAACCTAGACAGTCCAAGTGACCATTAGGTTACCTACATAGTCCAAGTGCCCGTTCGTTAACCTACATAGTCCAAGTGCCCGCTAGGTAACGTAGATAGCCCAAGTGCCCGCTAGTAAACGTACATAGTCCAAGTGCCCTCTAGTTAACTTAGACAGTCCAAGTACCCGATAGGGAACCTACATAGTCCAACTGCCCGCTGGGAACCTACATAGTCCAAGTGCTCGCTAGGCAACCTACATAGTCCAAGTGCCCGTTAGTTAACCTAGATAGTCAAAGTGCCTGCTAGGTAACCTAAATAGTCCGAGTGCCCGGTAGGGAACCTACATAGTCCAAGTGCCCGCTAGGTAACCTAAGTAGTCCAAATGTCCGATAGGGATCCTACATAGTCCAAGTGCCCGGTAGGGAACCTACATTGTCCAAGTGCCCGCTAGGTAACCTAAGTAGTCCAAATGTCCCACAGGGATCCTACATAGTCCAAGTGCCCGCTAGGTTACCTACATAGTCCAAGTGCACGTTCGTTAACCTAGATAGTCCAAGTGCCCGCTGGTAACCTACATAGTCCAAGGGCCCGCTAGGTAACCTTGATAGTCCAAGTGCCTTCTAGTTAACCTACATAGTCCAAGTGCCCGCTAGGTAACCTACATAATCCAAGTGCCCACTAGGTAACCTAAATAATCCAAATGCCCGCTAGGGAAACTACATAGTCCAAGTACCTGTTAGTTAACCTAGATAGTCCAAGTGCCCACTAGTGGACGTACATAGTCCAAGTGCCCGCTAGGTAACCTAGACAGTCCTTGTGCGCGCTAGGATATGTACATAGTCCGAGTGCCGGCTAGGAAAACTAGATAGTCCAAGTGCCCGCTAGTTAACTTACATAGTCCAAGGTCCGCTAGTTAACCTAGATAGTCCAAGTGCACGCTAGTTAACTTAAGTAGTCCAACTGTCCGATAGGGATCCTACATAGTCCAAGTGCCCGCTAGGTAACCTACATAGTCCAAGTGCCCCTTCGTTAACCTAGATAGTCAAAGTGCCCGCTAGGTAACCTAGATAGTCCAAGTGCCCGCTAGGTTACCTACATAGTCCAAGTGCCCGTTCGTTAACCTAGATAATCCAAGTGCCCGCTAGGTTACCTAGACAGTCCAAGTGCCCGCTAGTTAACCTACATAGTCCAAGTGCCCGATAGGGAACCTACATAATCCAAGTGCCCGCTAGGGAACCTACATAATCCAAGTGCCCGCTAGGGAACCTACATAGTCCAAGTGCACGCTAGGCAACCTACATAGTCCAAGTGCCCACTAGGGGACGTACATAGTCCAAGTGCCCGCTAGGTAACCTACATAGTCCAAGTTCCCGATGGTAACTAAATAGTGCAAATGCCCGCTAGGGAAACTACATAGTCCAAGTGCCTGCTAGGTAACCTATATAGTCCAAGTGCCTGCTAGTAAACCTACATAATCCATGGCCGCGCTAGTTAACCTAAATAGTGCAATGACCCGCTAGTTAACCTAGATCGTGCAAGTGTCCGCTAGTTAACCTACATAGTCCACGTGCCTGCTAGGTAACCTAGATAGTCCAAGTGCCCGCTAGGCATCCTTCATAATCCAAGTGCATGCTAGGTAACTTAGATAGTCCAAGTGCCCGCTAGTTAACCTAGATAGTCCTAGTGCCCTTTAGTTAACCTAGATAGTCCAAGTGCCCACTAGGGGACGTACATAGTC
Organism: Tenrec ecaudatus; assembly: GCF_050624435.1. Classification (NCBI taxonomy): domain Eukaryota; kingdom Metazoa; phylum Chordata; class Mammalia; order Afrosoricida; family Tenrecidae; genus Tenrec; species Tenrec ecaudatus. The sequence continues at coordinate 234,284 of NW_027458571.1, read as the reverse complement.
TAAGAGCCCGCTAGTTAACCTACATAGTACAAGGGCCCGCTAGTTGACCTAGATAGTCCAAGTGCCCGCTAGTTAACCTAGATAGTCAAAGTGCCCGCTAGTTAACCTAAGTAATACAAAAGTCCAATAGGGATCCTACATAGTCCAAGTGCCCGCTAGTTAACCTACATAGTCCAAGTACCCGCTAGGTAACCTAGACAGTCCAAGTGACCATTAGGTTACCTAAATAGTCCAAGTGCCCGGTCGTTAACCTACATAGTCCAAGTGCCCGCTAGGTAACGTAGATAGCCCAAGTGCCCGCTAGGACGTACATAGTCCAAGTGCCCTCTAGGTAACCTAGATAGTCCAAGTGCCCGCTAGTTTACCTACATAGTCCAAGGGCCTGCTAGGTAAACTACATAGTCCAAGTGCCCACTAGGTAACCTAGACAGTCCAATTGCCCGATAGTTAACCTAGACAGTCCAAGTACCTGATAGGGAACTTACATAGTCCAAGTGCCCGCTGGGGAACCTACATAGTCCAAGTGCTCGCAAGGTAAACTACATAGTCCAAGTGCCCACTAGGTAACCTAGACAGTCCAATTGCCCGCTAGTTAACCTAGACAGTCCAAGTACCCGATAGGGAACCTACATAGTCCAACTGCCCGCTGGGACCCTACATAGTCCAAGTGCTCGCTAGGCAACCTACATAGTCCAAGTGCCCGTTAGTTAACCTAGATAGTCAAAGTGCCTGCTAGGTAACCTAAATAGTCCAAGTGCCCGCTAGGGAACCTACATAGTCCAAGTGCTCGCTAGGTAACCTAGATAGTCCAATTGCCCGTTAGCTAACCTAGATAGTCGAAGTGTCCGCTAGTTAACCTACATAGTCCAAGAGCCCGTTCCTTAACCTAGATAGTCCAAGTGCCCGCTAGGTAACCTAAGTAGTCCAAATGTCCGATAGGGATCCCACATAGTCCAAGTGCCCGCTAGGTAACCTACATAGTCCAAGTGCCCGTTCGTTAACCTAGATAGGCCAAGTGCCCGCTAGGTAACCTAGACAGTCCAAGTGCCCGCTAGGTTACCTACATAGTCCAAGTGCACGTTCGTTAACCTAGATAGTCCAAGTGCCTTCTAGTTAACCTACATAGTCCAAGTGCCCGCTAGGTAACCTACATAGTAACCAAGTGCCCACTAGGTAACCTAAATAATCCAAATGCCCGCTAGTGAAACTACAGAGTCCAAGTGCTCGCTAGTTAACCTAGATAGTCCAAGTGCCCGCTAGTAAACCTAGATAGTCCAAGGGCCCGCTAGTGAATCTAGATAGTCCAAGTGCCCGCTAGTTAACTTAGGTAGTCCAAGTGCCCGCTAGTTAACCTAGATAGTCCAAGGGCCCGCTAGTTAATCTAGATAGTCCAAGTGCCCGCTAGTTAACCTAGATAGTCCAAGTGCCCGCTAGTTAACCTAGATCGTCCAAGTGCCCGATAGGGAACCTACATAATCCAAGTGCCCGATAGGGAACCTACATAATTCATGTGCCCGCTAGGGAACCTACAAATCCAAGTGCCCGCTAGGCAACCTACATAGTCCAAGTGCCCACTAGGTAACCTAGATAGTCCAAGTGCCCACTAGGTAACCTACATAGTCCAAGTTCCCGATGGTAACCTAAATAGTCCAAATGCCCGCTAGGGAAACTACATAGTCCAAGTGCCTGCTAGTTAACCTAGATAGTCCAAGTGCCTGCTAGTAAACCTACATAATCCATGGGCCCGCTAGTTAAACTACAAAGTGCAATGGCCCGCTAGTTAACCTAGATCGTGCAAGTGTCCGGTAGTTAACCTACATAGTCCACGTGCCTGCTAGGTAACCTAGATAGTCCAAGTGCCCGCTAGGCATCCTTCATAATCCAAGTGCCTGCTAGGTAACCTAGATAGTCCAAGTGCCCGCTAGTTAACCTAGATAGTCCTAGTGCCCGTTAGTTAACCTAGATAGTCCAAGTGCCCACTAGGGGACGTACATAGTCCAAGGGCCCGCTAGTTAACCTACATAGTCCAAGGTCCGTTAGTTAACATTGATAGTCCAAGTGCCTTCTAGTTAACCTACATAGTCCAAGTGCCCGCTAGGTAACCTAGATAGTCCAAGTGCCCACTAGGGAACCTACATAGTCCAAGTGCCCGCTAGGTCACCTACATATTCCAAGTGCCCGCAAGTTAACCTAGATAGTCCAAGTGCCCACTAGGGGACGTACATAATCCTAGTGCCCGCTAGTTAACCTACATAGTCTAAGGTCCGTTAGTTAACCTAGATAGTCCAAGTGCCCACTAGTTAACCTACATAGTACAAGGGCCCGCTAGTTGACCTAGATAGTCCAAGTGCCCGCTAGTTAACCTAGATAGTCAAAGTGCCCGCTAGTTAACCTAAGTAGTACAAATGTCCGATAGGGATCCTACATATTCCAAGTGCCCGCTAGTTAACCTACATAGTCCAAGTCCCCGCTAGGTAACCTAGACAGTACAAGTGACCATTAGGTTACCTACATAGTCCAAGTGCCCGTTCGTTAACCTACATAGTCCAAGTGCCCGCTAGGTAACGTAGATAGCCCAAGTGCCCGCTAGTAAACGTACATAGTCCAAGTGCCCTCTAGTTAACTTAGACAGTCCAAGTACCCGATAGGGAACCTACATAGTCCAACTGCCCGCTGGGAACCTACATAGTCCAAGTGCTCGCTAGGCAACCTACATAGTCCAAGTGCCCGTTAGTTAACCTAGATAGTCAAAGTGCCTGCTAGGTAACCTAAACAGTCCGAGTGCCCGGTAGGGAAACTACATAGTCCAAGTGCCAGCTAGGTAACCTAAGTAGTCCAAATGTCCGATATGGATCCTACATAGTCCAAGTGCCCTGTAGGGAACCGTCATAGTCCAAGTGCCCGCTAGGTAACCTAAGTAGTCCAAATGTCCCACAGGGATCCTACATAGTCCAAGTGCCCGCTAGGTTACCTACATAGTCCAAGTGCACGTTTGTTAACCTAGATAGTCCAAGTGCCCGCTGGTAACCTACATAGTCCAAGGGCCAGCTAGGTAACCTACATAGTCCAAGTGCCCACTAGGTAACCTAAATAATCCAAATGCCCGCTAGGGAAACTATAAAGTCCAAGTGCCCGTTAGTTAACCTAGATAGTCCAAGTGCCTGCTAGGTAACCTAGATAGTCCAATTGCCCGTTAGCTAACCTAGATAGTCGAAATGTCCGTTATTTAACCTACATAGTCCAAGTGCCCGTTCGTTAACCTAGATAGGCCAAGTGCCCGCTAGGTAACCTTGACAGTCCAAGTGCCTGCTAGGTTACCTACATAGTCCAAGTGCACGTTCGTTAACCTAGATAGTCCAAGTGCCTGCTGGTAAACTACATAGTCCAAGGGCCCGCTACTTAACCTAAATAATCCAAATGCCCGCTGGGGAAAATACATATTCCAAGTGCCCGTTAGTTAACCTAGATAGTCCAAGTGCCCTCTAGGTAACCTAGATAGTCCAAGTGCGCGCTAGGATATGTACATAGTCCGAGTGCCGGCTAGCTAACCTAGATAGTCCAAGTGCCCGCTAGTTAACCTACATAGTCCAAGTTCCGCTAGTTAACCTAGATAGTCCAAGTGCCCGCTAGTTAACTTAAGTAGTCCAAAAGTCCGATAGGGATCCTACATAGTCCAAGTGCCCGCTAGTTAACCTACATAGTCCAAGTGCCCGTTCGTTAACCTAGATTGTCAAAGTGCCCGCTAGGTAACCTAGACAGTCCAAGTGCCCGCTAGGTTACCTACATAGTCCAAGTGGCCGTTCGTTAACCTAGATAGTCCAAGTGCCCACTAGGGGACATACATAGTCCAAGTGCCCGCTAGGTAACCTACATAGTCCAAGTTCCCGATGGTAACCTAAATAGTCCAAATGCCCGCTGGGGATACTACATAGTCCAAGTGCCTGCTAGTTAACCTAGATAGTCCAAGTGCCTGCTAGTAAACCTACATAATCCATGGGCGCGCCAGTTAACCTAAATAGTGTAATGGCCTGCTAGTTAACCTAGATCATGCAAGTGTCCGCTAGTTAACCTACATAGTCCACGTGCCTGCTAGGTAACCTAGATAGTCCAAGTACCCGCTAGGGATCCTTCATAATCCAAGTGCCTGCTAGATAACCTAGATCGTCCAAGTGCCCGCTAGTTAACCGAGATAGTCCTAGTGCCCGTTAGTTAACCTAGATAGTCCAAGTGCCCACTAGGGGACGTACATAGTCCAAGGGCCTGCTAGTTAACCTACATAGTCCAAGGTCCGTTAGTTAACCTAGATAGTCCAAGTGTCCGCTAGTTAACCTAGAGAGTCAAAGTGCCCGCTAGTTAACCTAAGTAGTACAAATGTCCGATAGGGATCCTACATAGTCCAAGTGCCCGCTAGTTAACCTACATAGTCCAAGTCCCCGCTAGGTAACCTAGACAGTCCAAGTGACCATTAGGTTACCTACATAGTCCAAGTGCCCGTTCGTTAACCTACATAGTCCAAGTGCCCGCTAGGTAACGTAGATAGCCCAAGTGCCCGCTAGTAAACGTACATAGTCCAAGTGCCCTCTAGTTAACTTAGACAGTCCAAGTACCCGATAGGGAACCTACATAGTCCAACTGCCCGCTGGGAACCTACATAGTCCAAGTGCTCGCTAGGCAACCTACATAGTCCAAGTGCCCGTTAGTTAACCTAGATAGTCAAAGTGCCTGCTAGGTAACCTAAATAGTCCGAGTGCCCGGTAGGGAACCTACATAGTCCAAGTGCCCGCTAGGTAACCTAAGTAGTCCAAATGTCCGATAGGGATCCTACATAGTCCAAGTGCCCGGTAGGGAACCTACATTGTCCAAGTGCCCGCTAGGTAACCTAAGTAGTCCAAATGTCCCACAGGGATCCTACATAGTCCAAGTGCCCGCTAGGTTACCTACATAGTCCAAGTGCACGTTCGTTAACCTAGATAGTCCAAGTGCCCGCTGGTAACCTACATAGTCCAAGGGCCCGCTAGGTAACCTTGATAGTCCAAGTGCCTTCTAGTTAACCTACATAGTCCAAGTGCCCGCTAGGTAACCTACATAGTCCAAGTGCCCACTAGGTAAACTAAATAATCCAAATGCCCGCTAGGGAAACTACATAGTCCAAGTACCTGTTAGTTAACCTAGATAGTCCAAGTGCCCACTAGTGGACGTACATAGTCCAAGTGCCCGCTAGGTAACCTAGACAGTCCAAGTGCGCGTAAGGATATGTACATAGTCCGAGTGCCGGCTAGGAAAACTAGATAGTCCAAGTGCCCGCTAGTTAACTTACATAGTCCAAGGTCCGCTAGTTAACCTAGAGAGTCCAAGTGCCCGCTAGTTAACCTACATAGTCCAAGTGCACGCTAGTTAACTTAAGTAGTCCAAATGTCCGATAGGGATCCTACATAGTCCAAGTACCCGCTAGTTAACCTATATAGTCCTAGTGCCCGTTCGTTAACCTAGATTGTCAAAGTGCCCGCTAGGTAACCTAGACAGTCCAAGTGTCCGCTAGGTTACCAACATAATCCAAGTGCCCGTTCGTTAACCTAGATAGTCCAAGTGCCCGCTAGGTTACCTAGACAGTCCAAGTGCCCGCTAGTTAACCTACATAGTCCAAGTGCCCGATAGGGAACTTACATAATCCAAGTGCCCGATAGGGAACCTACATACTCCAAGTGCCCGCTAGGGAACCTACATAGTCCAAGTGCCCGCTAGGCAACCTACATAGTACAAGGGCCTGCTAGTTGACCTAGATAGTCCAAGGGCCCGCTAGTTGACCAAGATAGTCAAAGTGCCCGCTAGTTAACCTAAGTAGTACAAATGTCCTATAGGGATCTAAATAATCCAAGTGCCCACTAGTTAACCTACATAGTCCAAGTCCACGCTAGGTAACCTAGACAGTCCAAGTGACCATTAGGTTACCTACATAGTCCAAGTGCCCGTTCGTTAACCTACATAGTCTAAGTGCCCGCTAGGTAATGTAGAAAGCCCAAGTGCCCGCTAGTAAACATAAATAGTCCAAGTGCCCTCTAGTTAACTTAGACAGTCCAAGTACCCGATAGGGAACCTACATAGTCCAACTGCCCGCTGGGAACCTATATAGTCCAAGTGCTCGCTGGGCAACCTACATATTCCAAGTGCCCGTTAGTTAACCTAGATAGTCAAAGTGCCTGCTAGGTAACCTAAATAGTCCGAGTGCCCGGTAGGGAACCTACATAGTCCAAGTGCCCGCTAGGTAACCTAAGTAGTCCAAATGTCCGATAGGGATCCTACATAGTCCAAGTGCCCGGTAGGGAACCTACATAGTCCAAGTGCCAGATAGGTAACCTAAGTAGTCCAAATGTCCCACAGGGATCCTACATAGTCCAAGTGCCCGCTAGGTTACCTACATAGTCCAAGTGCACGTTCGTTAACCTACATAGTCCAAGTGCCCGCTGGTAACCTACATAGTCCAAGGGCCAGCTAGGTAACCTACATAGTCCAAGTGCCCACTAGGTAACCTAAATAATCCAAATGCCCGCTAGGGAAACTACATAGTCCAAGTGCCCATTAGTTAGCCTAGATAGTCAAAGTGCCCACTAGTGGACGTACATAGTTCAAGTGCCCGCTAGGTAACCTAGATAGTCCAAGTGCGCGCTAGGATATGTACATAGTCCGAGTGCCGGCTAGGTAACCTAGATAGTCCAAGTGCCCGCTAGTTAACTTAAGAAGTCCATATGTCCGATAGGGATCCTACATAGTCCAAGTGCCCGCTAGTTAACCTACATAGTCCAAGTGCCCGTTCGTTAACCTAGATTGTCAAAGTGCCCGCTAGGTAACCTAGACAGTCCAAGTGCCCGCTAGGTTACCTACATAGTCCAAGTGCCCGTTCGTTAACCTAGATAGTCCAAGTGCCCACTAGGGGACGTACATAGTCCAAGTTCCCGATGGTAACCTAAATAGTACAAATGCCCGCTAGGGATACTACATAGTCCAAGTGCCTGCTAGTTAACCTAGATAGTCCAAGTGCCTGCTAGTAAACCTACATAATCCATGGGCGCGCTAGTTAACCTAAATAGTGTAATGGCCTGCTAGTTATCCTAGATCATGCAAGTGTCCGCTAGTTAACCCACATAGTCCACTTGCCTGCTAGGTAACCTAGATAGTCCAAGTGCCCGCTAGGCATCCTTCATAATCCAAGTGCCTGCTAGGTAACCTAGATCGTCCAAGTGCCCGCTAGTTAACCGAGATAGTCCTAGTGCCCGTTAGTTAACCTTGATAGTCCAAGTGCCCACTAGGGGACGTACATAGTCCAAGGGCCTGCTAGTTAACCTACATAGTCCAAGGTCCGTTAGTTAACCTAGATAGTCCAAGTGTCCGCTAGTTAACCTAGAGAGTCAAAGTGCCCGCTAGTTAACCTAAGTAGTACAAATGTCCGATAGGGATCCTACATAGTCCAAGTGCCCGCTAGTTAACCTACATAGTCCAAGTCCCCGCTAGGTAACCTAGACAGTCCAAGTGACCATTAGGTTACCTACATAGTCCAAGTGCCCGTTCGTTAACCTACATAGTCCAAGTGCCCGCTAGGTAACGTAGATAGCCCAAGTGCCCGCTAGTAAACGTACATAGTCCAAGTGCCCTCTAGTTAACTTAGACAGTCCAAGTACCCGATAGGGAACCTACATAGTCCAACTGCCCGCTGGGAACCTACATAGTCCAAGTGCTCGCTAGGCAACCTACATAGTCCAAGTGCCCGTTAGTTAACCTAGATAGTCAAAGTGCCTGCTAGGTAACCTAAATAGTCCGAGTGCCCGGTAGGGAACCTACATAGTCCAAGTGCCCGCTAGGTAACCTAAGTAGTCCAAATGTCCGATAGGGATCCTACATAGTCCAAGTGCCCGGTAGGGAACCTACATTGTCCAAGTGCCCGCTAGGTAACCTAAGTAGTCCAAATGTCCCACAGGGATCCTACATAGTCCAAGTGCCCGCTAGGTTACCTACATAGTCCAAGTGCACGTTCGTTAACCTAGATAGTCCAAGTGCCCGCTGGTAACCTACATAGTCCAAGGGCCCGCTAGGTAACCTTGATAGTCCAAGTGCCTTCTAGTTAACCTACATAGTCCAAGTGCCCGCTAGGTAACCTACATAATCCAAGTGCCCACTAGGTAACCTAAATAATCCAAATGCCCGCTAGGGAAACTACATAGTCCAAGTACCTGTTAGTTAACCTAGATAGTCCAAGTGCCCACTAGTGGACGTACATAGTCCAAGTGCCCGCTAGGTAACCTAGACAGTCCTTGTGCGCGCTAGGATATGTACATAGTCCGAGTGCCGGCTAGGAAAACTAGATAGTCCAAGTGCCCGCTAGTTAACTTACATAGTCCAAGGTCCGCTAGTTAACCTAGAGAGTCCAAGTGCCCGCTAGTTAACCTAGATAGTCCAAGTGCACGCTAGTTAACTTAAGTAGTCCAACTGTCAGATAGGGATCCTACATAGTCCATGTGCCCGCTAGTTAACCTATATAGTCCTAGTGCCCGTTCGTTAACCTAGATTGTCAAAGTGCCCGCTAGGTAACCTAGACAGTCCAAGTGTCCGCTAGGTTACCAACATAGTCCAAGTGCCCGTTCGTTAACCTAGATAGTCCAAGTGCCCGCTAGGTTACCTAGACAGTCCAAGTGCCCGCTAGTTAACCTACATAGTCCAAGTGCCCGATAGGGAACTTACATAATCCAAGTGCCCGATAGGGAACCTACATAATCCAAGTGCCCGCTAGGGAACCTACATAGTCCAAGTGCCCGCTAGGCATCCTACATAGTCCAAGTGCCCGTTAGTTAACCTAGATAGTCCAAGTGCCCACTAGGTGACGTACATAGTCCAAGTGCCCGCTAGGTAACCTACATAATCCAAGTTCCCGATGGTAACCGAAATAGTCCAAATGCCCGCTAGGGAAACTACATAGTCCAAGTGCCTGCTAGGTAACCTAGATAGTCCAAGTGCCTGCTAGTAAATCTACATAATCCATGGGAGCGCTAGTTAACCTAAATAGTGCAATGGCCCTCTAGTTATCCTAGATCGTGCAAGTGTCCGCTAGTTAACCTACATAGTCCAAGTTCCGCTAGTTAACCTAGATAGTCCAAGTGCCCGCTAGTTAACTTAAGTAGTCCAAAAGTCCGATAGGGATCCTACATAGTCCAAGTGCCCGCTAGTTAACCTACATAGTCCAAGTGCCCGTTCGTTAACCTAGATTGTCAAAGTGCCCGCTAGGTAACCTAGACAGTCCAAGTGCCCGCTAGGTTACCTACATAGTCCAAGTGGCCGTTCGTTAACCTAGATAGTCCAAGTGCCCACTAGGGGACATACATAGTCCAAGTGCCCGCTAGGTAACCTACATAGTCCAAGTTCCCGATGGTAACCTAAATAGTCCAAATGCCCGCTGGGGATACTACATAGTCCAAGTGCCTGCTAGTTAACCTAGATAGTCCAAGTGCCTGCTAGTAAACCTACAAAATCCATGGGCGCGCTAGTTAACCTAAATAGTGTAATGGCCTGCTAGTTAACCTAGATCATGCAAGTGTCCGCTAGTTAACCTACATAGTCCACGTGCCTGCTAGGTAACCTAGATAGTCCAAGTACCCGCTAGGCATCCTTCATAATCCAAGTGCCTGCTAGATAACCTAGATCGTCCAAGTGCCCGCTAGTTAACCGAGATAGTCCTAGTGCCCGTTAGTTAACCTAGATAGTCCAAGTGCCCACTAGGGGACGTACATAGTCCAAGGGCCTGCTAGTTAACCTACATAGTCCAAGGTCCGTTAGTTAACCTAGATAGTCCAAGTGTCCGCTAGTTAACCTAGAGAGTCAAAGTGCCCGCTAGTTAACCTAAGTAGTACAAATGTCCGATAGGGATCCTACATAGTCCAAGTGCCCGCTAGTTAACCTACATAGTCCAAGTCCCCGCTAGGTAACCTAGACAGTCCAAGTGACCATTAGGTTACCTACATAGTCCAAGTGCCCGTTCGTTAACCTACATAGTCCAAGTGCCCGCTAGGTAACGTAGATAGCCCAAGTGCCCGCTAGTAAACGTACATAGTCCAAGTGCCCTCTAGTTAACTTAGACAGTCCAAGTACCCGATAGGGAACCTACATAATCCAACTGCCCGCTGGGAACCTACATAGTCCAAGTGCTCGCTAGGCAACCTACATAGTCCAAGTGCCCGTTAGTTAACCTAGATAGTCAAAGTGCCTGCTAGGTAACCTAAATAGTCCGAGTGCCCGGTAGGGAACCTACATAGTCCAAGTGCCCGCTAGGTAACCTAAGTAGTCCAAATGTCCCACAGGGATCCTACATAGTCCAAGTGCCCGCTAGGTTACCTACATAGTCCAAGTGCACGTTCGTTAACCTAGATAGTCCAAGTGCCCGCTGGTAACCTACATAGTCCAAGGGCCCGCTAGGTAACCTTGATAGTCCAAGTGCCTTCTAGTTAACCTACATAGTCCAAGTGCCCGCTAGGTAACCTACATAGTCCAAGTGCCCACTAGGTAACCTAAATAATCCAAATGCCCGCTAGGGAAACTACATAGTCCAAGTACCTGTTAGTTAACCTAGATAGTCCAAGTGCCCACTAGTGGACATACATAGTCCAAGTGCCCGCTAGGTAACCTAGACAGTCCAAGTGCGCGTAAGGATATGTACATAGTCCGAGTGCCGGCTAGGAAAACTAGATAGTCCAAGTGCCCGCTAGTTAACTTACATAGTCCAAGGTCCGCTAGTTAACCTAGAGAGTCCAAGTGCCCGCTAGTTAACCTACATAGTCCAAGTGCACGCTAGTTAACTTAAGTAGTCCAAATGTCCGATAGGGATCCTACATAGTCCAAGTACCCGCTAGTTAACCTATATAGTCCTAGTGCCCGTTCGTTAACCTAGATTGTCAAAGTGCCCGCTAGGTAACCTAGACAGTCCAAGTGTCCGCTAGGTTACCAACATAATCCAAGTGCCCGTTCGTTAACCTAGATAGTCCAAGTGCCCGCTAGGTTACCTAGACAGTCCAAGTGCCCGCTAGTTAACCTACATAGTCCAAGTGCCCGATAGGGAACTTACATAATCCAAGTGCCCGATAGGGAACCTACATACTCCAAGTGCCCGCTAGGGAACCTACATAGTCCAAGTGCCCGCTAGGCAACCTACATAGTACAAGGGCCTGCTAGTTGACCTAGATAGTCCAAGGGCCCGCTAGTTGACCTAGATAGTCAAAGTGCCCGCTAGTTAACCTAAGTAGTACAAATGTCCTATAGGGATCTAAATAATCCAAGTGCCCACTAGTTAACCTACATAGTCCAAGTCCACGCTAGGTAACCTAGACAGTCCAAGTGACCATTAGGTTACCTACATAGTCCAAGTGCCCGTTCGTTAACCTACATAGTCCAAGTGCCCGCTAGGTAATGTAGAAAGCCCAAGTGCCCGCTAGTAAACGTAAATAGTCCAAGTGCCCTCTAGTTAACTTAGACAGTCCAAGTACCCGATAGGGAACCTACATGGTCCAACTGCCCGCTGGGAACCTATATATTCCAAGTGCTCGCTGGGCAACCTACATATTCCAAGTGCCCGTTAGTTAACCTAGATAGTCAAAGTGCCTGCTAGGTAACCTAAATAGTCCGAGTGCCCGGTAGGGAACCTACATAGTCCAAGTGCCCGCTAGGTAACCTAAGTAGTCCAAATGTCCGATAGGGATCCTACATAGTCCAAGTGCCCGGTAGGGAACCTACATAGTCCAAGTGCCAGATAGGTAACCTAAGTAGTCCAAATGTCCCACAGGGATCCTACATAGTCCAAGTGCCCGCTAGGTTACCTACATAGTCCAAGTGCACGTTCGTTAACCTACATAGTCCAAGTGCCCGCTGGTAACCTACATAGTCCAAGGGCCAGCTAGGTAACCTACATAGTCCAAGTGCCCACTAGGTAACCTAAATAATCCAAATGCCCGCTAGGGAAACTACATAGTCCAAGTGCCCATTAGTTAGCCTAGATAGTCAAAGTGCCCACTAGTGGACGTACATAGTTCAAGTGCCCGCTAGGTAACCTAGATAGTCCAAGTGCGCGCTAGGATATGTACATAGTCCGAGTGCCGGCTAGGTAACCTAGATAGTCCAAGTGCCCGCTAGTTAACCTACATAGTCCAAGGTCCGCTAGTTAACCTAGATAGTCCAAGTGCCCGCTAGTTAACTTAAGAAGTCCATATGTCCGATAGGGATCCTACATAGTCCAAGTGCCCGCTAGTTAACCTACATAGTCCAAGTGCCCGTTCGTTAACCTAGATTGTCAAAGTGCCCGCTAGGTAACCTAGACAGTCCAAGTGCCCGCTAGGTTACCTACATAGTCCAAGTGCCCGTTCGTTAACCTAGATAGTCCAAGTGCCCACTAGGGGACGTACATAGTCCAAGTGCCCGCTAGGTAACCTACATAGTCCAAGTTCCCGATGGTAACCTAAATAGTACAAATGCCCGCTAGGGATACTACATAGTCCAAGTGCCTGCTAGTTAACCTAGATAGTCCAAGTGCCTGCTAGTAAACCTACATAATCCATGGGCGCGCTAGTTAACCTAAATAGTGTAATGGCCTGCTAGTTATCCTAGATCATGCAAGTGTCCGCTAGTTAACCTACATAGTCCACTTGCCTGCTAGGTAACCTAGATAGTCCAAGTGCCCGCTAGGCATCCTTCATAATCCAAGTGCCTGCTAGGTAACCTAGATCGTCCAAGTGCCCGCTAGTTAACCGAGATAGTCCTAGTGCCCATTAGTTAACCTTGATAGTCCAAGTGCCCACTAGGGGACGTACATAGTCCAAGGGCCTGCTAGTTAACCTACATAGTCCAAGGTCCGTTAGTTAACCTAGATAGTCCAAGTGTCCGCTAGTTAACCTAGAGAGTCAAAGTGCCCGCTAGTTAACCTAAGTAGTACAAATGTCCGATAGGGATCCTACATAGTCCAAGTGCCCGCTAGTTAACCTACATAGTCCAAGTCCCCGCTAGGTAACCTAGACAGTCCAAGTGACCATTAGGTTACCTACATAGTCCAAGTGCCCGTTCGTTAACCTACATAGTCCAAGTGCCCACTAGGGGACATACATAGTCCAAGTGCCCGCTAGGTAACCTACATAGTCCAAGTTCCCGATGGTAACCTAAATAGTCCAAATGCCCGCTGGGGATACTACATAGTCCAAGTGCCTGCTAGTTAACCTAGATAGTCCAAGTGCCTGCTAGTAAACCTACATAATCCATGGGCGCGCTAGTTAACCTAAATAGTGTAATGGCCTGCTAGTTAACCTAGATCATGCAAGTGTCCGCTAGTTAACCTACATAGTCCACGTGCCTGCTAGGTAACCTAGATAGTCCAAGTACCCGCTAGGGATCCTTCATAATCCAAGTGCCTGCTAGATAACCTAGATCGTCCAAGTGCCCGCTAGTTAACCGAGATAGTCCTAGTGCCCGTTAGTTAACCTAGATAGTCCAAGTGCCCACTAGGGGACGTACATAGTCCAAGGGCCTGCTAGTTAACCTACATAGTCCAAGGTCCGTTAGTTAACCTAGATAGTCCAAGTGTCCGCTAGTTAACCTAGAGAGTCAAAGTGCCCGCTAGTTAACCTAAGTAGTACAAATGTCCGATAGGGATCCTACATAGTCCAAGTGCCCGCTAGTTAACCTACATAGTCCAAGTCCCCGCTAGGTAACCTAGACAGTCCAAGTGACCATTAGGTTACCTACATAGTCCAAGTGCCCGTTCGTTAACCTACATAGTCCAAGTGCCCGCTAGGTAACGTAGATAGCCCAAGTGCCCGCTAGTAAACGTACATAGTCCAAGTGCCCTCTAGTTAACTTAGACAGTCCAAGTACCCGATAGGGAACCTACATAGTCCAACTGCCCGCTGGGAACCTACATAGTCCAAGTGCTCGCTAGGCAACCTACATAGTCCAAGTGCCCGTTAGTTAACCTAGATAGTCAAAGTGCCTGCTAGGTAACCTAAATAGTCCAAATGTCCGATAGGGATCCTACATAGTCCAAGTGCCCGGTAGGGAACCTACATTGTCCAAGTGCCCGCTAGGTAACCTAAGTAATCCAAATGTCCGATAGGGATCCTACATAGTCCAAGTGCCCGGTAGGGAACCTACATTGTCCAAGTGCCCGCTAGGTAACCTAAGTAGTCCAAATGTCCCACAGGGATCCTACATAGTCCAAGTGCCCGCTAGGTTACCTACATAGTCCAAGTGCACGTTCGTTAACCTAGATAGTCCAAGTGCCCGCTGGTAACCTACATAGTCCAAGGGCCCGCTAGGTAACCTTGATAGTCCAAGTGCCTTCTAGTTAACCTACATAGTCCAAGTGCCCGCTAGGTAACCTACATAGTCCAAGTGCCCACTAGGTAACCTAAATAATCCAAATGCCCGCTAGGGAAACTACATAGTCCAAGTACCTGTTAGTTAACCTAGATAGTCCAAGTGCCCACTAGTGGACGTACATAGTCCAAGTGCCCGCTAGGTAACCTAGACAGTCCAAGTGCGCGTAAGGATATGTACATAGTCCGAGTGCCGGCTAGGAAAACTAGATAGTCCAAGTGCCCGCTAGTTAACTTACATAGTCCAAGGTCCGCTAGTTAACCTAGAGAGTCCAAGTGCCCGCTAGTTAACCTACATAGTCCAAGTGCACGCTAGTTAACTTAAGTAGTCCAAATGTCCGATAGGGATCCTACATAGTCCAAGTACCCGCTAGTTAACCTATATAGTCCTAGTGCCCGTTCGTTAACCTAGATTGTCAAAGTGCCCGCTAGGTAACCTAGACAGTCCAAGTGTCCGCTAGGTTACCAACATAATCCAAGTGCCCGTTCGTTAACCTAGATAGTCCAAGTGCCCGCTAGGTTACCTAGACAGTCCAAGTGCCCGCTAGTTAACCTACATAGTCCAAGTGCCCGATAGGGAACTTACATAATCCAAGTGCCCGATAGGGAACCTACATACTCCAAGTGCCCGCTAGGGAACCTACATAGTCCAAGTGCCCGCTAGGCAACCTACATAGTACAAGGGCCTGCTAGTTGACCTAGATAGTCCAAGGGCCCGCTAGTTGACCTAGATAGTCAAAGTGCCCGCTAGTTAACCTAAGTAGTACAAATGTCCTATAGGGATCTAAATAATCCAAGTGCCCACTAGTTAACCTACATAGTCCAAGTCCACGCTAGGTAACCTAGACAGTCCAAGTGACCATTAGGTTACCTACATAGTCCAAGTGCCCGTTCGTTAACCTACATAGTCCAAGTGCCCGCTAGGTAATGTAGAAAGCCCAAGTGCCCGCTAGTAAACATAAATAGTCCAAGTGCCCTCTAGTTAACTTAGACAGTCCAAGTACCCGATAGGGAACCTACATAGTCCAACTGCCCGCTGGGAACCTATATAGTCCAAGTGCTCGCTGGGCAACCTACATATTCCAAGTGCCCGTTAGTTAACCTAGATAGTCAAAGTGCCTGCTAGGTAACCTAAATAGTCCGAGTGCCCGGTAGGGAACCTACATAGTCCAAGTGCCCGCTAGGTAACCTAAGTAGTCCAAATGTCCGATAGGGATCCTACATAGTCCAAGTGCCCGGTAGGGAACCTACATAGTCCAAGTGCCAGATAGGTAACCTAAGTAGTCCAAATGTCCCATAGGGATCCTACATAGTCCAAGTGCCCGCTAGGTTACCTACATAGTCCAAGTGCACGTTCGTTAACCTACATAGTCCAAGTGCCCGCTGGTAACCTACATAGTCCAAGGGCCAGCTAGGTAACCTACATAGTCCAAGTGCCCACTAGGTAACCTAAATAATCCAAATGCCCGCTAGGGAAACTACATAGTCCAAGTGCCCATTAGTTAGCCTAGATAGTCAAAGTGCCCACTAGTGGACGTACATAGTTCAAGTGCCCGCTAGGTAACCTAGATAGTCCAAGTGCGCGCTAGGATATGTACATAGTCCGAGTGCCGGCTAGGTAACCTAGATAGTCCAAGTGCCCGCTAGTTAACCTACATAGTCCAAGGTCCGCTAGTTAACCTAGATAGTCCAAGTGCCCGCTAGTTAACTTAAGAAGTCCATATGTCCGATAGGGATCCTACATAGTCCAAGTGCCCGCTAGTTAACCTACATAGTCCAAGTGCCCGTTCGTTAACCTAGATTGTCAAAGTGCCCGCTAGGTAACCTAGACAGTCCAAGTGCCCGCTAGGTTACCTACATAGTCCAAGTGCCCGTTCGTTAACCTAGATAGTCCAAGTGCCCACTAGGGGACGTACATAGTCCAAGTGCCCGCTAGGTAACCTACATAGTCCAAGTTCCCGATGGTAACCTAAATAGTACAAATGCCCGCTAGGGATACTACATAGTCCAAGTGCCTGCTAGTTAACCTAGATAGTCCAAGTGCCTGCTAGTAAACCTACATAATCCATGGGCGCGCTAGTTAACCTAAATAGTGTAATGGCCTGCTAGTTATCCTAGATCATGCAAGTGTCCGCTAGTTAACCCACATAGTCCACTTGCCTGCTAGGTAACCTAGATAGTCCAAGTGCCCGCTAGGCATCCTTCATAATCCAAGTGCCTGCTAGGTAACCTAGATCGTCCAAGTGCCCGCTAGTTAACCGAGATAGTCCTAGTGCCCGTTAGTTAACCTTGATAGTCCAAGTGCCCACTAGGGGACGTACATAGTCCAAGGGCCTGCTAGTTAACCTACATAGTCCAAGGTCCGTTAGTTAACCTAGATAGTCCAAGTGTCCGCTAGTTAACCTAGAGAGTCAAAGTGCCCGCTAGTTAACCTAAGTAGTACAAATGTCCGATAGGGATCCTACATAGTCCAAGTGCCCGCTAGTTAACCTACATAGTCCAAGTCCCCGCTAGGTAACCTAGACAGTCCAAGTGACCATTAGGTTACCTACATAGTCCAAGTGCCCGTTCGTTAACCTACATAGTCCAAGTGCCCGCTAGGTAACGTAGATAGCCCAAGTGCCCGCTAGTAAACGTACATAGTCCAAGTGCCCTCTAGTTAACTTAGACAGTCCAAGTACCCGATAGGGAACCTACATAGTCCAACTGCCCGCTGGGAACCTACATAGTCCAAGTGCTCGCTAGGCAACCTACATAGTCCAAGTGCCCGTTAGTTAACCTAGATAGTCAAAGTGCCTGCTAGGTAACCTAAATAGTCCGAGTGCCCGGTAGGGAACCTACATAGTCCAAGTGCCCGCTAGGTAACCTAAGTAGTCCAAATGTCCGATAGGGATCCTACATAGTCCAAGTGCCCGGTAGGGAACCTACATTGTCCAAGTGCCCGCTAGGTAACCTAAGTAGTCCAAATGTCCCACAGGGATCCTACATAGTCCAAGTGCCCGCTAGGTTACCTACATAGTCCAAGTGCACGTTCGTTAACCTAGATAGTCCAAGTGCCCGCTGGTAACCTACATAGTCCAAGGGCCCGCTAGGTAACCTTGATAGTCCAAGTGCCTTCTAGTTAACCTACATAGTCCAAGTGCCCGCTAGGTAACCTACATAATCCAAGTGCCCACTAGGTAACCTAAATAATCCAAATGCCCGCTAGGGAAACTACATAGTCCAAGTACCTGTTAGTTAACCTAGATAGTCCAAGTGCCCACTAGTGGACGTACATAGTCCAAGTGCCCGCTAGGTAACCTAGACAGTCCTTGTGCGCGCTAGGATATGTACATAGTCCGAGTGCCGGCTAGGAAAACTAGATAGTCCAAGTGCCCGCTAGTTAACTTACATAGTCCAAGGTCCGCTAGTTAACCTAGAGAGTCCAAGTGCCCGCTAGTTAACCTAGATAGTCCAAGTGCACGCTAGTTAACTTAAGTAGTCCAACTGTCAGATAGGGATCCTACATAGTCCATGTTCCCGCTAGTTAACCTATATAGTCCTAGTGCCCGTTCGTTAACCTAGATTGTCAAAGTGCCCGCTAGGTAACCTAGACAGTCCAAGTGTCCGCTAGGTTACCAACATAGTCCAAGTGCCCGTTCGTTAACCTAGATAGTCCAAGTGCCCGCTAGGTTACCTAGACAGTCCAAGTGCCCGCTAGTTAACCTACATAGTCCAAGTGCCCGATAGGGAACTTACATAATCCAAGTGCCCGATAGGGAACCTACATAATCCAAGTGCCCGCTAGGGAACCTACATAGTCCAAGTGCCCGCTAGGCATCCTACATAGTCCAAGTGCCCGTTAGTTAACCTAGATAGTCCAAGTGCCCACTAGGTGACGTACATAGTCCAAGTGCCCGCTAGGTAACCTACATAATCCAAGTTCCCGATGGTAACAGAAATAGTCCAAATGCCCGCTAGGGAAACTACATAGTCCAAGTGCCTGCTAGGTAACCTAGATAGTCCAAGTGCCTGCTAGTAAATCTACATAATCCATGGGCGCGCTAGTTAACCTAAATAGTGCAATGGCCCTCTAGTTAACCTAGATCGTGCAAGTGTCCGCTAGTTAACCTACATAGTCCAAGTTCCGCTAGTTAACCTAGATAGTCCAAGTGCCCGCTAGTTAACTTAAGTAGTCCAAAAGTCCGATAGGGATCCTACATAGTCCAAGTGACCGCTAGTTAACCTACATAGTCCAAGTGCCCGTTCGTTAACCTAGATTGTCAAAGTGCCCGCTAGGTAACCTAGACAGTCCAAGTGCCCGCTAGGTTACCTACATAGTCCAAGTGGCCGTTCGTTAACCTAGATAGTCCAAGTGCCCACTAGGGGACATACATAGTCCAAGTGCCCGCTAGGTAACCTACATAGTCCAAGTTCCCGATGGTAACCTAAATAGTCCAAATGCCCGCTGGGGATACTACATAGTCCAAGTGCCTGCTAGTTAACCTAGATAGTCCAAGTGCCTGCTAGTAAACCTACATAATCCATGGGCGCGCTAGTTAACCTAAATAGTGTAATGGCCTGCTAGTTAACCTAGATCATGCAAGTGTCCGCTAGTTAACCTACATAGTCCACGTGCCTGCTAGGTAACCTAGATAGTCCAAGTACCCGCTAGGCATCCTTCATAATCCAAGTGCCTGCTAGATAACCTAGATCGTCCAAGTGCCCGCTAGTTAACCGAGATAGTCCTAGTGCCCGTTAGTTAACCTAGATAGTCCAAGTGCCCACTAGGGGACGTACATAGTCCAAGGGCCTGCTAGTTAACCTACATAGTCCAAGGTCCGTTAGTTAACCTAGATAGTCCAAGTGTCCGCTAGTTAACCTAGAGAGTCAAAGTGCCCGCTAGTTAACCTAAGTAGTACAAATGTCCGATAGGGATCCTACATAGTCCAAGTGCCCGCTAGTTAACCTACATAGTCCAAGTCCCCGCTAGGTAACCTAGACAGTCCAAGTGACCATTAGGTTACCTACATAGTCCAAGTGCCCGTTCGTTAACCTACATAGTCCAAGTGCCCGCTAGGTAACGTAGATAGCCCAAGTGCCCGCTAGTAAACGTACATAGTCCAAGTGCCCTCTAGTTAACTTAGACAGTCCAAGTACCCGATAGGGAACCTACATAATCCAACTGCCCGCTGGGAACCTACATAGTCCAAGTGCTCGCTAGGCAACCTACATAGTCCAAGTGCCCGTTAGTTAACCTAGATAGTCAAAGTGCCTGCTAGGTAACCTAAATAGTCCGAGTGCCCGGTAGGGAACCTACATAGTCCAAGTGCCCGCTAGGTAACCTAAGTAGTCCAAATGTCCCACAGGGATCCTACATAGTCCAAGTGCCCGCTAGGTTACCTACATAGTCCAAGTGCACGTTCGTTAACCTAGATAGTCCAAGTGCCCGCTGGTAACCTACATAGTCCAAGGGCCCGCTAGGTAACCTTGATAGTCCAAGTGCCTTCTAGTTAACCTACATAGTCCAAGTGCCCGCTAGGTAACCTACATAGTCCAAGTGCCCACTAGGTAACCTAAATAATCCAAATGCCCGCTAGGGAAACTACATAGTCCAAGTACCTGTTAGTTAACCTAGATAGTCCAAGTGCCCACTAGTGGACGTACATAGTCCAAGTGCCCGCTAGGTAACCTAGACAGTCCAAGTGCGCGTAAGGATATGTACATAGTCCGAGTGCCGGCTAGGAAAACTAGATAGTCCAAGTGCCCGCTAGTTAACTTACATAGTCCAAGGTCCGCTAGTTAACCTAGAGAGTCCAAGTGCCCGCTAGTTAACCTACATAGTCCAAGTGCACGCTAGTTAACTTAAGTAGTCCAAATGTCCGATAGGGATCCTACATAGTCCAAGTACCCGCTAGTTAACCTATATAGTCCTAGTGCCCGTTCGTTAACCTAGATTGTCAAAGTGCCCGCTAGGTAACCTAGACAGTCCAAGTGTCCGCTAGGTTACCAACATAATCCAAGTGCCCGTTCGTTAACCTAGATAGTCCAAGTGCCCGCTAGGTTACCTAGACAGTCCAAGTGCCCGCTAGTTAACCTACATAGTCCAAGTGCCCGATAGGGAACTTACATAATCCAAGTGCCCGATAGGGAACCTACATACTCCAAGTGCCCGCTAGGGAACCTACATAGTCCAAGTGCCCGCTAGGCAACCTACATAGTACAAGGGCCTGCTAGTTGACCTAGATAGTCCAAGGGCCCGCTAGTTGACCTAGATAGTCAAAGTGCCCGCTAGTTAACCTAAGTAGTACAAATGTCCTATAGGGATCTAAATAATCCAAGTGCCCACTAGTTAACCTACATAGTCCAAGTCCACGCTAGGTAACCTAGACAGTCCAAGTGACCATTAGGTTACCTACATAGTCCAAGTGCCCGTTCGTTAACCTACATAGTCCAAGTGCCCGCTAGGTAACGTAGAAAGCCCAAGTGCCCGCTAGTAAACGTAAATAGTCCAAGTGCCCTCTAGTTAACTTAGACAGTCCAAGTACCCGATAGGGAACCTACATGGTCCAACTGCCCGCTGGGAACCTATATAGTCCAAGTGCTCGTTGGGCAACCTACATATTCCAAGTGCCCGTTAGTTAACCTAGATAGTCAAAGTGCCTGCTAGGTAACCTAAATAGTCCGAGTGCCCGGTAGGGAACCTACATAGTCCAAGTGCCCGCTAGGTAACCTAAGTAGTCCAAATGTCCGATAGGGATCCTACATAGTCCAAGTGCCCGGTAGGGAACCTACATAGTCCAAGTGCCAGATAGGTAACCTAAGTAGTCCAAATGTCCCACAGGGATCCTACATAGTCCAAGTGCCCGCTAGGTTACCTACATAGTCCAAGTGCACGTTCGTTAACGTACATAGTCCAAGTGCCCGCTGGTAACCTACATAGTCCAAGGGCCAGCTAGGTAACCTACATAGTCCAAGTGCCCACTAGGTAACCTAAATAATCCAAATGCCCGCTAGGGAAACTACATAGTCCAAGTGCCCATTAGTTAGCCTAGATAGTCAAAGTGCCCACTAGTGGACGTACGTAGTTCAAGTGCCCGCTAGGTAACCTAGATAGTCCAAGTGCGCGCTAGGATATGTACATAGTCCGAGTGCCGGCTAGGTAACCTAGATAGTCCAAGTGCCCGCTAGTTAACCTACATAGTCCAAGGTCCGCTAGTTAACCTAGATAGTCCAAGTGCCCGCTAGTTAACTTAAGAAGTCCATATGTCCGATAGGGATCCTACATAGTCCAAGTGCCCGCTAGTTAACCTACATAGTCCAAGTGCCCGTTCGTTAACCTAGATTGTCAAAGTGCCCGCTAGGTAACCTAGACAGTCCAAGTGCCCGCTAGGTTACCTACATAGTCCAAGTGCCCGTTCGTTAACCTAGATAGTCCAAGTGCCCACTAGGGGACGTACATAGTCCAAGTGCCCGCTAGGTAACCTACATAGTCCAAGTTCCCGATGGTAACCTAAATAGTACAAATGCCCGCTAGGGATACTACATAGTCCAAGTGCCTGCTAGTTAACCTAGATAGTCCAAGTGCCTGCTAGTAAACCTACATAATCCATGGGCGCGCTAGTTAACCTAAATAGTGTAATGGCCTGCTAGTTATCCTAGATCATGCAAGTGTCCGCTAGTTAACCTACATAGTCCACTTGCCTGCTAGGTAACCTAGATAGTCCAAGTGCCCGCTAGGCATCCTTCATAATCCAAGTGCCTGCTAGGTAACCTAGATCGTCCAAGTGCCCGCTAGTTAACCGAGATAGTCCTAGTGCCCATTAGTTAACCTTGATAGTCCAAGTGCCCACTAGGGGACGTACATAGTCCAAGGGCCTGCTAGTTAACCTACATAGTCCAAGGTCCGTTAGTTAACCTAGATAGTCCAAGTGTCCGCTAGTTAACCTAGAGAGTCAAAGTGCCCGCTAGTTAACCTAAGTAGTACAAATGTCCGATAGGGATCCTACATAGTCCAAGTGCCCGCTAGTTAACCTACATAGTCCAAGTCCCCGCTAGGTAACCTAGACAGTCCAAGTGACCATTAGGTTACCTACATAGTCCAAGTGCCCGTTCGTTAACCTACATAGTCCAAGTGCCCGCTAGGTAACGTAGATAGCCCAAGTGCCCGCTAGTAAACGTACATAGTCCAAGTGCCCTCTAGTTAACTTAGACAGTCCAAGTACCCGATAGGGAACCTACATAGTCCAACTGCCCGCTGGGAACCTACATAGTCCAAGTGCTCGCTAGGCAACCTACATAGTCCAAGTGCCCGTTAGTTAACCTAGATAGTCAAAGTGCCTGCTAGGTAACCTAAATAGTCCGAGTGCCCGGTAGGGAACCTACATAGTCCAAGTGCCCGCTAGGTAACCTAAGTAGTCCAAATGTCCGATAGGGATCCTACATAGTCCAAGTGCCCGGTAGGGAACCTACATTGTCCAAGTGCCCGCTAGGTAACCTAAGTAGTCCAAATGTCCCACAGGGATCCTACATAGTCCAAGTGCCCGCTAGGTTACCTACATAGTCCAAGTGCACGTTCGTTAACCTAGATAGTCCAAGTGCCCGCTGGTAACCTACATAGTCCAAGGGCCCGCTAGGTAACCTTGATAGTCCAAGTGCCTTCTAGTTAACCTACATAGTCCAAGTGCCCGCTAGGTAACCTACATAATCCAAGTGCCCACTAGGTAACCTAAATAATCCAAATGCCCGCTAGGGAAACTACATAGTCCAAGTACCTGTTAGTTAACCTAGATAGTCCAAGTGCCCACTAGTGGACGTACATAGTCCAAGTGCCCGCTAGGTAACCTAGACAGTCCTTGTGCGCGCTAGGATATGTACATAGTCCGAGTGCCGGCTAGGAAAACTAGATAGTCCAAGTGCCCGCTAGTTAACTTACATAGTCCAAGGTCCGCTAGTTAACCTAGATAGTCCAAGTGCACGCTAGTTAACTTAAGTAGTCCAACTGTCAGATAGGGATCCTACATAGTCCATGTGCCCGCTAGTTAACCTATATAGTCCTAGTGCCCGTTCGTTAACCTAGATTGTCAAAGTGCCCGCTAGGTAACCTAGACAGTCCAAGTGTCCGCTAGGTTACCAACATAGTCCAAGTGCCCGTTCGTTAACCTAGATAGTCCAAGTGCCCGCTAGGTTACCTAGACAGTCCAAGTGCCCGCTAGTTAACCTACATAGTCCAAGTGCCCGATAGGGAACTTACATAATCCAAGTGCCCGATAGGGAACCTACATAATCCAAGTGCCCGCTAGGGAACCTACATAGTCCAAGTGCCCGCTAGGCATCCTACATAGTCCAAGTGCCCGTTAGTTAACCTAGATAGTCCAAGTGCCCACTAGGTGACGTACATAGTCCAAGTGCCCGCTAGGTAACCTACATAATCCAAGTTCCCGATGGTAACCGAAATAGTCCAAATGCACGCTAGGGAAACTACATAGTCCAAGTGCCTGCTAGGTAACCTAGATAGTCCAAGTGCCTGCTAGTAAATCTACATAATCCATGGGCGCGCTAGTTAACCTAAATAGTGCAATGGCCCTCTAGTTAACCTAGATCGTGCAAGTGTCCGCTAATTAACCTACATAGTCCACGTGTCTGCTAGATAACCTAGATAGTCCAAGTGCCCGCTAGGCATCCTTCATAATCCAAGTGCCTGCTAGGTAACCTAGATAGTCCTAGTGCCCGTTACTTAACCTAGATAGTCCAAGTGCCCACTAGGGGACGTACATAATCCAAGGGACTGCTAGTTATCCTACATAGTCCAAGGTCCGTTAGTTAACCTAGATTGTCCAAGTGTCCGCTAGTTAACCTAGAGAGTCAAAGTGCCCGCTAGTTAACCTAAGTAGTACAAATGTCCGTTAGGGATCCTACATAGTCCAAGTGCCCGCTAGTTAACCTACATAGTCCAAGTCCCCGCTAGGTAACCTAGACAGTCCAAGTGACCATTAGGTTACCTACATAGTCCAAGTGCCCGTTCGTTAACCTACATAGTCCAAGTGCTCGCTAGGTAACGTAGATAGCCCAAGTGTGCGCTAGGAAACGTACATATTCTAAGTGCCTAGGTAACCTAGATAGTCCAAGTGCCCGCTAGTTAACCTACATAGTCCAAGTGCCTGCTAGGAAAAATATATAGTCCAAGAGCCCACTAGGTAACCTAGACAATCCAATTGCCCGCTAGTTAACCTAGACAGTCCAAGTACCCGATAGGGAACCTACATAGTCCAAGTGCCCGGTAGGGAACCTACATAGTCCAAGTGCCTGCTAGGTAACCTAGATAGTCCAATTGCCCATTAGCTAACCTAGATAGTCGAAGTGTCCGCTAGTTAACCTACATAGTCCAAGTGTCCGTTCGTTAACCTAGATAGGCCAAGTGCCCGCTAGGTAACCTAGACAGTCCAAGTGCCCGCTAGGTTACCTACATAGTCCAAGTGCACGTTCGTTAACCTAGATAGTCCAAGTGCCCCCTGGTAACCTACATAGTCCAAGGGCCCGCTAGGTAACCTTGATAGTCCAAGTGCCTTCTAGTTAACCTACATAGTCCAAGTGCCCGCTAGGTAACCTACATAGTCCAAGTGCCCACTAGGTAACCTAAGTAATCCAAATGCCCGCTAGGGAAACTACATAGTCCAAGTGCCCGCTACTTAACCTAGATAGTCCAAGAGCCCGCTAGTAAACCTAGATAGTCCAAGGGCCCGCTAGTTAATCTAGATAGTCCAAGTGCCCGCTAGTTAACCTAGATAGTCCAAGGGCCCGCTAGTTAACCTACATAGTTCAAGTGCCCGCTGAGGAACCTACATAGTCCAAGTCCCCAATAGGGAACCTATATAGTCCAAGTGCCCATAGGGAACCTACATAGTCCAAGTGCCCGCTAGGTAACCTAAGTAGTCCAAATGTCCCACAGGGATCCTACATAGTCCAAGTACCCGCTAGGTTACCTACATAGTCCAAGTGCACGTTCTTTAACCTACATAGTCCAAGTGCCCGCTGGTAACCTACATAGTCCAAGGGCCAGCTAGGTAACCTACATAGTCCAAGTGCCCACTAGGTAACCTAAATAATCCAAATGCCCGCTAGGGAAACTACATAGTCCAAGTGCCCATTAGTTAACCTAGATAGTCAAAGTGCCCACTAGTGGACGTACATAGTTCAAGTGCCCGCTAGGTAACCTAGATAGTCCAAGTGCGCGCTAGGATATGTACATAGTCCGAGTGCCGGCTAGGTAACCTAGATAGTCCAAGTGCCCGCTAGTTAACCTACATAGTCCAAGGTCCGCTAGTTAACCTAGATAGTCCAAGTGCCCGCTAGTTAACTTAAGTAGTCCATATGTCCGATAGGGATCCTACATAGTCCAAGTGCCCGCTAGTTAACCTACATAGTCCAAGTGCCCGTTCGTTAACCTAGATTGTCAAAGTGCCCGCTAGGTAACCTAGACAGTCCAAGTGCTCGCTAGGTTACCTACATAGTCCAAGTGCCCGTTCGTTAACCTAGATAGTCCAAGTGCCCACTAGGGGACGTGCATAGTCCAAGTGCCCGCTAGGTAACCTACATAGACCAAGTTCCCGATGGTAACCTAAATAGTCCAAATGCCCGCTAGGGATACTACATAGTCCAAGTGCCTGCTAGTTAACCTAGATAGTCCAAGTGCCTGCTAGTAAACCTACATAATCCATGGGCGCGCTAGTTAACCTAAATAGTGTAATGGCCTGCTAGTTAACCTAGACCATGCAAGTGTCCGCTAGTTAACCTACATAGTCCACGTGCCTGCTAGGTAACCTAGATAGTCCAAGTGCCCGCTAGGCATCCTTCATAATCCAAGTGCCTGCTAGGTAACCTAGATCGTCCAAGTGCCCGCTAGTTAACCTACATAGTCCAAGTGCCCGATAGGGAACTTACATAATCCAAGTGCCCGATAGGGAACCTACATAATCCAAGTGCCCGCTAGGGAACCTACATAGTCCAAGTGCCCGCTAGGCATCCTACATAGTCCAAGTGCCCGTTAGTTAACCTAGATAGTCCAAGTGCCCACTAGGTGACGTACATAGTCCAAGTGCCCGCTAGGTAACCTACATAGTCCAAGTTCCCGATGGTAACCGAAATAGTCCAAATGCCCGCTAGGGAAACTACATAGTCCAAGTGCCTCCTAGGTAACCTAGATAGTCCAAGTGCCTGCTAGTAAACCTACATAATCCATGCGCGCGCTAGTTAACCTAAATAGTGCAATGGCCCTCTAGTTAACCTAGATCGTGCAAGTGTCCGCTAGTTAACCTACATAGTCCACGTGTCTGCTAGATAACCTAGATAGTCCAAGTGCCCGCTAGGCATCCTTCATAATCCAAGTGCCTGCTAGGTAACCTAGATAGTCCTAGTGCCCGTTACTTAACCTAGATAGTCCAAGTGCCCACTAGGGGACGTACATAGTCCAAGTGCCCGCTAGGTAACCTACATAGTCCAAGTTCCCGATGGTAACCTAAATAGTCCAAATGCCCGCTAGGGATACTACATAGTCCAAGTGCCTGCTAGTTAACCTAGATAGTCCAAGTGCCTGCTAGTAAACCTACATAATCCATGGGCGCGCTAGTTAACCTAAATAGTGTAATGGCCTGCTAGTTAACCTAGATCATGCAAGTGTCCGCTAGTTAACCTACATAGTCCACGTGCCTGCTAGGTAACCTAGATAGTCCAAGTGCCCGCTAGGCATCCTTCATAATCCAAGGGCCTGCTAGGTAACCTAGATCGTCCAAGTGCCCGCTAGTTAACCGAGATAGTCCTAGTGCCCGTTAGTTAACCTTGATAGTCCAAGTGCCCACTAGGGGACGTACATAGTCCAAGGGCCTGCTAGTTAACCTACATAGTCCAAGGTCCGTTAGTTAACCTAGATAGTCCAAGTGTCCGCTAGTTAACCTAGAGAGTCAAAGTGCCCGCTAGTTAACCTAAGTAGTACAAATGTCCGATAGGGATCCTACATAGTCCAAGTGCCCGCTAGTTAACCTACATAGTCCAAGTCCCCGCTAGGTAACCTAGACAGTCCAAGTGACCATTAGGTTACCTACATAGTCCAAGTGCCTGTTCGTTAACCTACATAGTCCAAGTGCCCGCTAGGTAACGTAGATAGCCCAAGTGCCCGCTAGTAAACGTACATAGTCCAAGTGCCCTCTAGTTAACTTAGACAGTCCAAGTACCCGATAGGGAACCTACATAGTCCAACTGCCCGCTGGGAACCTACATAGTCCAAGTGCCCGCTAGGTAACCTAAGTAGTCCAAATGTCCGATAGGGATCCTACATAGTCCAAGTGCCCGCTAGGGAACCTACATTGTCCAAGTGCCCGCTAGGTAACCTAAGTAGTCCAAATGTCCCACAGGGATCCTACATAGTCCAAGTGCCCGCTAGGTTACCTACATAGTCCAAGTGCACGTTCGTTAACCTAGATAGTCCAAGTGCCCGCTGGTAACCTACATAGTCAAAGGGCCCGCTAGGTAACCTGATAGTCCAAGTGCCTTCTAGTTAACCTACATAGTCCAAGTGCCCGCTAGGTAACCTACATAGTCCAAGTGCCCACTAGGTAACCTAAATAATCCAAATGCCCGCTAGGGAAACTACATAGTCCAAGTACCTGTTAGTTAACCTAGATAGTCCAAGTGCCCACAAGTGGACGTACATAGTCCAAGTGCCCGCTAGGTAACCTAGACAGTCCAAGTGCGCGCTAGGATATGTACATAGTCCGAGTGCCGGCTAGGAAAACTAGATAGTCCAAGTGCCCGCTAGTTAACTTACATAGTCCAAGGTCCGCTAGTTAACCTAGAGAGTCCAAGTGCCCGCTAGTTAACCTAGATAGTCCAAGTGCACGCTAGTTAACTTAAGTAGTCCAAATGTCCGATAGGGATCCTACATAGTCCAAGTGCCCGCTAGTTAACCTACATAGTCCAAGTGCCCGTTCGTTAACCTACATAGTCCAAGTGCCCGCTAGGTTACCTAGACAGTCCAAGTGCCCGCTAGTTAACCTACATAGTCCAAGTGCCCGATAGGGAACTTACATAATCCAAGTGCCCGATAGGGAACCTACATAATCCAAGTGCCCGCTAGGGAACCTACATAGTCCAAGTGCCCGCTAGGCATCCTACATAGTCCAAGTGCCCGTTAGTTAACCTAGATAGTCCAAGTGCCCACTAGGTGACGTACATAGTCCAAGTGCCGGCTAGGTAACCTACATAGTCCAAGTTCCCGATGGTAACAGAAATAGTCCAAATGCCCGCTAGGGAAACTACATAGTCCAAGTGCCTCCTAGGTAACCTAGATAGTCCAAGTGCCTGCTAGTAAACCTACATAATCCATGCGCGCGCTAGTTAACCTAAATAGTGCAATGGCCCTCTAGTTAACCTAGATCGTGCAAGTGTCCGCTAGTTAACCTACATAGTCCACGTGTCTGCTAGATAACCTAGATAGTCCAAGTGCCCGCTAGGCATCCTTCATAATCCAAGTGCCTGCTAGGTAACCTAGATAGTCCTAGTGCCCGTTACTTAACCTAGATAGTCCAAGTGCCCACTAGGGGACGTACATAATCCAAGGGACTGCTAGTTAACCTACATAGTCCAAGGTCCGTTAGTTAACCTAGATTGTCCAAGTGTCCGCTAGTTAACCTAGAGAGTCAAAGTGCCCGCTAGTTAACCTAAGTAGTACAAATGTCCGTTAGGGATCCTACATAGTCCAAGTGCCCGCTAGTTAACCTACATAGTCCAAGTCCCCGCTAGGTAACCTAGACAGTCCAAGTGACCATTAGGTTACCTACATAGTCCAAGTGCCCGTTCGTTAACCTACATAGTCCAAGTGCCCGCTAGGTAACGTAGATAGCCCAAGTGTGCGCTAGGAAACTTACATATTCTAAGTGCCTAGGTAACCTAGATAGTCCAAGTGCCCGCTAGTTAACCTACATAGTCCAAGTGCCTGCTAGGAAAAATATATAGTCCAAGAGCCCACTAGGTAACCTAGACAATCCAATTGCCCGCTAGTTAACCTAGACAGTCCAAGTACCCGATAGGGAACCTACATAGTCCAAGTGCCCGGTAGGGAACCTACATAGTCCAAGTGCCTGCTAGGTAACCTAGATAGTCCAATTGCCCATTAGCTAACCTAGATAGTCGAAGTGTCCGCTAGTTAACCTACATAGTCCAAGTGTCCGTTCGTTAACCTAGATAGGCCAAGTGCCCGCTAGGTAACCTAGACAGTCCAAGTGCCCGCTAGGTTACCTACATAGTCCAAGTGCACGTTCGTTAACCTAGATAGTCCAAGTGCCCCCTGGTAACCTACATAGTCCAAGGGCCCGCTAGGTAACCTTGATAGTCCAAGTGCCTTCTAGTTAACCTACATAGTCCAAGTGCCCGCTAGGTAACCTACATAGTCCAAGTGCCCACTAGGTAACCTAAGTAATCCAAATGCCCGCTAGGGAAACTACATAGTCCAAGTGCCCGCTACTTAACCTAGATAGTCCAAGTGCCCGCTAGTAAACCTAGATAGTCCAACGTCCCGCTAGTTAATCTAGATAGTCCAAGTGCCCGCTAGTTAACCTAGATAGTCCAAGTGCCCGCTAGTTAACCTAGACCGTCCAAGTGCCCGCTAGTTAACCTAGATAGTCCAAATGCCCGCTTGTTAACCTAGATCGTCCAATTGCCCGCTAGTTAACCTAGATAATCCAAGTGCCCGCTAGTTAACCTACATAGTCCAAGGGCCCTCTAGTTAACCTAGATAGTCCAAGTGCCCGCTAGGGTACGTACATAGTCCAAGTGCCCGCTAGGTAACTTGGATAGTCCAAGGTCCTGCTAGGTAACCTAGATAGTACAAGGTCCTGCTTGTTAACCTACATAGTCCAATGCCCGATAGGGAACCTACATAGTCCAAATGCCCGCTGAGGAACCTACATAGTCCAAGTGCCCGATAGGGAACCTATATATTCCAAGTGCCCGTTAGGGTACCTAGACAGTCCAAGTGCCCATAGGGAACCTATATAGTCCAAGTGCCCGCTAAGGAACCTACATAATCAAAGTGCCCTCTAGGGAACCTGCATTGTGCAAGTGCCCGTTCGTTAACCTAGATTGTCAAAGTGCCCGCTAGGTAACCTAGACAGTCCAAGTGCCCGCTAGGTTACCTACATAGTCGAAGTGCCCGTTCGTTAACCTAGATAGTCCAAGTGCCCACTAGGGGACGTACATAGTCCAAGTGCCCGCTAGGTAACCTACATAGTTCAAGTTCCCGATGGTAACCTAAATAGTCCAAATGCCCGCTAGGGATACTACATAGTCCAAGTGCCTGCTAGTTAACCTAGATAGTCCAAGTGCCTGCTAGTAAACCTACATAATCCATGGGCGCGCTAGTTAACCTAAATAGTGTAATGGCCTGCTAGTTAACCTAGATCATGCAAGTGTCCGCTAGTTAACCTACATAGTCCACGTGCCTGCTAGGTAACCTAGATAGTCCAAGTGCCCGCTAGGCATCCTTCATAATCCAAGTGCCTGCTAGGTAACCTAGATCGTCCAAGTGCCCGCTAGTTAACCGAGATAGTCCTAGTGCCCGTTAGTTAACCTTGATAGTCCAAGTGCCCACTAGGGGACGTACATAGTCCAAGGGCCTGCTAGTTAACCTACATAGTCCAAGGTCCGTTAGTTAACCTAGATAGTCCAAGTGTCCGCTAGTTAACCTAGAGAGTCAAAGTGCCCGCTAGTTAACCTAAGTAGTACAAATGTCCGATAGGGATCCTACATAGTCCAAGTGCCCGCTAGTTAACCTACATAGTCCAAGTCCCCGCTAGGTAACCTAGACAGTCCAAGTGACCATTAGGTTACCTACATAGTCCAAGTGCCTGTTCGTTAACCTACATAGTCCAAGTGCCCGCTAGGTAACGTAGATAGCCCAAGTGCCCGCTAGTAAACGTACATAGTCCAAGGGCCCGCTAGTTAACCTACATAGTCCAAGTCCCTCTAGTTAACATAGATATTCCAAGTGCCCGCTAGGGGACGTACATAGTCCAAGTGCCTATTAGGTAATCTAGATAGTCCAAGTGCCCGCTAGGGTATGTACATAGATCAAGTGCCGGCTAGGTAACCTAGATTGTCCAAATGTCCGCTAGTTAACCTACATAGTCCAAGTGCCCGCTAGGTAACCTAGATAGTCCAAGGTCCTGCTAGTTAACCTACATAGTTCAATGGCCGATAGGGAACCTACATAGTCCAAGTTCCCGCTGAGGAACCTACATAGTCCAAGTGCCCGATAGGGAACCTATATATTCTAAGTGCCCGTTAGGGAACCTAGATAGTCCAAGTGCCCATAGGTAACCTATATAGTCCTAGTGCCCGCTAGGCAACCTACATAGTCAAAGTGCCCGCTAGGGAACCTGCATTGTGCAAGTGCCCGCTAGTTAACCTAGATAGTCCAAGTGCCCGCTAGTTAACCTACATAGTCCAAGGTCAGCTAGTTAACCTAGATAGTCCAGGTGCCCGCTAGTTAACCTACATAGTCCAAGGGCCCGCTAGTTAACCTAGATATTCCAAGTGTCCGCTAGTTAACCTACATAGTCCAAGTTCCCGTTAGTTAACCTAGATAGTACAAGTGCCCGCAAGGTAACCTACATAATCCAAGTGCCCGCTAGGTAACCTAGATATTCCAAGTTCCTGTTAGCTAACCTAGATTATCCAAGTGCCCGCTAGGTAACCTACATAGTCCAAGTGCCCTTTCGTTAACCTAGATAGTCCAAGTGCCCGCTAGGTAACCTAGACTGTCCAATTGTCCGCTAGGTTACCTACATAGTCCAAGTGGACGTTCGTTTACCTAGATAGTCCAAGTGCCCGCTAGGTAACCTACATAGTCCAAGTTCCCGCTAGGTAACCTAGATAGCCCAATTGCCCGCTATGCAACATACATAGTCCAAGTGCCCGTTCATTAACCTAGAAGTCCAAGTGCCCGCTAGGTAACCTAGACTGTCCAAGTTCACGCTAGGTTACCTACATAGTCCAAGTGCCTACTAGGTAACCTAGATAGTCCAAGTGTCCGCTAGGTAACCTACATAGTCCAAGTTCCCGTTGTTAACCTAAATAGTCCAAATGCCCGCTAGGGAAACTACATAGTCTAAGTGCCCGCTAGTTAACCTAGATAGTCCAAGTGCCTGCTAGTAAAACTACATAATCCATGGGCCCGCTAGTTAACCTACATAGTGCAAGGGCCCGCTAGTTAACCTAGGTCGTGCATTGTCCGCTAGTTAACCCACATACTCCAAGTGCCTGCTAGGTAAACTATAAAGTCCAAGTGCCCACTAGGTAACCTAGACAGTCCAATTGCCCGCTAGTTAACCTAGACAGTCCAAGTACCCGATAGGGAAACTATATAGTCCAAGTGCCCGCTAGGGAGCCTACATAGTCCAAGAGCCTGCTAGGTAACCTAGATAGTCCAATTGCCCATTAGCTAACCTAGATAGTCGAAGTGTCCGCTAGTTAACCTACATAGTCCAAGTGTCCGTTCGTTAACATAGATAGGCCAAGTGCCCGCTAGGTAACCTAGACAGTCCAAGTGCCCGCTAGGTTACCTACATAGTCCAAGTGCACGTTCGTTAACCTAGATAGTCCAAGTGCCCCCTGGTAACCTACATTGTCCAAGGGCCTGCCAAGTAACCTTGATAGTACAAGTGCCTTCTAGTTAACCTACATAGTCCAAGTGCCCGCTAGGTAACCTACATAGTCCAAGTGCCCACTAGGTAACCTAAGTAATCCAAATGCCCGCTAAGAAACCTACATAGTCCAAGTGCCCATTCGTTAACCTAGAAGTCCAAGTGCCCGCTAGGTAACCTAGATAGGCCAAGTGTCCGCTAGTTACCCTACATAGTCCAAGTGCCCGCTAGGTAACCTAGATAGTCCAAGGTCCTGCTAGTTAACCTACATTGTCCAATGCCCGATAGGGAACCTACATAGTCCAAGTGCCCGCTAGGTAACCTACATAGTCCAAGTGCCCACTAGGTAACCTAAGTAATCCAAATGCCCGCTAGGGAAACTACATAGTCCAAGTGTCCGCTACTTAACCTAGATAGTCCAAGTGCCCGCTAGTAAACCTCGATAGTCCAAGTGCCCGCTAGTTAACCTAGATAGTCCAAGTGCCCGCTAGTTAACCTAGATCGTCCAAGTGCCCGCTAGTTTACCTAGATAGTCCAAATGCCCGCTTGTTAACCTAGATCGTCCAAGCGCCCGCTAGTTAACCTAGATAATCCAAGTGCCCGCTAGTTAACCTACATAGTCCAAGGGCCCTCTAGTTAACCTAGATAGTCCAAGTGCCCGCTAGGGTACGTACATAGTCCAAGTGCCCGCTAGGTAACTTAGATAGTCCAAGGTCCTGCTAGGTAACCTAGATAGTACAAGGTCCTGCTTGTTAACCTACATAGTCCAATGCCCGATAGGGAACCTACATAGTCCAAATGCCCGCTGAGGAACCTACATAGTCCAAGTGCCCGATAGGGAACCTATATATTCCAAGTGCCCGTTAGGGTACCTAGACAGTCCAAGTGCCCATAGGGAACCTATATAGTCCAAGTGCCCGCTAAGGAACCTACATAATCAAAGTGCCCGCTAGGGAACCTGCATTGTGCAAGTGCCCGCTAGTTAACCTAGATAGTCCAAGTGCCCGCTAGTTAACCTACATAGTCCAAGGTCAGCTAGTTAACCTAGATAGTCCAAGTGCCCGATAGTTAACCTACATAGTCCAAGGTCAGCTAGTTAACTTAGATAGTCCAAATGCCTGCTAGGTAACCTACATAGTCCAAGTGTCCGCTAGTTAACCAGGATAGTCCAAGTGCCCGCTAGTTAACCTAGATCGTCCAAGTGTCCGCTAGTTAACCTAGATAATCCAAGTGCCCGCTAGTTAACCTACATAGTCCAAGGGCCCTCTAGTTAACCTAGATAGTCCAAGTGCCCGCTAGGGTACGTACATAGTCCAAGTGCCCGCTAGGTAACCTAGATAGTCCAAGTGCCCGCTAGGGTATGTACATCGTTCAAGTGCCCGCTAGGTAACCTAGATTGTCCAAGTGTCCGCTAGTTACCCTACATAATCCAAGTGCCCGCTAGGTAACCTAGATAGTCCAAGGTTCTGCTAGTTAACCTACATAGTCCAATGCCCGATAGGGAACCTACATAGTTCAAGTGCCCGCTGAGGAACCTACATAGTCCAAGTCCCCGATAGGGAACCTATATAGTCCAAGTGCCCATAGGGAACCTATATAGTCCAAGTGCCCAGTAGGGAACCTACATAGTCAAAGTGCCCGCTATGAAACCTGCACTGGGCAAGTGCCCACTAGTTAACCTAGATAGTCCAAGTGCCCGCTAGTTAACCTACATAGTCCAAGGGCCCGCTAGTTAACCTACATAGTCCAAGGTCCGCTAGTTAACCTAGATAGTCCTAATGCCCGCTAGTTAACCTACATCGTACAAGGGCCCGCTAGTTGACCTAGATAGTCCAAGTGCCCGTTCGTTAACCTAGATAGTCAAAGTGCCCGCTAGGTAACCGTGACAGTACAAGTGCCCGCTAGGTTACCTACATAGTCCAAGTGCCCGTTCGTTAACCTAGATAGTCCAACTGCCCGATAGGTTACCTAGACAGTCCATGTGCCCGCTAGTTAACCTACATAGTCCAAGTGCCCGATAGGAAACCTACATAATCCAAGTGCCCGATAGGGAACCTACATAATCCAAGTGCCCGCTAGGGAACTTACATAGTCCAAGTGCCAGCTAGGCAACCTACATAGTCCAAGTTCCCGATGGTAACCTAAATAGTCCAAATGCCCGCTAGGGAAACTACATAGTCCAAGTGCCTGGTAGTTAACCTAGATAGTCCAAGTGCCTGCTAGTAAACCTACATAATCCATGGGCCCGCTAGTTAACCTACATAATGCAATGGCCCGCTAGTTAACCTACATCGTGCCAGTGACCGCTAGTTAACCAACATAGTCCACGTGCCTGCTAGGTAACCTAGATAGTCCAAGTGCCCGCTAGGCATCCTTCATAATCCAAGTGCCTGCTAGGTAACCTAGATAGTCCAAGTGCCCGCTAGTTAACCTAGATAGTCCTAGTGCCCGTTAGCTAACCTAGATAGTCCAAGTGCCCACTAGGGGACGTACATAGTCCAAGTGCCCGCTAGTTAACCTACATAGTCCAAGGTCCGTTAGTTAACCTAGATAGTCCAAGTGCCCGCTAGTTAACCTACATAGTACAAGGGCCCGCTAGTTGACCTAGATAATCCAAGTGCCCGCTAGTTAACCTAGATAGTCAAAGTGCGCGCTAGTTAACCTAAGTAGTACAAAAGTCCGATAGGGATCCTACATAGTCCAAGTGCCCGCTAGTTAACCTACATAGTCCAAATCCACGCTAGGTAACCTAGACAGTCCAAGTGACCATTAGTTTACCTACATAGTCCAAGTGCCCGTTCGTTAACGTGCATAGTCCACGTGCCCGCTAGGTAACGTAGATAGCCCAAGTGCCCGCTAGGGAACGTACATAGTCCAAGTGCCCTCTAGGTAACCTAGATAGTCCAAGTGCCCGATAGTTAACTTACATAGTCCAAATGCCTGCTAGGTAAACTACATAGTCCAAATGCCCACTAGGTAACCTAGACAGTCCAATTGCCCGCTAGTTAACCTAGACAGTCAATGTACCCGATAGGGTACCTACATAGTCCAAGTGCCCGCTAGGGAACCTACATAGTCCAAGTGCTCGCTAGGCAACCTACATAGTCCAAGTGCCCGTTAGTTAACCTAGATAGTCAAAGTGCCTGCTAGGTAACCTACATTGTCCAAGTGCCCGCTAGGGAACCTACATAGTCCAAGTGCCCGCTAGGTAACCTAGATAGTCCAATTGCCCGTTAGCTAACCTAGATAGTCGAAGTGTTCGCTAGTTAACCTACATAGTCCAAGTTCCCATTCGTTAACCTAGATAGGCCAAGTGCCCACTAGGTAACCTAGACAGTTCAAGTGCCCGCTAGGTTACCTACATAGTCCAAGTGCACGTTCGTTAACCTAGATAGTCCAAGTGCCCGCTGGTAACCTACATAGTCCAAGGGCCCGCTAGGTAACCTACATAGTCCAAGTGCCCACTAGGTAACCTAAGTAATCCAAATGCCCGCTAGGGAAACTACATAGTCCAAGTGCCCGCTAGTTTACCTAGATAGTCCAAGTGCCCGCTAGTAACCTAGATAGTCCAAGGGCCCGCTAGTTAACCTACATAGTCCAAGTCCCTCTAGTTAACATAGATATTCCAAGTGCCCGCTAGGGGACGTACATAGTCCAAGTGCCTATTAGGTAATCTAGATAGTCCAAGTGCCCGCTAGGGTATGTACATAGATCAAGTGCCGGCTAGGTAACCAAGATTGTCCAAATGTCCGCTAGTTAACCTACATAGTCCAAGTGCCCGCTAGGTAACCTAGATAGTCCAAGGTCCTGCTAGTTAACCTACATAGTTCAATGGCCGATAGGGAACCTACATAGTCCAAGTTCCCGCTGAGGAACCTACATAGTCCAAGTGCCCGATAGGGAACCTATATATTCTAAGTGCCCGTTAGGGAACCTAGATAGTCCAAGTGCCCATAGGTAACCTATATAGTCCAAGTGCCCGCTAGGCAACCTACATAGTCAAAGTGCCCGCTAGGGAACCTGCATTGTGCAAGTGCCCGCTAGTTAACCTAGATAGTCCAAGTGCCCGCTAGTTAACCTACATAGTCCAAGGTCAGCTAGTTAACCTAGATAGTCCAGGTGCCCGCTAGTTAACCTACATAGTCCAAGGGCCCGCTAGTTAACCTAGATATTCCAAGTGTCCGCTAGTTAACCTACATAGTCCAAGTTCCCGTTAGTTAACCTAGATAGTACAAGTGCCCACAAGGTAACCTACATAGTCCAAGTGCCCGGTAGGTAACCTAGATATTCCAAGTTCCTGTTAGCTAACCTAGATTATCCAAGTGCCCGCTAGGTAACCTACATAGTCCAAGTGCCCTTTCGTTAACCTAGATAGTCCAAGTGCCCGCTAGGTAACCTAGACTGTCCAATTGTCCGCTAGGTTACCTACATAGTCCAAGTGGACGTTCGTTTACCTAGATAGTCCAAGTGCCCGCTAGGTAACCTAGATAGTCCAATTGCCCGCTATGCAACATACATAGTCCAAGTGCCCGTTCATTAACCTAGAAGTCCAAGTGCCCGCTAGGTAACCTAGACTGTCCAAGTTCACGCTAGGTTACCTACATAGTCCAAGTGCCTTCTAGGTAACCTAGATAGTCCAAGTGTCCGCTAGGTAACCTACATAGTCCAAGTTCCCGTTGTTAACCTAAATAGTCCAAATGCCCTCTAGGGAAACTACATAGTCTAAGTGCCCGCTAGTTGACCTAGATAGTCCAAGTGCCTGCTAGTAAAACTACATAATCCATGGGCCCGCTAGTTAACCTACATAGTGCAAGGGCCCGCTAGTTAACCTAGGTCGTGCAAGTGTCCGCTAGTTAACCCACATAGTCCAAGTGCCTGCTAGGTAAACTATAAAGTCCAAGTGACCACTAGGTAACCTAGACAGTCCAATTGCCCGCTAGTTAACCTAGACAGTCCAAGTACCCGATAGGGAAACTATATAGTCCAAGTGCCCGCTAGGGAGCCTACATAGTCCAAGAGCCTGCAAGGTAAACTAGATAGTCCAATTGCCCATTAGCTAACCTAGATAGTCCAAGTGTCCGTTCGTTAACCTAGATAGGCCAAGTGCCCGCTAGGTAACCTAGACAGTCCAAGTGCCCGCTAGGTTACCTACATAGTCCAAGTGCACGTTCGTTAACCTAGATAGTCCAAGTGCCCCCTGGTAACCTACATTGTCCAAGGGCCTGCCAAGTAACCTTGATAGTACAAGTGCCTTCTAGTTAACCTACATAGTCCAAGTGCCCGCTAGGTAACCTACATAGTCCAAGTGCCCACTAGGTAACCTAAGTAATCCAAATGCCCGCTAAGAAACCTACATAGTCCAAGTGCCCATTCGTTAACCTAGAAGTCCAAGTGCCCGCTAGGTAACCTAGATAGGCCAAGTGTCCGCTAGTTACCCTACATAGTCCAAGTGCCCGCTAGGTAACCTAGAGAGTCCAAGGTTCTGCTAGTTAACCTACATTGTCCAATGCCCGATAGGGAACCTACATAGTCCAAGTGCCCACTTAGTAACCTACATAGTCCAAGTGCCCGATAGGGTACCTATATATTCCAAGTGCCCGTTAGGGAACCTAGATAGTCCAAGTGCCCATAGGGAACATATATAGTCCAAGTGCCCGCTAGGGAACCTATATATTCAAAGTGTCCGCTAGGGAACCTGCATTGTGCAAGTGCCCGCTAGTAAACCTAGATAGTCCAAGTGCCCGCTAGTTAACCTACATAGTCCAAGGTCAGCTAGTTAACCTAGATAGTCCAAGTGCCCGCTAGTTAACCTACATAGTCCAAAGTCAGCTAGTTAACTTAGATAGTCCAAGTGCCCGCTAGTTAACCTACATAGTACAAGGGCCCGCTAGTTAACCTACATAGTCCAAGGTCCGTTAGGTTACCTAGATAGTCCAAGTGCCCGCTAGTTAACCTACATAGTACAAGTGCCCGCTAGTTGACCTAGATAGTCCAAGTGCCCGCTAGTTAACCTAGATAGTCAAAGTGCCCGCTAGTTAACCTAAGTAGTACAAATGTCCGATAGGGATCCTACATAGTCCAAGTGCCCGCTAGTTAACCTACATAGTCCAAGTCCCCGCTAGGTAACCTAGAAAGTCCAAGTGACCATTAGGTTACCTACATAGTCCAAGACCCGTTCGTTAACCTACATAGTCCAAGTGACCGCTAGGTAATGTAGATAGCCCAAGTGCCCGCTAGGAAACGTACATAGTCCAAGTGCCCTCTAGGTAACCTAGGTAGTCCACGTGCCCGCTAGTTAACCTACATAATCCAAGTGCCTGCTAGGTAAACTACATAGTCCAAGTGCCCACTAGGTAACCTAGACAGTCCAATTGCCCGCTAGTTAACCTAGACAGTCCAAGTACCCGATAGGGAACCTACATAGTCCAAGTGCCCACTAGGGAACCTACATAGTCCAAGTGCTCGCTAGGCACCTACATAATCCAAGTGCCCGTTAGTTAACCTAGATAGTCAAAGTGCCTGCTAGGTAACCTAAATAGTCCAAGTGCCCGTTAGGGAACCTACATAGTCCAAGTGCCTTCTAGGTAAGCTAGATAGTCCAATTGCCCGTTAGCTAACCTAGATAGTCGAAGTGTCCACTAGTTAACCTACATAGTCCAAGTGTCCGTTCGTTAACCTAGATAGGCCAAGTGCCCGCTAGGTAACCTAGACTGTCCAAGTGCCCGCTAGGTTACCTACATAGTCCAAGTGCACGTTCGTTAACCTAGATAGTCCAAGTGCCCGCTGGTAACCTACATAGTCCAAGGGCCCGCTAGGTAACCATGATAGTCCAAGTGCCTTCTAGTTAACCTACATAGTCCAAGTGCCCGCTAGGTAACCTACATAGTCCAAGTGCCCACTAGGTAACCTAAGTAATCCAAATGCCCGCTAGGGAAACTACATAGTCCAAGTGCCCGCTACTTAACCTAGATAGTCCAAGTGCCCGCTAGTAAACCTAGATAGTCCAAGGGCCCGCTAGTTAATCTAGATAGTCCAAGTTCCCGCTAGTTAACCTAGATAGTCGAAGTGCCCGCTAGTTAACTTAGATCGTCCAAGTGCCCGCTAGTTAACCTAGATAGTCCAAGTGCCCGCTTGTTAACCTAGATCGTCCAAGTGCCCGCTAGTTAACCTAGATAATCCAAGTGCCCGCTAGTTAACCTACATAGTCCAAGGGCCCTCTAGTTAACCTAGATAGTCCAAGAGCCCGCTAGGGTACGTACATAGTCCAAGTGCCCGCTAGGTAACTTAGATAGTCCAAGGTCCTGCTAGGTAACCAAGATAGTACAAGGTCCTGCTTCTTAACCTACATAGTCCAATGCCCGATAGGGAACCTACATAGTCCAAATGCCCGCTGAGAACCTACATAGTCCAAGTGCTCAATAGGGAACCTATATATTCCAAGTGCCCGTTAGGGAACCTAGATAGTCCAAGTGCCCATAGG
This sequence comes from Tenrec ecaudatus, assembly GCF_050624435.1. Lineage (NCBI taxonomy): Eukaryota > Metazoa > Chordata > Mammalia > Afrosoricida > Tenrecidae > Tenrec > Tenrec ecaudatus. The sequence continues at coordinate 193,743 of NW_027458571.1, read as the reverse complement.
GAACCTATATAGTCCAAGTGCCCGCTAGGGAACCTAAATAATCAAAGTGCCCGCTAGGGAACCTGCATTGTGCAAGTGCCCGCTAGTTAACCTAGATAGTCCAAGTGCCCGCTAGTTAACCTACATAGTACAAGGTCAGCTAGTTAACTTAGATAGTCCAAATGCCTGGTAGTTAACCTACATAGTCCAAGTGTCCGCTAGTTAACCAGGATAGTCCAAGTGCCCGCTAGTTAACCTAGATCGTCCAAGTGTCCGCTAGTTAACCTAGATAATCCAAGTGCCCGCTAGTTAACCTACATAGTCCAAGGGCCCTCTAGTTAACCTAGATAGTCAAAGTGCCCGCTAGGGTACGTACATAGTCCAAGTGCCCGCCTGGTAGCCTAGATAGTCCAAGTGCCCGCTAGGGTATGTACATCGTTCAAGTGCCCGCTAGGTAACCTAGATTGTCCAAGTGTCCGCTAGTTACCCTACATAGTCCAAGTGCCCGCTAGGTAACCTAGATAGTCCAAGGTCCTGCTAGTTAACCTACATAGTCCAATGCCCGATAGGGAACCTACATAGTTCAAGTGCCCGTTGAGGAACCTACATAGTCCAAGTCCCCGATAGGGAACCTATATAGTCCAAGTGCCCATAGGGAACCTATATAGTCCAAGTGCCCGCTAGGGAACCTACATAGTCAAAGTGCCCGCTAGGGAACCTGCATTGGGCAAGTGCCCGCTAGTTAACCTAGACAGTCCAAGTGCCCGCTAGTTAACCTACATAGTCCAAGGGCCCGCTAGTTAACCTACATAGTCCAAGGTCCGCTAGTTAACCTAGATAGTCCAAGTGCCCGCCAGTTAACCAAAGTAGTCCAATTGCCCGCTAGGGAACCTAGATAGTCCAAGTGCCTGTTAGCTAACCTAGATAGTCCACGTGGCGACTAGGTAACCTACATCGTCCAAGTGCCCGTTCGTTAACCTAGATAATCCAATTGCCCGCTTGGTAACCTAGACAGTCCAAGTGCCCGCTAGTTAAACTACATAGTCCAAGTGCCCGATAGGGAACCTACATTATCCAAGTGCCCGCTGGGCAACCTACATAGTCCAAGTGCCCGTTAGTTAACCTAGATAGTCAAAGTGCCTGCAAGGCAACCTAGATAGTCCAAGTGCCCGCTAGGTAACGTACATAGTTCAAGTGCCCGCTAGGTAACCTAAATAGTCCAAATGCCCGCTAGGGAAACTACATAGTCCAAGTGCTTGCTTGTTAACCTAGATATTCCAAGTGCCTACTAGTAAACCTACATAATCCATGGGCCCGCTAGTTAACCGACATAGGGCAAGGGCCCGCTAGTTAACCTAGATCGTGCAAGTGTCCGCTAGTTAACCTATAGAGTCCAAGTGCCCGCTAGTTAACCTATATACCATGCCCGCTACGTAACCTAGATAGTCCAAGGGCACGCTAATTAACCTACATAGTACAAGTGCCTGCTAGGCAACCTAGATAGTCCAAGTGCCCTCTAAGGAACCTACATAGTCCAAGTGCACGCTAGTTAACCTAGATAGTCCAAGTGCCCGCTAGTTAACCTACATAGTCCAAAGTCAGCTAGTTAACTTAGATAGTCCAAGTGCCCGCTAGTTAACCTACATAGTACAAGGGCCCGCTAGTTAACCTACATAGTCCAAGGTCCGTTAGGTTACCTAGATAGTCCAAGTGCCCGCTAGTTAACCTACATAGTCCAAGTGCCCGCTAGTTGACCTAGATAGTCCAAGTGCCCGCTAGTTAACCTAGATAGTCAAAGTGCCCGCTAGTTAACCTAAGTAGTACAAATGTCCGATAGGGATCCTACATAGTCCAAGTGCCCGCTAGTTAACCTACATAGTCCATGTCCCCGCTAGGTAACCTAGAAAGTCCAAGTGACCATTAGGTTACCTACATAGTCCAAGACCCGTTCGTTAACCTACATAGTCCAAGTGACCGCTAGGTAATGTAGATAGCCCAAGTGCCCGCTAGGAAACGTACATAGTCCAAGTGCCCTCTAGGTAACCTAGGTAGTCCACGTGCCCGCTAGTTAACCTACATAATCCAAGTGCCTGCTAGGTAAACTACATAGTCCAAGTGCCCACTAGGTAACCTAGACAGTCCAATTGCCCGCTAGTTAACCTAGACAGTCCAAGTACCCGATAGGGAACCTACATAGTCCAAGTGCCCACTAGGGAACCTACATAGTCCAAGTGCTCGCTAGGCACCTACATAATCCAAGTGCCCGTTAGTTAACCTAGATAGTCAAAGTGCCTGCTAGGTAACCTAAATAGTCCAAGTGCCCGTTAGGGAACCTACATAGTCCAAGTGCCTTCTAGGTAAGCTAGATAGTCCAATTGCCCGTTAGCTAACCTAGATAGTCGAAGTGTCCACTAGTTAACCTACATAGTCCAAGTGTCCGTTCGTTAACCTAGATAGGCCAAGTGCCCGCTAGGTAACCTAGACTGTCCAAGTGCCCGCTAGGTTACCTACATAGTCCAAGTGCACGTTCGTTAACCTAGATAGTCCAAGTGCCCGCTGGTAACCTACATAGTCCAAGGGCCCGCTAGGTAACCATGATAGTCCAAGTGCCTTCTAGTTAACCTACATAGTCCAAGTGCCCGCTAGGTAACCTACATAGTCCAAGTGCCCACTAGGTAACCTAAGTAATCCAAATGCCCGCTAGGGAAACTACATAGTCCAAGTGCCCGCTACTTAACCTAGATAGTCCAAGTGCCCGCTAGTAAACCTAGATAGTCCAAGGGCCCGCTAGTTAATCTAGATAGTCCAAGTTCCCGCTAGTTAACCTAGATAGTCGAAGTGCCCGCTAGTTAACTTAGATCGTCCAAGTGCCCGCTAGTTAACCTAGATAGTCCAAGTGCCCGCTTGTTAACCTAGATCGTCCAAGTGCCCGCTAGTTAACCTAGATAATCCAAGTGCCCGCTAGTTAACCTACATAGTCCAAGGGCCCTCTAGTTAACCTAGATAGTCCAAGAGCCCGCTAGGGTACGTACATAGTCCAAGTGCCCGCTAGGTAACTTAGATAGTCCAAGGTCCTGCTAGGTAACCAAGATAGTACAAGGTCCTGCTTCTTAACCTACATAGTCCAATGCCCGATAGGGAACCTACATAGTCCAAATGCCCGCTGAGAACCTACATAGTCCAAGTGCTCAATAGGGAACCTATATATTCCAAGTGCCCGTTAGGGAACCTAGATAGTCCAAGTGCCCATAGGGAACCTATATAGTCCAAGTGCCCGCTAGGGAACCTAAATAATCAAAGTGCCCGCTAGGGAACCTGCATTGTGCAAGTGCCCGCTAGTTAACCTAGATAGTCCAAGTGCCCGCTAGTTAACCTACATAGTACAAGGTCAGCTAGTTAACTTAGATAGTCCAAATGCCTGGTAGTTAACCTACATAGTCCAAGTGTCCGCTAGTTAACCAGGATAGTCCAAGTGCCCGCTAGTTAACCTAGATCGTCCAAGTGTCCGCTAGTTAACCTAGATAATCCAAGTGCCCGCTAGTTAACCTACATAGTCCAAGGGCCCTCTAGTTAACCTAGATAGTCAAAGTGCCCGCTAGGGTACGTACATAGTCCAAGTGCCCGCCTGGTAGCCTAGATAGTCCAAGTGCCCGCTAGGGTATGTACATCGTTCAAGTGCCCGCTAGGTAACCTAGATTGTCCAAGTGTCCGCTAGTTACCCTACATAGTCCAAGTGCCCGCTAGGTAACCTAGATAGTCCAAGGTCCTGCTAGTTAACCTACATAGTCCAATGCCCGATAGGGAACCTACATAGTTCAAGTGCCCGTTGAGGAACCTACATAGTCCAAGTCCCCGATAGGGAACCTATATAGTCCAAGTGCCCATAGGGAACCTATATAGTCCAAGTGCCCGCTAGGGAACCTACATAGTCAAAGTGCCCGCTAGGGAACCTGCATTGGGCAAGTGCCCGCTAGTTAACCTAGACAGTCCAAGTGCCCGCTAGTTAACCTACATAGTCCAAGGGCCCGCTAGTTAACCTACATAGTCCAAGGTCCGCTAGTTAACCTAGATAGTCCAAGTGCCCGCCAGTTAACCAAAGTAGTCCAATTGCCCGCTAGGGAACCTAGATAGTCCAAGTGCCTGTTAGCTAACCTAGATAGTCCACGTGGCGACTAGGTAACCTACATCGTCCAAGTGCCCGTTCGTTAACCTAGATAATCCAATTGCCCGCTTGGTAACCTAGACAGTCCAAGTGCCCGCTAGTTAAACTACATAGTCCAAGTGCCCGATAGGGAACCTACATTATCCAAGTGCCCGCTGGGCAACCTACATAGTCCAAGTGCCCGTTAGTTAACCTAGATAGTCAAAGTGCCTGCAAGGCAACCTAGATAGTCCAAGTGCCCGCTAGGGAACGTACATAGTCCAAGTGCCCGCTAGGTAACTTAGATAGTGCAAGTGTCCGCTAGTTAACCTAGATAGTTCAAGTACCTGCTAGGTAACCTAGATCGTCAAAGGGCCCCCTACTTAGCCTACATAGTCCAAGTGCCCGCTAGGTAACCTAGATAGTCCAAGTGCCCGTTTGGTCACCTAGATAGTCCAAGTGCCCTTTAGGGAACCTAGAGAGTCCAAGGGCCCGTTAGTAAACCTACATAGTCCATGGGCCCACTAATTAACCTACATATTCCAAGTGCCCGCTGGTTAACCTACATAATCTAAGTGCCCGTTAGCTAACCTAGGTAGTCCAAGGGCCCGCTAGTTGACGTACATAGTCCAAGTGCCCGCTTGGTAACCTTGATAGTCCAAGTGCCTGCCAGTTAACCTACGTAGTCCAAGTGCCTTCCTGGAGCCTACATAGTCCACGTGACCACTTGGGAACCTACAGAGTCCAAGTGCCTGTTAGGGAACCTACATAGTCCAAGTGCCCGCTAGGTAACCTACATAGTCCAAATGCCCGCAAGGAAACCTACATAGTCTAAATGCCCGCTAGGTAACCTAGAGAGTCCAATTGCCCGTTAGCTAACCTAGATAGTCAAAGTGTCCGCTAGTTAACCTACATAGTCCAAGTGCCCGTTCGTTAACCAAGACAGTCCAAGTGCCCGCTAGGTTACCTACATAGTCCTAGTGCACGTTCGTTAACCTAGATAGTCCAAGTGCCCGCTGGTAACCTACATAGTCCAATGGCCCGCTAGGTAACCTTGATAGTCCAAATGCCTTCTAGTTAACCTACGTAGTCCAAGTGCCCGCTAGGTAACCTACATAGTCCAAGTGCCCACTAAGTAACCTAAATAATCCAAATGTCCGCTAGGGAAACTACATAGTTAAAGTGCCCGCTAGATAACCTAGATAGTCCAAGTGCCCGCTAGTAAACCTAGATAGTCCAAGGGCCCGCTAGTTAACCTAGATAGTCCAAGTGCCCGCTAGTTAACCTAAATACTCCAGGTGTCCGCTAGGTAACCTACATAGTCCAAGTGCCTGCTAGGTAACCTAGATAATCCAACTGCCTTATAGCTAACCTACATAGTCCAACTGTCCGTTCGTTAACCTAGATAGTCCAAGTGCCCATTGGGTAACCTACATAGTCCAAGTTCCCGCTTGGTAACCTGGATAGTCCAAGTGCCCTCTAGTTAACCTACATAGTCTAAGGGCCCGGTAGTTAACCCACATAGTCCAAGGTCCGCTAGTTAACCTAGATAGTCCAAGTGCTCGCTAGTTAACCTACATAGTACAAGGGCCCGCTAGTTGACCTAGATAGTCCAAGTGCCCGCTAGTTAACCTAGATAGTCCAAGTGCCTGCTAGGTAACCAAAGTAGTCCAAATGTCCAATAGGGATACTACATAGTCCAAGTGCCCGCTAGGGAACCTACATAGTCCAAGTGCCCGTTAGATAACCTAGATAGTCCAAGTGTCCGCTAGGTAACCTAGATAGTCCAACAGCCCTCTAGGTAACCTACATACTCCAAGAACCCGCTAGGCAACGTAGATAGTTCAAGTGCCAGCTAGGTAACCTAGATAGTCCAAGTGCCCGCTAGGTAACCTACAAAGTCTAAGTGCCCGCTAGCTTATCTATATAGTCCAAATGCCCGCCTGGGAACCTACATAGTCCAAGTGCCCGCTAAGGAACCTACATAGTCCAAGTGCACGCTAGTTAACCTAGATAGTCCAAGTGCCCGTTAGTTAACCTAGATAGTCCAAGTGCCTGCTAGGTAACCTACATAGTGCAAGTGTCCGCTAGTTAACCTACATATTCCAAGTGCCCGCTAGTTACCATAGATAGTCCAAGTGCCTGCTAGGGAACGTACATAGTCCAAGTGCCCGCTAGGTAACCTAGATAGTGCAAGTGTCCGCTAGTTAACCTAGATAGTTCAAGTACCCGCTAGGTAACCTAGATCGTCCAAGGGCCCCCTAGTTAGCCTACATAGTCCAAGTGCCCGCTAGGTAACCTAGAAAGTCCAAGTACCCGTTCGGTCACCTAGATAGTCCAAGTGCCCTTTAGGGAACCTAGAGAGTCCAAGGGCCCGCTAGTAAACCTACATAGTCCATGGGCCCACTAATTAACCTACATATTTCAAGTGCCCGCTAGTTAATCTACATAATCTAAGTGCCCGTTAGCTACCCTAGGTAGTCCAAGGGCCCGCTAGTTGACCTACATAGTCCAAGTGCCCGCTTGGTAACCTGGATAGTCCAAGTGCCTGCTAGTTAACCTACATAGTCCAAATGCCTTCTAGGGAGCCTACATAGTCCACGTGACCGCTTGGGAACCTTCATAGTCCAAGTGCCTGTTAGGGAACCTACATAGTCCAAGTGCCCGCTAGGTAACCTACATAGTCCAAATGCCCGCCAGGAAACCTACATAGTCTAAATGCCCGCTAGGTAACCTAGAGAGTCCAATTGCCCGTTAGCTAACCTAGATAGTCCAAGTGCCCGTTCGTTAACCTAGACAGTCCAAGTGCCCGCTAGGTTACCTACATAGTCCAAGTGCACGTTCGTTAACGTAGATAGTCCAAGTGCCCGCTGGAAACCTACATAGTCCAATGGCCCGCTAGGTAACCTTGATAGTCCAAGTGCCTTCTAGTTAACCTACGTAGTCCAAGTGCCCGCTAGGTAACCTACATAGTCCAAGTGCCCACTAGGTAACCTAAATAATCCAAATGCCCGCTAAGGAAACTACATAGTTCAAGTGCCCGCTAGATAACCTAGATAGTCCAAGTGCCCGCTAGTAAACCTAGATACTCCAATGGCCCGCTAGTTAACCTAGATAGTCCAAGTACCCCCTAGTTAACCTAAATCGTCCAGGTGTCTGCTAGGTAACCTAGATAGTCCAAGTGCCTGATAGCTAACCTACATAGTCCAACTGTCCGTTCGTTAACCTAGATAGTCCAAGTGCCCGCTTGGTAACCTGGATAGTCCAAGTGCCCTCTAGTTAACCTACATAGTCCAAGTGCCCGCTAGTTAACCCACATAGTCCCAGGTCCGCTAGTTAACCTAGATAGTCCAAGTGCTCGCTAGTTAACCTAGATAGTCCAAGTACCCGCTAGGTAAACAAAGTAGTCCAAATGTCCAATAGGTATCCTACAAATCCAAGTGCTCGCTAGGGAACCTACATAGTCCAAGTGCCCGTTAGTTAACCTAGATAGTCCAAGTGCCCGCTAGGTAACCTAGATAGTCCAACAGCCCTCTAGGTAACCTACATACTCCAAGAACCCGCTAGGCAACGTAGATAGTTCAAGTGCCAGCTAGGTAACCTAGATCGTCCAAGTGCCCGCTAGTTAACCTAGATAGTCCAAGTGCCTGCTAGTAAACCTACATAATCCATGGGCCCGCTAGTTAACCTACATAGTGCTAGGGCCCGCTAGTTAACCTAGATCGTCCAAGTGTCCGCTAGTTAACCTATATAGTCCAAGTGCCCGCTAGTTAACCTATATACCAAGTGCCCGCTACGTAACCTAGATAGTCCAAGGGCACGCTAGTTAACCTACATAGTACAAGAGCCCGTTAGGCAACCTAGATAGTCCAAGTGCCCGCTAAGGAACCTACATAGTCCAAGTGCACGCTAGTTAACCTATATGGTCCAAGTGCCCGCTAGTTAACCTAGATAGTCCAAGTGCCTGCTAGGTAACCTACATAGTGCAAGTGTCCGCTAGTTAACCTACATATTCCAAGTGCCCGCTAGTTTACATAGATAGTCCAAGTGCCCGCTAGGGAACGTACATAGTCCAAGTGCCCGCTAGGTAACATAGATAGTGCAAGTGTCCGCTAGTTAACCTAGATAGTTCAAGTACCTGCTAGGTAACCTAGATCGTCAAAGGGCCCCCTAGTTAGCCTACATAGTCCAAGTGCCCGCTAGGTAACCTAGATAGTCCAAGTGCCCGTTTGGTCACCTAGATAGTCCAAGTGCCCTTTAGGGAACCTAGAGAGTCCAAGGGCCCGCTAGTAAACCTAAATAGTCCATGGGCCCACTAATTAACCTACATATTCCAAGTGCCCGCTGGTTAACCTACATAATCTAAGTGCCCGTTAGCTAACCTAGGTAGTCCAAGGGCCCGCTAGTTGACGTACATAGTCCAAGTGCCCGCTTGGTAACCTTGATAGTCCAAGTGCCTGCCAGTTAACCTACGTAGTCCAAGTGCCTTCCTGGAGCCTACATAGTCCACGTGACCACTTGGGAACCTACAGAGTCCAAGTGCCTGTTAGGGAACCTACATAGTTCAAGTGCCCGCTAGGTAACCTACATAGTCCAAATGCCCGCAAGGAAACCTACATAGTCTAAATGCCCGCTAGGTAACCTAGAGAGTCCAATTGCCCGTTAGCTAACCTAGATAGTCAAAGTGTCCGCTAGTTAACCTACATAGTCCAAGTGCCCGTTCGTTAACCAAGACAGTCCAAGTGCCCGCTAGGTTACCTACATAGTCCTAGTGCACGTTCGTTAACCTAGATAGTCCAAGTGCCCGCTGGTAACCTACATAGTCCAATGGCCCGCTAGGTAACCTTGATAGTCCAAATGCCTTCTAGTTAACCTACGTAGTCCAAGTGCCCGCTAGGTAACCTACATAGTCCAAGTGCCCACTAGGTAACCTAAATAATCCAAATGTCCGCTAGGGAAACTACATAGTTAAAGTTCCCGCTAGATAACCTAGATAGTCCAAGTGCCCGCTAGTAAACCTAGATAGTCCAAGGACCCGCTAGTTAACCTAGATAGTCCAAGTGCCCGCTAGTTAACCTAAATAGTCCAGGTGTCCGCTAGGTAACTTACATAGTCCAAGTGCCTGCTAGGTAACCTAGATAGTCCAACTGCCTTATAGCTAACCTACATAGTCCAACTGTCCGTTCGTTAACCTAGATAGTCCAAGTTCCCATTGGGTAACCTACATAGTCCAAGTTCCCGCTTGGTAACCTGGATAGTCCAAGTGCCCTCTAGTTAACCTACATAGTCTAAGGGCCCGCTAGTTAACCCACATAGTCCAAGGTCCGCTAGTTAACCTAGATAGTCCAAGTGCTCGCTAGTTAACCTACATAGTACAAGGGCCCGCTAGTTGACCTAGATAGTCCAAGTGCCCGCTAGTTAACCTAGATAGTCCAAGTGCCTGCTAGGTAACCAAAGTAGTCCAAATGTCCAATAGGGATACTACATAGTCCAAGTGCCCGCTAGGGAACCTACATAGTCCAAGTGCCCGTTAGATAACCTAGATAGTCCAAGTGTCCGCTAGGTAACCTAGATAGTCCAACAGCCCTCTAGGTAACCTACATACTCCAAGAACCCGCTAGGCAACGTAGATAGTTCAAGTGCCAGCTAGGTAACCTAGATAGTCCAAGTGCCCGCTAGGTAACCTACAAAGTCTAAGTGCCCGCTAGCTTATCTATATAGTCCAAATGCCCGCCTGGGAACCTACATAGTCCAAGTGCCCGCTAAGGAACCTACATAGTCCAAGTGCACGCTAGTTAACCTAGATAGTCCAAGTGCCCGTTAGTTAACCTAGATAGTCCAAGTGCCTGCTAGGTAACCTACATAGTGCAAGTGTCCGCTAGTTAACCTACATATTCCAAGTGCCCGCTAGTTACCATAGATAGTCCAAGTGCCTGCTAGGGAACGTACATAGTCCAAGTGCCCGCTAGGTAACCTAGATAGTGCAAGTGTCCGCTAGTTAACCTAGATAGTTCAAGTACCCGCTAGGTAACCTAGATCGTCCAAGGGCCCCCTAGTTAGCCTACATAGTCCAAGTGCCCGCTAGGTAACCTAGAAAGTCCAAGTACCCGTTCGGTCACCTAGATAGTCCAAGTGCCCTTTAGGGAACCTAGAGAGTCCAAGGGCCCGCTAGTAAACCTACAAAGTCTATGGGCCCACTAATTAACCTACATATTCCAATTGCCCGCTAGTTAATCTACATAATCTAAGTGCCCGTTAGCTACCCTAGGTAGTCCAAGGGCCCGCTAGTTGACCTACATAGTCCAAGTGCCCGCTTGGTAACCTGGATAGTCCAAGTGCCTGCTAGTTAACCTACATAGTCCAAATGCCTTCTAGGGAGCCTACATAGTCCACGTGACCCCTTGGGAACCTTCATAGTCCAAGTGCCTGTTAGGGAACCTACATAGTCCAAGTGCCCGCTAGGTAACCTACATAGTCCAAATGCCCGCCAGGAAACCTACATAGTCTACATGCCCGCTAGGTAACCTAGAGAGTCCAATTGCCCGTTAGCTAACCTAGATAGTCAAAGTGTCTGCTAGTTAACCTACATAGTCCAAGTGCCCGTTCTTTAACCTAGACAGTCCAAGTGCCCGCTAGGTTACCTACATAGTCCAAGTGCACGTTCGTTAACGTAGATAGTCCAAGTGCCCGCTGGAAACCTACATATTCCAATGGCCCGCTAGGTAACCTTGATAGTCCAAGTGCCTTCTAGTTAACCTACGTAGTCCAAGTGCCCGCTAGGTAACCTACATAGTCCAAGTGCCCACTAGGTAACCTAAATAATCCAAATGCCCGCTAAGGAAACTACATAGTTCAAGTGCCCGCTAGATAACCTAGATAGTCCAAGTGCCCGCTAGTAAACCTAGATACTCCAATGGCCCGCTAGTTAACCTAGATTGTCCAAGTACCCGCTAGTTAACCTAAATCGTCCAGGTGTCTGCTAGGTAACCTAGATAGTCCAAGTGCCTGATAGCTAACCTACATAGTCCAACTGTCCGTTCGTTAACCTAGATAGTCCAAGTGCCCGCTTGGTAACCTGGATAGTCCAAGTGCCCTCTAGTTAACCTACATAGTCCAATGGCCCGCTAGTTAACCCACATAGTCCCAGGTCCGCTAGTTAACCTAGATAGTCCAAGTGCTCGCTAGTTAACCTAGATAGTCCAAGTACAAGCTAGGTAAACAAAGTAGTCCAAATGTCCAATAGGTATCCTACATAGTCCAAGTGCTCGCTAGGGAACCTGCATAGTCCAAGTGCCCGTTAGTTAACCTAGATAGTCCAAGTGCCCGCTAGGTAACCTAGATAGTCCAACAGCCCTCTAGGTAACCTACATACTCCAAGAACCCGCTAGGCAACGTAGATAGTTCCAGTGCCAGCTAGGTAACCTAGATCGTCCAAGTGCCCGCTAGTTAACCTACATAGTCCAAGGGCCCGCTAGTTAACCCACATAGTCCAAGGTCCGCTAGTTAACCTAGATAGTCCAAGTTCTCGCTAGTTAACCTACATAGTACAAGGGCCCGCTAGTTGACCTAGACAGTCCAAGTGCCCGCTAGTTAACCTAGATAGTCCAAGTGCCCGCTACGTAACCAAAGTAGTCCAAATGTCCAATAGGGATCCTACATAGTCCAAGTGCCCACTAGGCAAACTACATAGTCCAAGAGCCCGTTCGTTAACCTAGAAGTCCAAGTGCCCGCTAGGTAACCTAGACAGTCTAAGTGCCGGCTAGGTTACCGGCATATTCCAAGTGCCCGTTCGTTAACCAAGATAGTCCAATGCCCCGCTAGTTAACCTACATAGTCCAAGGGCTCACTTGTTAACTTTGATAGTCCAAGTGCCCACTAGATAACCTAGATCGTCCAAGTACCCGCTAGTTAACCTAGATTGTCCAAGTGCCTGCTAGGTAACCTACATATTCCAAGGGTCCACTAGTTAACCTAGATAGTCCAAGAGCCTGCTAGGTAAACTACATAGTGTAAGTGTCCGCTAGTTAACCTACATATTCCAAGTGCCCGCTAGTTACCATAGATAGTCCAAGTGCCCGCTAGGGAACGTACATAGTCCAAGTGCCCGCTAGGTAAACTAGATAGTCCAAGTGCCCGTTCAGTAACCTAGATAGTCCAAGTGCCCTTTAGGGAACCTAGATAGTCCAAGGGCCCGCTAATAAACCTACATAGCCCATGGGCCCGCTAGTTAACCTACGTAGTGCAAGTGTCCGCAAGTTAACCTACATAATCTAAGTGCCCGTTAGATAACCTAGATTTTCCAAGGGCCCGCTAGTTGACCTACATAGTCCAAGTGCCAGCTAGGTAACCTAGAAAGTACAAGTGCCCGCTAGGGAACCTAGATAGTCCAAGTGCCTGTTAGCTAACCTAGATAGTCCACGTGGCGACTAGGTAACCTACATAGTCCAAGTGCCCGTTCGTTAACCTGGATAATCCAAGTGCCCGCTAGGTAACCTAGACAGTCCAAGTGCCCGCTAGTTAACCTATATAATCCAAGTGCCCGATAGGGAAGCTACATTATCCAAGTGCCCGCAGGGCAACCTACATAGTCCAAGTGCCCGTTAGTTAACCTAGATAGTCAAAGTGCCTGTAAGGTAACCTAGATAGTCCAAGTGCCCGCTAGGGAACGTACATAGTCCAAGTGCCCGCTAGGTATCCTAAATAGTCCAAATGCCCGCTAGGGAAACTACATAGTCCAAGTGCCCGCTTGTTAACGTACATAGTCCAAGTGCCCGCTAGGCAACCTAGATAGTCCAAGTGCCCTCTAAGGAACCTACATTGTCCAGGTGCACGCTAGTTAACCTAGATAGTCCAAGTGCCCGCTGGTTAACCTACATAATCCATGGGCCCGCTAGTTAACCTATATAGTGCTAGGGGCCGCTAGTTAACCTAGATCTTCCAAGTGTCCGCTAGTTAACCTATATAGTCCAAAGCCCGCTAGTTAACCTATATACCAAGTGCCCTCTACGTAACCTAGATAGTCCAAGGGCACGCTAGTTAACCTACATAGTACAAGAGCCCGCTAGTTAACCTAGATAGTCCAAGTGCCTGATAGTAACCTACATAGTGCAAGTGTCCGCTAGTTAACCTACATATTCCAAGTGCCCGCTAGTTAAAATAGACAGTCCAAGTGCCCGCTAGGGAACTTACATAGTCCAAGTGCCCACTAGGTAACCTAGATAGTGCAAGTGTCCGCTAGTTAACCTAGATAGTTCAAGTACCCGCTAGGTAACCTAGATCGTCCAAGGGGCCCCTAGTTAGCCTACATAATCTAAGTTCCCGTTAGCTAACCTAGGTAGTCCAAGGGCCCGCTAGTTGACCTACATAGTCCAAGTGCCAGCTAGGTAAACTAGATAGTAAAAGTACCCGCTAGGGAACCTAGATAGTCCAAGTGCCTGTTAGCTAACCTAGATAGTCCAAGTGGCGGCTAGGTAACCTACATAGTCCAAGTGCCCGTTCGTTAACCTAGATAATCCAAGTGCCCGCTAGGTAACCTAGACAGTCCAAGTGCCCGCTAGTTAACCTACATAGTCCAAGTGCCCGATAGGGAACCTACATAATCCAAGTGCCCGCTAGGGAACCTACGTAGTCCAAGTGCCTGCTAGGCAACCTACATAGTCCAAGTGCCCCTTAGTTAACCTAGATAATCAAAGTGCCTGCTAGGTAACTTAGAGAGTCCAAGTGCCCACTAGGTAACCTACATAGTCCAAGTTCCCGCTTGGTAACCTTAATAGTCCAAATGCCCGCTAGGGAAACTACATAGTCCAAGTGCCCGCTACTTAACCTAGATAGTCCAAGTGGCTGCTAGTAAACCTACATAATCCATGGGCCCGCTAGTTAACCTAGATATTCCAAGTGCCCGCTAGGTAACCTAGATAGTCAGAGTGCCCGTTAGGTAACCTACATTGTCCAAGTTCCTGCTAGGTAACCTAGATAGTCCAAGTGCCCGTTACCTAACTTAGATAGTCCAAGTGCCCGCTAGGCAACATACATAGTTCAAGTGCCCGTTCGTTAACCTAGAAGTCCAAGTGCCTGCTATGTAACCTGGACAGTCCAAGTGCCCGCTAGGTTACCTGCATAGTCCAAGTGCCCGTTCGTTAACCTAGATAGTCCAAGTGCCCGCTAGGAAACCTACATAGTCCATGGGCCCGCTAGGTAACATAGATAGTCCAAGTGCCCGCTATGTAACCTAGAGTCCATGTGCTCGCTAGTTAACCTACAAAATCCAAGTGCCCACTAAACAACCTACATAGTACTAGGGCCCGCTATTTGACCTAGATAGTCCATGTGCCCGCTCGTTAACATAGATAGTCCAAGTGCCCGCTAGGTAACCAAAGTAGACCATGTGCCCCCTAGGTAACCTACAAAGTCTAAGTGCCCGCTAAGGAATCTATATAGTCCAAATGCCCGCTAGTTAACCTACATAGTCCAAGTGCCTGCTAGGTAAACTACATAGTCCAAGTGCCCACTAGGTAACCTAGACAGTCCAATTGCCCGCTAGTTAACCTAGACAGTCCAAGTACCCGATAGGGAACCTACATAGTCCAAGTGCTCGCTAGGCAACCTACATAGTCCAAGTGCCCGTTAGTTAACCTAGATAGTCAAAGTGCCTGCTAGGTAAGCTAAATAGTCCAAGTGCCCGCTAGGGACCTACATAGTCCAAGTGCCCATTCGTTAACCTAGATAGGCAAAGTGCCCGCTAGGTAACCTAAATAGTCCAAGTGCCCGCTAGGGAACCTACATAGTCCAAGTGCCCGCTGGGTAACCTACATAGTCCAAGTGCCCGTTCGTTAAACTAGATAGTCCAAGTGCCCGCTAGGGAACCTACATAGTCCAAGGGCCCGCTAGGTAACCTAGATAGTCCAAGTGCCCGCTAGGTAACCTAGAGTCCAAGTGCCCGCTAGGTAACCTAGATAGTCAAAGAGCCCATTAGGTAACCTAGATAGTCCAAGTGCCCGCTAGTTAACCTAGATAGTCCAAGTGCCCGCTAGGTAACCAAAGTAGTCCGAATGTCCAATAGGGATCCTACATAGTCCAAGTGCCCGCTAGGTGACCTACATAGTCCAAGTGCCCGTTCGTTAACCTACATAGTCCAAGTGTCTGCTAGGTAACCTATACAGTCCAAGTGCCCACTAGGTTACCTGCATATTCCAAGTGCCCGTTCGTTAACCTAGATAGTCCAAGTGCCCACTAGGTAACCTACATAGTCCAAGTGCCCGCTAGGTCACCTATATAGTCCAAGTGCCCGCTAGGTAACCTAGATAGTCCAAGGGCCCGCTAGTTAACCTACATAATTCATGGGCTCACTTGTTAACTTTGATAGTCCAAGTGCCCGCTAGTTAACCTAGATCGTCGAAGTGCCCGCTAGTTAACCTAGATTGTCCAAGTGCCTGCTAGTTAACCTACATAGTCCAAGGGTCCACTAGTTAACCTAGATAGTCCAAGTGTCCTCTAGTTAACCTACATAGTCCAAGTGCCCGCTAGTTAACCCACATAGTCCAAGGTCTGCTATGTAACCTAGATAGTCCAAGGGCACGCTAGTTAACCTACATAGTCCAAGAGCCCGCTAGGCAACCTAGGTAGTCCTAGTGCCCGCTAAGGAACCTACATAGTCCAAGTGCACGCTAGTTAACCTAGATAGTCCAAGTGCCCGCTAGTTAACCTAGATAGTCCAAGTGCCTGCTAGGTAACCTACATAGTGCAAGTGTTCGCTAGTTAACCTACATATTCCAAGTGCCCGCTAGTTAACATAGATAGTACAAGTGCCCGCTAGGGAACGTACATAGTCCAAGTGCCCGCTAGGTAACCTAGATAGTGCAAGTGCCTGCTAGTTAACCTAGATAGTTCAAGTACCCGCTAGGTAACCTAGATCGTCCAAGGGTCCCCTAGTTAGCCTAAATAGTCCATGTGCCCGCAAGGTAACCTAGATAGTCCAAGTGCCCGTTCGGTAACCTAGATAGTCCAAGTGCCCTTTAGGGAACCTAGCTAGTCCAAGGGCCCGCTAGTAAACCTACATAATCAATGGGCCCGCTAGTTAACCTACATAGTGCAAGTGTCCGCTAGTTAACCTACATAATCTAATTTCCCGGTAGCTAACCTAGGTAGTCCAAGGGACCGCTAGTTGACCTACATAGTCCAAGTGCCCGCTAGGTAACCTAGATAGTCCAACAGCCCTCTAGGTAACCTACATACTCCAAGAACCCGCTAGGCAACGTAGATAGTTCAAGTGCCAGCTAGGTAACCTAAAAAGTCTAAGTGCCCGCTAGGTTATCTATATAGTCTAAATGCCCGCCTGGGAACCTACATAGTCCAAGTGCCCGCTAGGTAACCTAGATAGTCCAAGTGCCCTCTAGTTCACCTAGATCGTCCAAGTGCCAGCTAGTTAACCTACATAGTCCAAAGGCCCGCTAGTTAACCCACATATTCAAAGGTCCGCTAGTTAACCTAGATAGTCCAAGTGCCTGCTAGTTAACCTAGATAGTCCAAGTGCCCGCTAGGTAACCAAAGTAGTCCAAATGTCCAATAGGGATTCTACATAGTCCAAGTGCCTGCTAGGGAACCTCCATAGTCCAAGTGCCCGTGAGTTAACCTAGATAGTCAAAGTGCCCGCTAGGTAACCTAGATAGTCCAACAGCCCTCTAGGTAACCTACATACTCCAAGAACCCGCTAGGCAACGTAGATAGTCCAAGTGCCCGCTAGGTAACCTACAAAGTCTAAGTGCCTGCTAGGTTATCTATATAGTCCAAATGCCCACCTGGGAACCTACATAGTCCAAGTGCCCGCTAGGTAACCTAGATAGTCCAAGTGCCCTCTAGTTAACCTAGATCGTCCAAGTGCCCGCTAGTTAACCAACATAGTCCAAGCGCCCGCTAGTTAACCCACATAGTCCAAGGTACGCTAGTTAACCTAGATAGTCCAAGTGCTCGCTAGTTAACCTACATAGTACAAGGGCCCTCTAGTTGACCTAGATAGTCCAAGTGCCCGCTAGTTAACCTAGATAGTCCAAGTGCCCGCTAGGTAACCAAAGTAGTCCAAATGTCCAATAGGGATCCTACATAGTCCAAGTGCCCGCTAGGTAACCTACATAGTCCAATTGCCCGTTCGTTAACCTAGATAGTCCAAGTGCCTGCTAGGTAACCTAGAGTGTCCAAGTGCCCGCTAGGTTACCTACATAGTCCAAGTGCCCGTTCGTTAACCTAGATAGTCCAAGTGCCCGCTAGGAAACCTACATAGTCCAAGGGCCCGCTAGGTAACCTAGATAGTCCAAGTGCCCGCTAGGTAACCTAGAGTCCAAGTGCCCGCTAGGTAACCTAGATAGTTAAAGTGCCCATTAGGTAACCTAGATAGTCCAAGTGCCCGCTAGTTAACCTAGATAGTCCAAGTGCCCGCTAGGTAACCTACATAGTCCAAGTGCCCGTTCGTTAACCTACATAGTCCAAGTGCCTGCAAGGTAACCTATACAGTCCAAGTGCCCGCTTGGTTACCTGCATATTCCAAGTGCCCGTTCGTTAACCTATATAGTTCAAGTGCCCACTAGGTAACCTACATAGTCCAAGTGCCCGCTAGGTAACCTATATAGTCCAAGTGCCCGCTAGGTAACCTAGGTAGTCCAAGGGCCCGCTAGTTAACCTACATAGTCCAAGGGCTCACTTGTTAACTTTGATAGTCCAAGTGCCCGCTAGTTAACCTAGATCGTCCAAGTGCCCGCTAGTTAACCTAGATTGTCCAAGTGCCTGCTAGTTAACCTACATAGTCCAAGTGCCCGCTAGGTAACCTAGATAGTCCAAGTGCCCTCTAGTTAATCTAGATCGTCCAAGTGCCCGCTAGTTAACCAAAGTAGTCCAAATGTCCAATAGGGATCCTACATAGTCCAAGTGCCCGCTGGGTAACCTACATAGTCCAAGTGCCCGTTCGTTAACCTAGATAGTCCAAGTGCCCGCTAGGAAACCTACATAGTCCAAGGGCCCGCTAGGTTACCTAGATAGTCCAAGTGCCCGCTAGGTAACCTAGAGTCCAAGTGCCCGCTAGGTAACCTAGATAGTCAAAGTGCCCATTAGGTAACCTAGATAGTCCAAGTGCCCGCTAGTTAACCTAGAGAGTCCAAGTGCCCGCTAGGTAACCAAAGTAGTCCGAATGTCCAATAGGGATCCTACATAGTCCAAGTGCCCGCTAGGTGACCTACATAGTCCAAGTGCCCGTTCGTTAACCTACATAGTCCAAGTGTCTGCTAGGTAACCTATACAGTCCAAGTGCCCACTAGGTTACCTGCATATTCCAAGTGCCCGTTCGTTAACCTAGATAGTCCAAGTGCCCACTAGGTAACCTACATAGTCCAAGTGCCCGCTAGGTAACCTATATAGTCCAAGTGCCCACTAGGTAACCTAGATAGTCCAAGGGCCCGCTAGTTAACCTACATAATTCATGGGCTCACTTGTTAACTTTGATAGTCCAAGTGCCAGCTAGTTAACCTAGATCGTCGAAGTGCCCGCTAGTTAACCTAGATTGTCCAAGTGCCTGCTAGTTAACCTACATAGTCCAAGGGTCCACTAGTTAACCTAGATAGTCCAAGTGTCCTCTAGTTAACCTACATAGTCCAAGTGCCCGCTAGTTAACCCACATAGTCCAAGGTCCGCTATGTAACCTAGATAGTCCAAGGGCACGCTAGTTAACCTACATAGTCCAAGAGCCCGCTAGGCAACCTAGGTAGTCCTAGTGCCCGCTAAGGAACCTACATAGTCCAAGTGCACGCTAGTTAACCTAGATAGTCCAAGTGCCCGCTAGTTAACCTAGATAGTCCAAGTGCCTGCTAGGTAACCTACATAGTGCAAGTGTCCGCTAGTTTACCTACATATTCCAAGTGCCCGCTAGTTAACATAGATAGTACAAGTGCCCGCTAGGGAACGTACATAGTCCAAGTGCCCGCTAGGTAACCTAGATAGTGCAAGTGCCTGCTAGTTAACCTAGATAGTTCAAGTACCCGCTAGGTAACCTAGATCGTCCAAGGGTCCCCTAGTTAGCCTAAATAGTCCATGTGCCCGCAAGGTAACCTAGATAGTCCAAGTGCCCGTTCGGTAACCTAGATAGTCCAAGTGCCCTTTAGGGAACCTAGCTAGTCCAAGGGCCCGCTAGTAAACCTACATAATCAATGGGCTCGCTAGTTAACCTACATAGTGCAAGTGTCCGCTAGTTAACCTACATAATCTAATTTCCCGGTAGCTAACCTAGGTAGTCCAAGGGACCGCTAGTTGACCTACATAGTCCAAGTGCCCGCTAGGTAACCTAGATAGTCCAACAGCCCTCTAGGTAACCTACATACTACAAGAACCCCCTAGGCAACGTAGATAGTTCAAGTGCCAGCCAGGTAACCTAGATAGTCCAAGTGCCCGCTAGGTAACCTAAAAAGTCTAAGTGCCCGCTAGGTTATCTATATAGTCTAAATGCCCGCCTGGGAACCTACATAGTCCAAGTGCCCGCTAGTTGACCTACATAGTCCAAGTGCCCGCTAGGTAACCTAGATAGTCCAACAGCCCTCTAGGTAACCTACATACTACAAGAACCCCCTAGGCAACGTAGATAGTTCAAGTGCCAGCCAGGTAACCTAGATAGTCCAAGTGCCCGCTAGGTAACCTAAAAAGTCTAAGTGCCCGCTAGGTTATCTATATAGTCTAAATGCCCGCCTGGGAACCTACATAGTCCAAGTGCCCGCTAGGTAACCTAGATAGTCCAAGTGCCCTCTAGTTCACCTAGATCGTCCAAGTGCCAGCTAGTTAACCTACATAGTCCAAAGGCCCGCTAGTTAACCCACATATTCAAAGGTCCGCTAGTTAACCTAGATAGTCCAAGTGCCTGCTAGTTAACCTAGATAGTCCAAGTGCCCGCTAGGTAACCAAAGTAGTCCAAATGTCCAATAGGGATTCTACATAGTCCAAGTGCCTGCTAGGGAACCTCCATAGTCCAAGTGCCCGTGAGTTAACCTAGATAGTCAAAGTGCCCGCTAGGTAACCTAGATAGTCCAACAGCCCTCTAGGTAACCTACATACTCCAAGAACCCGCTAGGCAACGTAGATAGTCCAAGTGCCCGCTAGGTAACCTACAAAGTCTAAGTGCCCGCTAGGTTATCTATATAGTCCAAATGCCCACCTGGGAACCTACATAGTCCAAGTGCCCGCTAGGTAACCTAGATAGTCCAAGTGCCCTCTAGTTAACCTAGATCGTCCAAGTGCCCGCTAGTTAACCAACATAGTCCAAGGGCCCACTAGTTAACCCACATAGTCCAAGGTACGCTAGTTAACCTAGATAGTCCAAGTGCTCGCTAGTTAACCTACATAGTACAAGGGCCCTCTAGTTGACCTAGATAGTCCAAGTGCCCGCTAGGTAACCAAAGTAGTCCAAATGTCCAATAGGGATCCTACATAGTCCAAGTGCCCGCTTGGTTACCTACATAGTCCAAGTGCCCGTTCGTTAACCTAGATAGTCCAATGCCCGCTAGGAAACCTACATAGTCCAAGGGCCCGCTAGGTAACCTAGATAGTCCAAGTGCCCGCTAGGTAACCTAGAGTCCAAGTGCCCGCTAGGTAACCTAGATAGTTAAAGTGCCCATTAGGTAACCTAGATAGTCCAAGTGCCCGCTAGTTAACCTAGATAGTCCAAGTGCCCGCTAGGTAACCTACATAGTCCAAGTGCCCGTTCGTTAACCTACATAGTCCAAGTGCCTGCTAGGTAACCTGTACAGTCCAAGTGCCCGCTAGGTTACCTGCATACTCCAAGTGCCCGTTCGTTAACCTGGATAGTCCAAGTGCCCACTAGGTAACCTACATAATCCAAGTGCCCGCTAGGTAACCTAAATAGTCCAAATGCCCGCTAGGGAAACTACATAGTCCAAGTGCCCGCTTGTTAACGTACATAGTCCAAGTGCCCGCTAGGCAACCTAGATAGTCCAAGTGCCCTCTAAGGAACCTACATTGTCCAGGTGCACGCTAGTTAACCTAGATAGTCCAAGTGCCCGCTGGTTAACCTACATAATCCATGGGCCCGCTAGTTAACCTATATAGTGCTAGGGGCCGCTAGTTAACCTAGATCTTCCAAGTGTCCGCTAGTTAACCTATATAGTCCAAAGCCCGCTAGTTAACCTATATACCAAGTGCCCTCTACGTAACCTAGATAGTCCAAGGGCACGCTAGTTAACCTACATAGTACAAGAGCCCGCTAGGCAACCTAGATAGTCCAAGTGCCCGCTAAGAACCTACATAATCCAAGTGCACGCTTGTTAACCTAGATAGTCCACGTGCCCGCTAGTTAACCTAGATAGTCCAAGTGCCTGATAGTAACCTACATAGTGCAAGTGTCCGCTAGTTAACCTACATATTCCAAGTGCCCGCTAGTTAAAATAGACAGTCCAAGTGCCCG
Organism: Tenrec ecaudatus; assembly: GCF_050624435.1. Lineage (NCBI taxonomy): Eukaryota > Metazoa > Chordata > Mammalia > Afrosoricida > Tenrecidae > Tenrec > Tenrec ecaudatus. The sequence goes on along the minus strand of NW_027458571.1, from coordinate 172,177 downwards.
CTAGGGAACTTACATAGTCCAAGTGCCCACTAGGTAACCTAGATAGTGCAAGTGTCCGCTAGTTAACCTAGATAGTTCAAGTACCCGCTAGGTAACCTAGATCGTCCAAGGGGCCCCTAGTTAGCCTACATAATCTAAGTTCCCGTTAGCTAACCTAGGTAGTCCAAGGGCCCGCTAGTTGACCTACATAGTCCAAGTGCCAGCTAGGTAAACTAGATAGTAAATGTACCCGCTAGGGAACCTAGATAGTCCAAGTGCCTGTTAGCTAACCTAGATAGTCCAAGTGGCGGCTAGGTAACCTACATAGTCCAAGTGCCCGTTCGTTAACCTAGATAATCCAAGTGCCCGCTAGGTAACCTAGATAGTCCAAGTGCCCGCTAGTTAACCTACATAGTCCAAGTGCCCGATAGGGAACCTACATAATCCAAGTGCCCGCTAGGGAACCTACGTAGTCCAAGTGCCTGCTAGGCAACCTACATAGTCCAAGTGCCCCTTAGTTAACCTAGATAATCAAAGTGCCTGCTAGGTAACTTAGAGAGTCCAAGTGCCCACTAGGTAACTTACATAGTCCAAGTTCCCGCTTGGTAACCTTAATAGTCCAAATGCCCGCTAGGGAAACTACATAGTCCAAGTGCCCGCTACTTAACCTAGATAGTCCAAGTGGCTGCTAGTAAACCTACATAATCCATGGGCCCGCTAGTTAACCTAGATATTCCAAGTGCCCGCTAGGTAACCTAGATAGTCAGAGTGCCCGTTAGGTAACCTACATTGTCCAAGTTCCTGCTAGGTAACCTAGATAGTCCAAGTGCCCGTTACCTAACTTAGATAGTCCAAGTGCCCGCTAGGCAACATACATAGTTCAAGTGCCCGTTCGTTAACCTAGAAGTCCAAGTGCCTGCTATGTAACCTGGACAGTCCAAGTGCCCGCTAGGTTACCTGCATAGTCCAAGTGCCCGTTCGTTAACCTAGATAGTCCAAGTGCCCGCTAGGAAACCTACATAGTCCATGGGCCCGCTAGGTAACATAGATAGTCCAAGTGCCCGCTATGTAACCTAGAGTCCATGTGCTCGCTAGTTAACCTACAAAATCCAAGTGCCCACTAAACAACCTACATAGTACTAGGGCCCGCTATTTGACCTAGATAGTCCATGTGCCCGCTCGTTAACATAGATAGTCCAAGTGCCCGCTAGGTAACCAAAGTAGACCATGTGCCCCCTAGGTAACCTACAAAGTCTAAGTGCCCGCTAAGGAATCTATATAGTCCAAATGCCCGCTAGGGAGCCTACATAATCCAAATGCCCGCTAGGTAACCTAGATGGTCCAAGGGCCCTCTAGGTAACCTACATAGTCCTAGTGCCCCCTAGTTAACCTGCATTCTCCAAGTGCCCGATAAGGAACCTACATAGTCTAAGTGCCCGCTAGGTAACCTTCATAGTCCAAATGCCCTCTAGTTAACCCACATACTCCAAGTGCCCTCTAGGGAACTTACATGGTCCAAGGGCCCGCTAGGGAACCTACATAGTCCAAGTGCCCAATAGTTAACCTAGATAGTCCAAGTGCCCGCTAGGAAACCTACATAGTCCAAGCCCCGCTAGGTAACCTAGATAGTCCAAGTGCCCGCTAGGTAACCTAGAGTCCAAGTGCCCGCTAGGTAACCTAGATAGTTAAAGTGCCCATTAGGTAACCTAGATAGTGCAAGTGCCCGCTAGTTAACCTAGATAGTCCAAGTGCCCGCTAGGTATCCTACATAGTCCAAGAGCCCGTTCGTTAACCTACATAGTCCAAGTGCCTGCAAGGTAACCTATACAGTCCAAGTGCCCGCTAGGTTACCTGCATATTCCAAGTGCCCGTTCGTTAACCTATATAGTTCAAGTGCCCACTAGGTAACCTACATAGTCCAAGTGCCCGCTAGGTAACCTATATAGTCCAAGTGCCCGCTAGGTAACCTAGATAGTCCAAGGGTCCGCTAGTTAACCTACATAGTCCAAGGGCTCACTTGTTAACTTTGATAGTCCAAGTGCCCGCTAGTTAACCTAGATCGTCCAAGTGCCCGCTAGTTAACCTAGATTGTCCAAGTGCCTGCTAGTTAACCTACATAGTCCAAGTGCCCGCTAGGTAACCTAGATAGTCCAATTGCCCTCTAGTTAATCTAGATCGTCCAAGTGCCCGCTAGTTAACCAACATAGTCCAAGGGCCCTCTAGTTAACCCACATAGTCCAAGGTCCGCTAGTTAACCTAGATAGTCCAAGTGCTCGCTAGTTAACCTACATTGTACAAGGGCCCGCTAGTTGACCTAGATAGTCCAAGTGCCCGCTAGGTAACCAAAGTAGTCCAAATGTCCAATAGGGATCCTACATAGTCCAAGTGCCCGCTGGGTAACCTACATAGTCCAAGTGCCCGTTCGTTAACCTAGATAGTCCAAGTGCCCGCTAGGAAACCTACATAGTCCAAGGGCCCGCTAGGTAACCTAGATAGTCCAAGTGCCCGCTAGGTAACCTAGAGTCCAAGTGCCCGCTAGGTAACCTAGATAGTCAAAGTGCCCATTAGGTAACCTAGATATTCCAAGTGCCCGCTAGTTAACCTAGATAGTCCAAGTGCCCGCTAGGTAACCAAAGTAGTCCGAATGTCCAATAGGGATCCTACATAGTCCAAGTGCCCGCTAGGTGACCTACATAGTCCAAGTGCCCGTTCGTTAACCTACATAGTCCAAGTGTCTGCTAGGTAACCTATACAGTCCAAGTGCCCACTAGGTTGCCTGCATATTCCAAGTGCCCGTTCGTTAACCTAGATAGTCCAAGTGCCCACTAGGTAACCTACATAGTCCAAGTGCCCGCTAGGTAACCTAGATAGTCCAAGGGCCCGCTAGTTAAACTACATAATTCATGGGCTCACTTGTTAACTTTGATAGTCCAAGTGCCCGCTAGTTAACCTAGATCGTCGAAGTGCCCGCTAGTTAACCTAGATTGTCCAAGTGCCTGCTAGTTAACCTACATAGTCCAAGGGTCCACTAGTTAACCTAGATAGTCCAAGTGTCCTCTAGTTAACCTACATAGTCCAAGTTCCCGCTAGTTAACCCACATTGTCCAAGGTCTGCTATGTAACCTAGATAGTCCAAGGGCACGCTAGTTAACCTACATAGTCCAAGAGCCCGCTAGGCAACCTAGGTAGTCCTAGTGCCCGCTAAGGAACCTACATAGTCCAAGTGCACGCTAGTTAACCTAGATAGTCCAAGTGCCCGCTAGTTAACCTAGATAGTCCAAGTGCCTGCTAGGTAACCTACATAGTGCAAGTGTCCGCTAGTTTACCTACATATTCCAAGTGCCCGCTAGTTAACATAGATAGTACAAGTGCCCGCTAGGGAACGTACATAGTCCAAGTGCCCGCTAGGTAACCTAGATAGTGCAAGTGCCTGCTAGTTAACCTAGATAGTTCAAGTACCCGCTAGGTAACCTAGATCGTCCAAGGGTCCCCTAGTTAGCCTAAATAGTCCATGTGCCCGCAAGGTAACCTAGATAGTCCAAGTGCCCGTTCGGTAACCTAGATAGTCCAAGTGCCCTTTAGGGAACCTAGCTAGTCCAAGGACCCGCTAGTAAACCTACGTAATCAATGGGCCCGCTAGTTAACCTACATAGTGCAAGTGTCCGCTAGTTAACCTACATAATCTAATTTCCCGGTAGCTAACCTAGGTAGTCCAAGGGACCGCTAGTTGACCTACATAGTCCAAGTGCCCGCTAGGTAACCTAGATAGTCCAACAGCCCTCTAGGTAACCTACATACTCCAAGAACCCGCTAGGCAACGTAGATAGTTCAAGTGCCAGCTAGGTAACCTAAAAAGTCTAAGTGCCCGCTAGGTTATCTATATAGTCTAAATGCCCGCCTGGGAACCTACATAGTCCAAGTGCCCGCTAGGTAACCTAGATAGTCCAAGTGCCCTCTAGTTCACCTAGATCGTCCAAGTGCCAGCTAGTTAACATACATAGTCCAAAGGCCCGCTAGTTAACCCACATATTCAAAGGTCCGCTAGTTAACCTAGATAGTCCAAGTGCCTGCTAGTTAACCTAGATAGTCCAAGTGCCCGCTAGGTAACCAAAGTAGTCCAAATGTCCAATAGGGATTCTACATAGTCCAAGTGCCTGCTAGGGAACCTCCATAGTCCAAGTGCCCGTGAGTTAACCTAGATAGTCAAAGTGCCCGCTAGGTAACCTAGATAGTCCAACAGCCCTCTAGGTAACCTACATACTCCAAGAACCCTCTAGGCAACGTAGATAGTCCAAGTGCCCGCTAGGTAACCTACAAAGTCTAAGTGCCCGCTAGGTTATCTATATAGTCCAAATGCCCACCTGGGAACCTACATAGTCCAAGTGCCCGCTAGGTAACCTAGATAGTCCAAGTGCCCTCTAGTTAACCTAGATCGTCCAAGTGCCCGCTAGTTAACCAACATAGTCCAAGGGCCCGCTAGTTAACCCACATAGTCCAAGGTACGCTAGTTAACCTAGATAGTCCAAGTGCTCGCTAGTTAACCTACATAGTACAAGGGCCCTCTAGTTGACCTAGATAGTCCAAGTGCCCGCTAGTTAACCTAGATAGTCCAAGTGCCCGCTAGGTAACCAAAGTAGTCCAAATGTCCAATAGGGATCCTACATAGTCCAAGTGCCCGCTAGGTAACCTACATAGTCCAAGTGCCCGTTCGTTAACCTAGATAGTCCAAGTGCCTGCTAGGTAACCTAGAGTGTCCAAGTGCCCGCTAGGTTACCTACATAGTCCAAGTGCCCGTTCGTTAACCTAGATAGTCCAATGCCCGCTAGGAAACCTACATAGTCCAAGGGCCCGCTAGGTAACCTAGATAGTCCAAGTGCCCGCTAGGTAACCTAGAGTCCAAGTGCCCGCTAGGTAACCTAGATAGTTAAAGTGCCCATTAGGTAACCTAGATAGTCCAAGTGCCCGCTAGTTAACCTAGATAGTCCAAGTGCCCGCTAGGTAACCTACATAGTCCAAGTGCCCGTTCGTTAACCTACATAGTCCAAGTGCCTGCTAGGTAACCTGTACAGTCCAAGTGCCCGCTAGGTTACCTGCATACTCCAAGTGCCCGTTCGTTAACCTAGATAATCCAAGTGCCCACTAGGTAACCTACATAGTCCAAGTGCCCGCTAGGTAACCTATATAGTCCAAGTGCCCGCTAGTTAACCTAGATCGTCCAAGTGCCCGCTAGTTAACCTAGATTGTCCAAGTGCCTGCTAGTTAACCTACATAGTCCAAGGGTCCACTAGTTAACCTAGATAGTAGAAGTGTCCTCTAGTTAACCTACATAGTCCAAGTGCCCGCTAGTTAACCCACATAGTCCAAGGTCCGCTATGTAACCTAGATAGTCCAAGGGCACGCTAGTTAACCTACATAGTCCAAGAGCCCGCTAGGCAACCTAGGTAGTCCTAGTGCCCGCTAAGGAACCTACATAGTCCAAGTGCACGCTAGTTAACCTAGATAGTCCAAGTGCCCGCTAGTTAACCTAGATAGTCCAAGTGCCTGCTAGGTAACCTACATAGTGCAAGTGTCCGCTAGTTTACCTACATATTCCAAGTGCCCGCTAGTTAACATAGATAGTACAAGTGCCCGCTAGGGAACGTACATAGTCCAAGTGCCCGCTAGGTAACCTAGATAGTGCAAGTGCCTGCTAGTTAACCTAGATAGTTCAAGTACCGGCTAGGTAACCTAGATCGTCCAAGGGTCCCCTAGTTAGCCTAAATAGTCCATGTGCCCGCAAGGTAACCTAGATAGTCCAAGTGCCCGTTCGGTAACCTAGATAGTCCAAGTGCCCTTTAGGGAACCTAGCTAGTCCAAGGGCCCGCTAGTAAACCTACATAATCAATGGGCCCGCTAGTTAACCTACATAGTGCAAGTGTCCGCTAGTTAACCTACATAATCTAATTTCCCGGTAGCTAACCTAGGTAGTCCAAGGGACCGCTAGTTGACCTACATAGTCCAAGTGCCCGCTAGGTAACCTAGATAGTCCAACAGCCCTCTAGGTAACCTACATACTCTAAGAACCCGCTAGGCAACGTAGATAGTTCAAGTGCCAGCTAGGTAACCTAGATAGTCCAAGTGCCCGCTAGGTAACCTAAAAAGTCTAAGTGCCCGCTAGGTTATCTATATAGTCTAAATGCCCGCCTGGGAACCTACATAGTCCAAGTGCCCGCTAGGTAACCTAGATAGTCCAAGTGCCCTCTAGTTCACCTAGATCGTCCAAGTGCCAGCTAGTTAACCTACATAGTCCAAAGGCCCGCTAGTTAACCCACATATTCAAAGGTCCGCTAGTTAACCTAGATAGTCCAAGTGCCTGCTAGTTAACCTAGATAGTCCAAGTGCCCGCTAGGTAACCAAAGTAGTCCAAATGTCCAATAGGGATTCTACATAGTCCAAGTGCCTGCTAGGGAACCTCCATAGTCCAAGTGCCCGTGAGTTAACCTAGATAGTCAAAGTGCCCGCTAGGTAACCTAGATAGTCCAACAGCCCTCTAGGTAACCTACATACTCCAAGAACCCGCTAGGCAACGTAGATAGTCCAAGTGCCCGCTAGGTAACCTACAAAGTCTAAGTGCCCGCTAGGTTATCTATATAGTCCAAATGCCCACCTGGGAACCTACATAGTCCAAGTGCCCGCTAGGTAACCTAGATAGTCCAAGTGCCCTCTAGTTAACCTAGATCGTCCAAGTGCCCGCTAGTTAACCAACATAGTCCAAGGGCCCGCTAGTTAACCCACATAGTCCAAGGTACGCTAGTTAACCTAGATAGTCCAAGTGCTCGCTAGTTAACCTACATAGTACAAGGGCCCTCTAGTTGACCTAGATAGTCCAAGTGCCCGCTAGTTAACCTAGATAGTCCAAGTGCCCGCTAGGTAACCAAAGTAGTCCAAATGTCCAATAGGGATCCTACATAGTCCAAGTGCCCGCTAGGTAACCTACATAGTCCAAGTGCCCGTTCGTTAACCTAGATAGTCCAAGTGCCTGCTAGGTAACCTAGAGTGTCCAAGTGCCCGCTAGGTTACCTACATAGTCCAAGTGCCCGTTCGTTAACCTAGATAGTCCAATGCCCGCTAGGAAACCTACATAGTCCAAGGGCCCGCTAGGTAACCTAGATAGTCCAAGTGCCCGCTAGGTAACCTAGAGTCCAAGTGCCCGCTAGGTAACCTAGATAGTTAAAGTGCCCATTAGGTAACCTAGATAGTCCAAGTGCCCGCTAGTTAACCTAGATAGTCCAAGTGCCCGCTAGGTAACCTACATAGTCCAAGTGCCCGTTCGTTAACCTACATAGTCCAAGTGCCTGCTAGGTAACCTGTACAGTCCAAGTGCCCGCTAGGTTACCTGCATACTCCAAGTGCCCGTTCGTTAACCTAGATAGTCCAAGTGCCCACTAGGTAACCTACATAGTCCAAGTGCCCGCTAGGTAACCTATATAGTCCATGTGCCCGCTAGGTAACCTAGATAGTCCAAGGGACCGCTAGTTAACCTACATAGTCCAAGGGCTCACTTGTTAACTTTGATAGTCCAAGTGCCCGCTAGTTAACCTAGATCGTCCAAGTGCCCGCTAGTTAACCTAGATTGTCCAAGTGCCTGCTAGTTAACCTACATAGTCCACGTGCCCGCTAGGTAACCTAGATAGTCCAAGTGCCCTCTAGTTAATCTAGATCTTCCAAGTGCCCGCTAGTTAACCAACATAGTCCAAGGGCCCGCTAGTTAACCCACATAGTCCAAGGTCCGCTTGTTAACCTAGATAGTCCAAGTGCTCGCTAGTTAACCTACATAGTACAAGGGTCCGCTAGTTGACCTAGATAGTCCAAGTGCCCGTTAGTTAACCTAGATAGTACAAGTGCCCGCTAGGTAACCAAAGTAGTCCAAATGTCCAATAGGGATCCTACATAGTCCAAGTGCCCGCTAGGTAACCTACATAGTCCAAGTGCCCTTTCGTTAACCTAGATAGTCCAAGTGCCCGCTAGGTTACCTACATAGTCCAAGTGCCCGTTCGTTAACCTAGATATTCCAAGTGCCTGCTAGGAAACCTACATAGTCCAAGGGCCCGCTAGGTAACCTAGATAGTCCAAGTGCCCGCTAGGTAACCTAGAGTCCAAGTGCCCGCTAGGTAACCGAGATAGTCAAAGTGCCCATTAGGTAACCTAGATAGTCCAAGTGCCCGCTAGTTAACCTAGATAGTCCAAGTGCCCGCTAGGTAACCAAAGTAGTCCGAATGTCCGATAGGGATCCTACATAGTCCAAGTGCCCGTTCGTTAACCTACATAGTCCACGTGTCTGCTAGGTAACCTATACAGTCCAAGTGCCCACTAGGTTACCTGCATATTCCAAGTGCCCGTTCGTTAACCTAGATAGTCCAAGTGCCCGCTAGGTAACCTATATAGTCCAAGTGCCCGCTAGGTAACCTGGATAGTCCAATGGCCCGCTAGTTAACCTACATAATCCAAGGGCTCACTTGTTAACTTTGATAGTCCAAGTGCCCGCTAGTTAACCTAGATCGTCGAAGTGCCCGCTAGTTAACCTACATTGTCCAAGTGCCTGCTAGTTAACCTACATAGTCCAAGGGTCCACTAGTTAACCTAGATAGTCCAAGTGTCCTCTAGTTAACCTACATAGTCCAAGTGCCCGCAAGTTAACCCACATAGTCCAAGGTCCGCTATGTAACCTAGATAGTCCAAGGGCACGCTAGTTAACCTACATAGTCCAAGAGCCCGCTAGGCAACCTAGGTAGTCCTAGTGCCCGCTAAGGAACCTACATAGTCCAAGTGCCCGCTAGGGAACCTACATAGTGCAAGTGTCCGCTAGTTTACCTACATATTCCAAGTGCCCGCTAGGGAACGTACATAGTCCAAGTGCCCGCTAGGTTACCTAGATAGTGCAAGTGCCTGCTAGTTAACCTAGATAGTTCAAGTACCCGCTAGGTCACCTAGATCGTCCAAGGGCCCCCTAGTTAGCCTACATAGTCCAAGTGCCCGCTAGGTAGCCTAGATCGTCCAAGTGCCCGTTCGGTAACCTAGATAGTCCAAGTGCCCTTTAGGGAACCTAGATAGTCCAAGGGCCCGCTAGTAAACCTACATAGTCAATGGGCCCGCTAGTTAACCTACATAGTGCAAGTGTCCGCTAGTTAACCTACATAATCTAATTTCCCGGTAGCTAACCTAGGTAGTCCAAGGGACCGCTAGTTGACCTACATTTTCCAAGTGCCAGCTAGGTAACCTAGATAGTACAAGTGCCCGCTAGGGAACCTAGATAGTCCAAGTGCCTGTTAGCTAACCTAGATAGTCCAAGTGGCGGCTAGGTAACCTACATAGTCCAAGTGCCCGTTCGTTAACCTAGATAATCCAAGTGCCCGCTAGATAACCTAGACAGTCCAAGTGCCCGCTAGTTAACCTACATAATCCAAGTGCCCGCTATGGAACCTACATAGTCCAAGTGCCCTTTAGGGAACCTAGATAGTCCAAGGGCCCTCTAGTAAACCTACATAGTCCATGGGCCCGCTAGTTAACCTACATAGTCCAATTGCCCGATAGGGAACCTACATAATCCATGTGCCCGCTAGGGAACCTACATAGTCCAAGTGCCCGCTAGGCAACCTACATAGTCCAAGTGCCCGCTAGGCAACCTACATAGTCCAAGTGCCCGTTAGTTAACCTAGATAATCAAAGTGCCTGCTAGGTAACTTAGATAGTCCAAGAGCCCACTAGGTAACCTACATAGTCCAAGTTCCCGCTTGGTAACCTTAATAGTCCAAATGCTCGCTAGGGAAACTACATATTCCAAGTGCCCGCTAGTTAACCTAGATAGTCCAAATGCCTGCTAGTAAACCTACATAATCCAAGTGCCCGCTAGGGAACCTAGATAGTCAAAGTGCCCGTTAGGTAACCTACATTGTCCAAGTGCCCGCTAGGCAACAGACATAGTCCAAGTGCCCGTTCGTTAACCTAGAAGTCCAAGGGCCCGCTATGTAACCTAGACAGTCCAAGTGCCCGCTAGGTTACCTGCATAGTCCAAGTGCCCGTTCGTTAACCTAGATAGTCCAAGTGCCCGCTAGGAAACCTACATACTCCAAGGGCCCGCTAGGTAACATAGATAGTCCAAGTGCCCGCTAGGTAACCTAGATAGTCCAAGTGCCCGTTACCTAACCTAGATAGTCCAAGTGCCCACTAAGCAACCTACATAGTACAAGGGCCCGCTAGTTGACCTAGATAATCCAAGTGCCCGCTAGGTAACCTAGATAGTCTAAGTGCCCGCTAGGTAACCAAAGTAGTCCAAGTGCCCGCTAGGTAACCTCCAAAGTCTAAGTGCCCGCTAAGGAATCTATATAGTCCAAATGCCCGCTAGGGAGCCTACATAATCCAAATGCCCGCTAGGTAATCTAGATAGTCCAAGGGCCCTCTAGTTAACCTACATAGTCCTAGTGCCCCCTAGTTAACCTACATTCTCCAAGTGCCCGATAAGGAACCTACATAGTCCAAGTGTCCGCTAGGTAACTTTCATAGTCCAAATGCCCTCTAGTTAACCCACATAGTCCAAGTGCCTGCTAGGGAACTTACATAGTCCAAGGGCCCTCTAGGGAACCAACATAGTCCAAGTGCCCGTTAGTTAACCTAGATAGTCCAAGTGCCCGCTAGGTAACCTAGATAGTCCAAGTGCCCGTTCAGTAACCTAAATAGTCCAAGTGCCCTTTAGGGAACCTAGATAGTCCAAGGGCCCGCTAGTAAACCTACATAGTCCATGGGTCCGCTAGTTAACCTACACAGTGCAAGTGGCCCCTAGTTAACCTACATAATCTAAGTTCCCGTTAGCTAACCTAGGTAGTCCGAGGGCCCGCTAGTTGACCTACAATGTCCAAGTGTCAGCTAGGTAACCTAGATAGTACAAGTGCCCGCTAGGGAACCTAGATAGTCCAAGTGCCTGTTAGCTGACCTAGAAAGTCCAAGTGGCGGCTAGGTAACCTACATAGTCCAAGTGCCCGTTCGTTAACCTAGATAATCCATGGGCCCGCTAGGTAACCTAGACAGTCCAAGTGCCCGCTAGTTAACCTACATAGTCCAAGTGCCCGATAGGGAACCTACATAATCCAAGTGCCCGCTAGGCAACCTACATAGTCCAAATGCCCTTTAGGGAACCTAGATAGTCCAAGGGCCCGCTAGTAAACCTACATAGTCCATGGGCACGCTAGCTAGTTAACCTACATAGTCCAAGTGCCCGCTGGGCAATCTACATAGTCCAAGTGCCCGTTAGTTAACCTAGATAATCAACGTGCCTGCTAGGTAACTTAGATAGTCCAAATGCCCACTAGGTAACCTACATAGTCCAATTTCCCGCTTGGTACCCTTAATAGTCCAAATGCCCGCTAGGGAAACTATATAGTCCAAGTGCCCGCTAGTTAACCTAGATAGTCCAAGTGTCTACTAGTAAACCTACATAATCCATGGGCCCGCTAGTTAACCTAGATAGTCCAAGTGGCCGCTAGGTAACCTAGATAGTCTAAGTTCCCGCTAGTTAACTTAGATAGTCCAAGTGCTCGCTAGGTAACCTAGATAGTCAAAGTGCCCGCTAGGTAACCTAGAGTCCAAGTGCTCGCTAGTTAATCTACATAGTCCAAGTGCCCGCTATGTAACCTAGATAGTCAAAGTTCCCGCTAGTTGACCTAGATAGTCCAAGTGCCCGCTAGTTAACCTAGATAGTCCAAGTGCCCGCTAGGTAACCAAAGTAGTCCAATTGCCCGCTAGGTAACCTACAAAGTCTAAGTGCCCGCTAAGGAATCTATATAGTCCAAATGCCCGCTAGGGAGCCTACATAATCCAAATGCCCACTAGGTAACCTAGATAGTCCAAGGGCCCATTAGGTAACCTACATAGTCCTAGTGACCCCTGGTTAACCTACATTCTCGAAGTGCCCGATAAGGAACCTACATAGTCCAAGTGCCCGCTAGGTAACCTTCATAGTCCAAATGCCCTCTAGTTAACCCACATAGTCCAAGTGCCCGCTAGGGAACTTACATGGTCCAAGGGCCCGCTAGGGAACCTACATAGTCCAAGTGCCCGTTAGTTAACCTAGATAGTCTAAGTGCCCGCTAGGTAACCTAGATAGTCCAACAGCCCTCTAGGTAACCTACATACTCCAAGAACCCGCTAGGCAACGTAGATAGTTCAAGTGCCAGCTAGGTAACCTAGATAGTCCAAGTGCCCGCTAGGTAACCTACAAAGTCTAAGTGCCCGCTAGGTTATCTATATAGTCCAAATGCCCGCCTGGGAACCTACATAGTCCAAGTGCTCGCTAGGTAACCTAGATAGTCCAAGTGCCCGTTAGTTAACCTAGATAGTCCAATTGCCTGCTAGGTAACCTAGACTGTCCAAGTGCCCGCTAGGTTACCTACATAGTCCAAGTGCCCGTTCGTTAACCTAGATAGCCCAAGGGTCCGCTAGTTAACCCACATAGTCCAAGGTCCGCTAGTTAACCTAGATAGTCCAAGTGCTCACTAGTTAACCTACATAGTACAAGGGCCCGCTAGTTGACCTAGATAGTCCAAGTGCCCGCTAGTTAACCTAGATAGTCCAAGTGCCCGCTAAGTAACCAAAGTAGTCCAAATGTCCAATAGGGATCCTACATAGTCCAAGTGCCCGCTAGGTAACCTACATAGTCCACGTACCCGTTTGTAAACCTAGTTAGTCCAAGTGCCCGCTAGGAAACCTACATAGTCCAAGGACCCGCTGGTAACCTAGATAGTCCAACAGCCCTCTAGGTAACCTACATACTCCAAGAACCCCCTAGGCAACGTAGATAGTTCAAGTGCCAGCTAGGTAACCTAGATAGTCCAAGTGCCCGCTAGGTAACCTACAAAGTCTAAGTGCCCGCTAGGTTATCTATATAGTCCAAATGCCCGCCTGGGAACCTACATAGTCCAAGTGCCCGCTAGGTAACCTAGATAGTCCAAGTGCCCTCTAGTTAACCTAGATCGTCCAAGTGCCCGCTAGTTAACCAACATAGTCCAAGTGCCCGCTAGTTAACCCACATAGTCCAAGGTCCGCTAGTTAACCTAGATAGTCCAAGTGCTTGCTAGTTAACCTACATAGTACAAGGGCCCGCTAGTTGACCTAGATAGTCCTAGTGCCCGCTATTTAACCTAGATAGTCCAAGTGCCCGCTAGGTAACCAAAGTAGTCCAAATGTCCAATAGGGATCCTACATAGTCCAAGTGCCCGCTAGGTAAACTACATAGTCCAAGTGCCCGTTCGTTAACCTAGATAGTCAAAGTACCTGCTAGGTAACCTAGACTGTCCAAGTGCCCGCTAGGTTACCTACATAGTCCAAGTGCCCGTTCGTTAACCTAGATAGTACAAGTGCCCGCTAGGAAACCTACATAGTCCAAGGGCCCGCTAGGTAACCTAGATAGTCCAAGTGTCCGCTAGGTAACCTAGAGTCCAAGTGCTCGCTATTTAACCTACATAGTCCAAGTGCCCGCTATGTAACCTAGATAGTCAAAGTGCCCATTAGGTAACCTAGATAGTCCAAATGCCCGTTACCTAACCTAGATAGTCCAAGTGCCCACTAGGCAACCTACATAGGCCAAGAGCCCATCCGTTAACCTAGAAGTCCAAGTGCCCGCTAGGTAATCTAGACAATCCATGTGCCCGCAAGGTTGCCTGCATATTCCAAGTGCCCGTTCGTTAACCTAGATAGTCCAAGTGCCCACTAGGTAACCTACATAGTCCAAGTGCCTGCTAGGTAACCTATATAGTCCAAGTGCCCACTAGGTAACCTAGATAGTCCAAGGGCCCGCTAGTTAACCTACATAGTCCAAGGGCTCACTTGTTAACTTTGATAGTCCAAGTGCCTGCTAGTTAAGCTTGATTGTCCAAGTGCCCGCTAGTTAACCTAGATTGTCCAAGTGCCTGCTAGTTAACCTACATAGTCCAAGGGTCCACTAGTTAACCTAGATAGTCCAAGTGTCCTCTAGATAACCTACATAGTCCAAGTGCCCGCTAGTTAACCTATATACCAAGTGCCCGCTACGTAACCTAGATAGTCCAAGGGCACGCTAGTTAACCTACATAATCCAAGAGCCCGCTAGGCAAACTAGATAGTCCTACTGCCCGCTAAGGAAACTACATAGTCCAAGTGCACGCTAGTTAACGTAGATAGTCCAAGTGCTGCTAGTTAACCTAGATAATCCAAGAGCCTGCTAGGTAACCTACATAGTGCAAGTGTCCGCTAGTTAACCTACATATTCCAAGTGCCCGCTAGTTAACATAGATAGTCCAAGTGCCCGCTAGGGAACGTACATAGTCCAAGTGCCCGCTAGGTAACCTATATAGTGCAAGTGCCCGCTAGTTAACCTAGATAGTTCAAGTACCCGCTAGGTAATCTATATCGTCCAAGCGCCCCCTAGTTAGCGTACATAGTCCAAGTGCCCGCTAGGTAACCTAGATAGTCCAAGTGCCCGTTCGGTAACCTAGATAGTCCAAGTGCCCTTTAGGGAACCTAGATAGTCCATGGGCCCGCTAGTTAACCTACATAGTGCAATTGTCAGCTAGTTAACCTACATATTCCAAGTGCCCCCTAGTTAACCTACATAATCTAAGTTCCCGTTAGCTAACCTAGGTAGTCCAAGGGCCCGCTAGTTGACCTACATAGTCCATGTGCCAGCTAGGTAACCTAGATAGTACAAGTGCCCGCTAGGGAACCTAGATAGTCCACGTGCACGCTAGTTAACCTAGATAGTCCAAGTGTCCCCTATTTAACCTACATAGTCCAAGTGCCCGCTAGTTAACCTATATACCAAGTGCCCGCTACGTAACCTAGATAGTCCAAGGGCACTATAGTTAACCTATATAGTAAAGTGCCCGCTAGGCAACCTAGACAGTCCAAGTGCCCGCTAAGGAACCTACATAGTCCAAGTGCACGCTAGTTAACCTAGATAGTCCAAGTGCCGGCTAGTTAACCTAGATAGTCCAAGTTCCTGCTAGGTAAGCAACATAGTGCAAGTGTCCACTAGTTAACCTACATATTCCAATTGCCCGCTAGTTAACATAGATAGTCCAAATGCATGCTAGGGAACGTACATAGTCCAAGTGCCCACTAGGTAACTTAGATAGTGCAACTACCCGCTAGTTAACCTAGATAGTTCTAGTACCCGCTAGGTAACCTAGATCGTCCAAGGGCCCCCATAGTTAGCCTACATAGTCCAAGTGCCCGCTAGGTAACCTAGATAGTCCAAGTGCCCGCAAGGTAACCTAGATAGTCCAAGTGCCTTTTAGGGAACCTAAATAGTCCAGGGGCCCGCTAGTTGACCTACATAGTCCAAGTGCCAGCTAGGGAACCTAGATAGTCCAAGTGCCTGTTAGCTAACCTAGATAGTCCAAGTGGGGGCTAGGTAACCTACATAGTCCAAGGGCCCGTTCGTTAACCTAGATAATCCAAGTGCCCGCTAGGTAACCTAGACAGTCCAAGTGCCCGCTAGTTAACCTACATAGTCCAAGTGCTCGTTGGGAACCTACATAATCCAAGTGCCCGCTAGGGAACCTACATAGTCCAAGTGCCCGTTACCTAACCTAGATAGTCCAAGTGCCCACTAAGCAACCTACATAGTACAAGGGCCCGCTAGTTGACCTAGATAATCCAAGTGCCCGCTAGGTAACCTAGATAGTCTAAGTGCCCGCTAGGTAACCAAAGTAGTCCAAGTGCCCGCTAGGTAACCTACAAAGTCTAAGTGCCCGCTAAGGAATCTATATAGTCCAAATGCCCGCTAGGGAGCCTACATAATCCAAATGCCCGCTAGGTAATCTAGATAGTCCAAGGGCCCTCTAGTTAACCTACATAGTACTAGTGCCCCCTAGTTAACCTACATTCTCCAAGTGCCCGATAAGGAACCTACATAGTCCAAGTGTCCGCTAGGTAACTTTCATAGTCCAAATGCCCTCTAGTTAACCCACATAGTCCAAGTGCCTGCTAGGGAACTTACATAGTCCAAGGGCCCGCTAGGGAACCAACATAGTCCAAGTGCCCGTTAGTTAACCTAGATAGTCCAAGTGCCCGCTAGGTAACCTAGATAGTCCAAGTGCCCGTTCAGTAACCTAGATAGTCCAAGTGCCCTTTAGGGAACCTAGATAGTCCAAGGGCCCGCTAGTAAACCTACATAGTCCATGGGTCCGCTAGTTAACCTACACAGTGCAAGTGGCCCCTAGTTAACCTACATAATCTAAGTTCCCGTTAGCTAACCTAGGTAGTCCGAAGGCCCGCTAGTTGACCTACAATGTCCAAGTGTCAGCTAGGTAACCTAGATAGTACAAGTGCCCGCTAGGGAACCTAGATAGTCCAAGTGCCTGTTAGCTGACCTAGAAAGTCCAAGTGGCGGCTAGGTAACCTACATAGTCCAAGTGCCCGTTCGTTAACCTAGATAATCCATGGGCCCGCTAGGTAACCTAGACAGTCCAAGTGCCCGCTAGTTAACCTACATAGTCCAAGTGCCCGATAGGGAACCTACATAATCCAAGTGCCCGCTAGGCAACCTACATAGTCCAAATGCCCTTTAGGGAACCTAGATAGTCCAAGGGCCCGCTAGTAAACCTACATAGTCCATGGGCACGCTAGCTAGTTAACCTACATAGTCCAAGTGCCCGCTGGGCAATCTACATAGTCCAAGTGCCCGTTAGTTAACCTAGATAATCAACGTGCCTGCTAGGTAAATTAGATAGTCCAAATGCCCACTAGGTAACCTACATAGTCCAATTTCCCGCTTGGTACCCTTAATAGTCCAAATGCCCGCTAGGGAAACTATATAGTCCAAGTGCCCGCTAGTTAACCTAGATAGTCCAAGTGTCTACTAGTAAACCTACATAATCCATGGGCCCGCTAGTTAACCTAGATAGTCCAAGTGGCTGCTAGGTAACCTAGATAGTCTAAGTTCCCGCTAGTTAACTTAGATAGTCCAAGTGCTCGCTAGGTAACCTAGATAGTCAAAGTGCCCGCTAGGTAACCTAGAGTCCAAGTGCTCGCTAGTTAATCTACATAGTCCAAGTGCCCGCTATGTAACCTAGATAGTCAAAGTTCCCGCTAGTTGACCTAGATAGTCCAAGTGCCCGCTAGTTAACCTAGATAGTCCAAGTGCCCGCTAGGTAACCAAAGTAGTCCAATTGCCCGCTAGGTAACCTACAAAGTCTAAGTGCCCGCTAAGGAATCTATATAGTCCAAATGCCCGCTAGGGAGCCTACATAATCCAAATGCCCGCTAGGTAACCTAGATAGTCCAAGGGCCCTCTAGGTAACCTACATAGTCCTAGTGACCCCTGGTTAACCTACATTCTCGAAGTGCCCGATAAGGAACCTACATAGTCCAAGTGCCCGCTAGGTAACCTTCATAGTCCAAATGCCCTCTAGTTAACCCACATAGTCCAAGTGCCCGCTAGGGAACTTACATGGTCCAAGGGCCCGCTAGGGAACCTACATAGTCCAAGTGCCCGTTAGTTAACCTAGATAGTCCAAGTGCCCGCTAGGTAACCTAGATAGTCCAACAGCCCTCTAGGTAACCTACATACTCCAAGAACCCGCTAGGCAACGTAGATAGTTCAAGTGCCAGCTAGGTAACCTAGATAGTCCAAGTGCCCGCTAGGTAACCTACAAAGTCTAAGTGCCCGCTAGGTTATCTATATAGTCCAAATGCCCGCCTGGGAACCTACATAGTCCAAGTGCTCGCTAGGTAACCTAGATAGTCCAAGTGCCCGTTAGTTAACCTAGATAGTCCAATTGCCTGCTAGGTAACCTAGACTGTCCAAGTGCCCGCTAGGTTACCTACATAGTCCAAGTGCCCGTTCGTTAACCTAGATAGCCCAAGGGTCCGCTAGTTAACCCACATAGTCCAAGGTCCGCTAGTTAACCTAGATAGTCCAAGTGCTCACTAGTTAACCTACATAGTACAAGGGCCCGCTAGTTGACCTAGATAGTCCAAGTGCCCGCTAGTTAACCTAGATAGTCCAAGTGCCCGCTAAGTAACCAAAGTAGTCCAAATGTCCAATAGGGATCCTACATAGTCCAAGTGCCCGCTAGGTAACCTACATAGTCCACGTACCCGTTCGTAAACCTAGTTAGTCCAAGTGCCCGCTAGGAAACCTACATAGTCCAAGGACCCGCTGGTAACCTAGATAGTCCAACAGCCCTCTAGGTAACCTACATACTCCAAGAACCCCCTAGGCAACGTAGATAGTTCAAGTGCCAGCTAGGTAACCTAGATAGTCCAAGTGCCCGCTAGGTAACCTACAAAGTCTAAGTGCCCGCTAGGTTATCTATATAGTCCAAATGCCCGCCTGGGAACCTACATAGTCCAAGTGCCCGCTAGGTAACCTAGATAGTCCAAGTGCCCTCTAGTTAACCTAGATCGTCCAAGTGCCCGCTAGTTAACCAACATAGTCCAAGTGCCCGCTAGTTAACCCACATAGTCCAAGGTCCGCTAGTTAACCTAGATAGTCCAAGTGCTTGCTAGTTAACCTACATAGTACAAGGGCCCGCTAGTTGACCTAGATAGTCCTAGTGCCCGCTATTTAACCTAGATAGTCCAAGTGCCCGCTAGGTAACCAAAGTAGTCCAAATGTCCAATAGGGATCCTACATAGTCCAAGTGCCCGCTAGGTAAACTACATAGTCCAAGTGCCCGTTCGTTAACCTAGATAGTCAAAGTACCTGCTAGGTAACCTAGACTGTCCAAGTGCCCGCTAGGTTACCTACATAGTCCAAGTGCCCGTTCGTTAACCTAGATAGTCCAAGTGCCCGCTAGGAAACCTACATAGTCCAAGGGCCCGCTAGGTAACCTAGATAGTCCAAGTGTCCGCTAGGTAACCTAGAGTCCAAGTGCTCGCTATTTAACCTACATAGTCCAAGTGCCCGCTATGTAACCTAGATAGTCAAAGTGACCATTAGGTAACCTAGATAGTCCAAATGCCCGTTACCTAACCTAGATAGTCCAAGTGCCCACTAGGCAACCTACATAGGCCAAAAGCCCATCCGTTAACCTAGAAGTCCAAGTGCCCGCTAGGTAATCTAGACAATCCATGTGCCCGCAAGGTTGCCTGCATATTCCAAGTGCCCGTTCGTTAACCTAGATAGTCCAAGTGCCCACTAGGTAACCTACATAGTCCAAGTGCCTGCTAGGTAACCTATATAGTCCAAGTGCCCACTAGGTAACCTAGATAGTCCAAGGGCCCGCTAGTTAACCTACATAGTCCAAGGGCTCACTTGTTAACTTTGATAGTCCAAGTGCCTGCTAGTTAAGCTTGATTGTCCAAGTGCCCGCTAGTTAACCTAGATTGTCCAAGTGCCTGCTAGTTAACCTACATAGTCCAAGGGTCCACTAGTTAACCTAGATAGTCCAAGTGTCCTCTAGATAACCTACATAGTCCAAGTGCCCGCTAGTTAACCTATATACCAAGTGCCCGCTACGTAACCTAGATAGTCCAAGGGCACGCTAGTTAACCTACATAATCCAAGAGCCCGCTAGGCAAACTAGATAGTCCTACTGCCCGCTAAGGAAACTACATAGTCCAAGTGCACGCTAGTTAACGTAGATAGTCCAAGTGCTGCTAGTTAACCTAGATAATCCAAGAGCCTGCTAGGTAACCTACATAGTGCAAGTGTCCGCTAGTTAACCTACATATTCCAAGTGCCCGCTAGTTAACATAGATAGTCCAAGTGCCCGCTAGGGAACGTACATAGTCCAAGTGCCCGCTAGGTAACCTATATAGTGCAAGTGCCCGCTAGTTAACCTAGATAGTTCAAGTACCCGCTAGGTAATCTATATCGTCCAAGCGCCCCCTAGTTAGCGTACATAGTCCAAGTGCCCGCTAGGTAACCTAGATAGTCCAAGTGCCCGTTCGGTAACCTAGATAGTCCAAGTGCCCTTTAGGGAACCTAGATAGTCCATGGGCCCGCTAGTTAACCTACATAGTGCAATTGTCAGCTAGTTAACCTACATATTCCAAGTGCCCCCTAGTTAACCTACATAATCTAAGTTCCCGTTAGCTAACCTAGGTAGTCCAAGGGCCCGCTAGTTGACCTACATAGTCCATGTGCCAGCTAGGTAACCTAGATAGTACAAGTGCCCGCTAGGGAACCTAGATAGTCCACGTGCACGCTAGTTAACCTAGATAGTCCAAGTGTCCGCTATTTAACCTACATAGTCCAAGTGCCCGCTAGTTAACCTATATACCAAGTGCCCGCTACGTAACCTAGATAGTCCAAGGGCACTATAGTTAACCTATATAGTAAAGTGCCCGCTAGGCAACCTAGACAGTCCAAGTGCCCGCTAAGGAACCTACATAGTCCAAGTGCACGCTAGTTAACCTAGATAGTCCAAGTGCCGGCTAGTTAACCTAGATAGTCCAAGTTCCTGCTAGGTAAGCAACATAGTGCAAGTGTCCACTAGTTAACCTACATATTCCAATTGCCCGCTAGTTAACATAGATAGTCCAAATGCATGCTAGGGAACGTACATAGTCCAAGTGCCCACTAGGTAACTTAGATAGTGCAACTACCCGCTAGTTAACCTAGATAGTTCTAGTACCCGCTAGGTAACCTAGATCGTCCAAGGGCCCCCATAGTTAGCCTACATAGTCCAAGTGCCCGCTAGGTAACCTAGATAGTCCAAGTGCCCGCAAGGTAACCTAGATAGTCCAAGTGCCTTTTAGGGAACCTAAATAGTCCAGGGGCCCGCTAGTTGACCTACATAGTCCAAGTGCCAGCTAGGGAACCTAGATAGTCCAAGTGCCTGTTAGCTAACCTAGATAGTCCAAGTGGGGGCTAGGTAACCTACATAGTCCAAGGGCCCGTTCGTTAACCTAGATAATCCAAGTGCCCGCTAGGTAACCTAGACAGTCCAAGTGCCCGCTAGTTAACCTACATAGTCCAAGTGCTCGTTGGGAACCTACATAATCCAAGTGCCCGCTAGGGAACCTACATAGTCCAAGTGCCCGTTAGTTAACCTAGATAATCAAAGTGCCTGCTAGGTAACATAGATAGTCCAAGTGCCCACTTGGTAACCTACATAGTCCAAGTTCCCGCTAGGTAACCTAGATAGTCCAAGTGCCCGTTACCTAACCTAGATATTCCAAGTGCCCACTAAGCAACCTTCATAGTACAAGGGCCCGCTAGTTGACCTAGATAGTCCAAGTGCCCGCTAGTTAACTTAGATAGTCCAAGTGCCCGCTAGGTAACCAAAGTAGTCCAATTGCCCGCTAGGTAACGTACAAAGTCTAAGTGCCCGTTAAGGAATCTATATAGTCCAAATGCCCCCTAGGGAGCCTACATAATCCAAATGCCTGCTAGGTAACCTAGATAGTCCAAGGGCCCTCTAGGTAACCTACATAGTCCTAGTGCCCCCTAGTTAACCTACATTCTCCAAGTGCCCGATAAGGAACCTACATAGTCCAAGTGCCCGCTAGGTAACCTTCATAGTCCAAATGCCCTCTAGTTAACCCACATAGTCCAAGTGCCCGCTAGGGAACTTACATGGTCCAAGGGCCCGCTAGGTAACCTACATAGTCCAAGTGTCCGTTAGTTAACCTAGATAGTCCAAGTGCCCGCTAGGTAACTTAGATAGTCCAACAGCCCTCTAGGTAACCTACATACTCCAAGAACCCGCTAGGCAACGTAGATAGTTCAAGTGCCAGCTAGGTAACCTAGATATTCCAAGTGCCCGCTAGGTAACCTACAAAGTCTAAGTGCCCGCTAGGTTATCTATATAGTCCAAATGCCCGCCTGGGAACCTACATAGTCCAAGTGCCCGCTAGGTAACCTAGATAGTCCAAGTGCCCTCTAGTTAACCTAGATCGTCCAAGTGCCCGCTAGTTAACCAACATAGTCCAAGTGCCCGCTAGTTAACCCACATAGTCCAAGGTCCGCAAGTTAACCTAGATAGTCCAAGTGCTCGCTAGTTAACCTACATAGTACAAGGGCCCGCTAGTTGACCTAGATAGTCCAAGTATCCGCTAGGTAACCAAAGTAGTCCAAATGTCCAATAGGGATCCTACATAGTCCAAGTGCCCGCTAGTTAACCTAGATAGTCCAAGTGCCCGCTGGGTAACCAAAGTAGTCCAAATGTCCAATAGGGATCCTACATAGTCCAAGTGCCCGCTAGGTAAACTACATAGTCCAAGTGCCCGTTCGTTAACCTAGATAGTCAAAGTACCTGCTAGGTAACCTAGACTGTCCAAGTGCCCGCTAGGTTACCTACATAGTCCAAGTGCCCGTTCGTTAACCTAGATAGTCCAAGTGCCCGCTAGGAAACCTACATAGTCCAAGGGCCCGCTAGGTAACCTAGATAGTCCAAGTGCCCATTAGGTAACCTAGATAGTCCAAATGCCCGTTACCTAATCTAGATAGTCCAAGTGCCCACTAGGCAACCTACATAGGCCAAAAGCCCATCCGTTAACCTAGAAGTCCAAGTGCCCGCTAGGTAATCTAGACAATCCATGTGCCCGCAAGGTTGCCTGCATATTCCAAGTGCCCGTTCGTTAACCTAGATAGTCCAAGTGCCCACTAGGTAACCTACATAGTCCAAGTGCCTGCTAGGTAACCTATATAGTCCAAGTGCCCACTAGGTAACCTAGATAGTCCAAGGGCCCGCTAGTTAACCTACATAGTCCAAGGGCTCACTTGTTAACTTTGATAGTCCAAGTGCCTGCTAGTTAAGCTTGATTGTCCAAGTGCCCGCTAGTTAACCTAGATTGTCCAAGTGCCTGCTAGTTAACCTACATAGTCCAAGGGTCCACTAGTTAACCTAGATAGTCCAAGTGTCCTCTAGATAACCTACATAGTCCAAGTGCCCGCTAGTTAACCTATATACCAAGTGCCCGCTACGTAACCTAGATAGTCCAAGGGCACGCTAGTTAACCTACATAATCCAAGAGCCCGCTAGGCAAACTAGATAGTCCTACTGCCCGCTAAGGAAACTACATAGTCCAAGTGCACGCTAGTTAACGTAGATAGTCCAAGTGCTGCTAGTTAACCTAGATAATCCAAGAGCCTGCTAGGTAACCTACATAGTGCAAGTGTCCGCTAGTTAACCTACATATTCCAAGTGCCCGCTAGTTAACATAGATAGTCCAAGTGCCCGCTAGGGAACGTACATAGTCCAAGTGCCCGCTAGGTAACCTATATAGTGCAAGTGCCCGCTAGTTAACCTAGATAGTTCAAGTACCCGCTAGGTAATCTATATCGTCCAAGCGCCCCCTAGTTAGCGTACATAGTCCAAGTGCCCGCTAGGTAACCTAGATAGTCCAAGTGCCCGTTCGGTAACCTAGATAGTCCAAGTGCCCTTTAGGGAACCTAGATAGTCCATGGGCCCGCTAGTTAACCTACATAGTGCAATTGTCAGCTAGTTAACCTACATATTCCAAGTGCCCCCTAGTTAACCTACATAATCTAAGTTCCCGTTAGCTAACCTAGGTAGTCCAAGGGCCCGCTAGTTGACCTACATAGTCCATGTGCCAGCTAGGTAACCTAGATAGTACAAGTGCCCGCTAGGGAACCTAGATAGTCCACGTGCACGCTAGTTAACCTAGATAGTCCAAGTGTCCGCTATTTAACCTACATAGTCCAAGTGCCCGCTAGTTAACCTATATACCAAGTGCCCGCTACGTAACCTAGATAGTCCAAGGGCACTATAGTTAACCTATATAGTAAAGTGCCCGCTAGGCAACCTAGACAGTCCAAGTGCCCGCTAAGGAACCTACATAGTCCAAGTGCACGCTAGTTAACCTAGATAGTCCAAGTGCCGGCTAGTTAACCTAGATAGTCCAAGTTCCTGCTAGGTAAGCAACATAGTGCAAGTGTCCACTAGTTAACCTACATATTCCAATTGCCCGCTAGTTAACATAGATAGTCCAAATGCATGCTAGGGAACGTACATAGTCCAAGTGCCCACTAGGTAACTTAGATAGTGCAACTACCCGCTAGTTAACCTAGATAGTTCTAGTACCCGCTAGGTAACCTAGATCGTCCAAGGGCCCCCATAGTTAGCCTACATAGTCCAAGTGCCCGCTAGGTAACCTAGATAGTCCAAGTGCCCGCAAGGTAACCTAGATAGTCCAAGTGCCTTTTAGGGAACCTAAATAGTCCAGGGGCCCGCTAGTTGACCTACATAGTCCAAGTGCCAGCTAGGGAACCTAGATAGTCCAAGTGCCTGTTAGCTAACCTAGATAGTCCAAGTGGGGGCTAGGTAACCTACATAGTCCAAGGGCCCGTTCGTTAACCTAGATAATCCAAGTGCCCGCTAGGTAACCTAGACAGTCCAAGTGCCCGCTAGTTAACCTACATAGTCCAAGTGCTCGTTGGGAACCTACATAATCCAAGTGCCCGCTAGGGAACCTACATAGTCCAAGTGCCCGTTAGTTAACCTAGATAATCAAAGTGCCTGCTAGGTAACATAGATAGTCCAAGTGCCCACTTGGTAACCTACATAGTCCAAGTTCCCGCTAGGTAACCTAGATAGTCCAAGTGCCCGTTACCTAACCTAGATATTCCAAGTGCCCACTAAGCAACCTTCATAGTACAAGGGCCCGCTAGTTGACCTAGATAGTCCAAGTGCCCGCTAGTTAACTTAGATAGTCCAAGTGCCCGCTAGGTAACCAAAGTAGTCCAATTGCCCGCTAGGTAACGTACAAAGTCTAAGTGCCCGTTAAGGAATCTATATAGTCCAAATGCCCCCTAGGGAGCCTACATAATCCAAATGCCTGCTAGGTAACCTAGATAGTCCAAGGGCCCTCTAGGTAACCTACATAGTCCTAGTGCCCCCTAGTTAACCTACATTCTCCAAGTGCCCGATAAGGAACCTACATAGTCCAAGTGCCCGCTAGGTAACCTTCATAGTCCAAATGCCCTCTAGTTAACCCACATAGTCCAAGTGCCCGCTAGGGAACTTACATGGTCCAAGGGCCCGCTAGGTAACCTACATAGTCCAAGTGTCCGTTAGTTAACCTAGATAGTCCAAGTGCCCGCTAGGTAACTTAGATAGTCCAACAGCCCTCTAGGTAACCTACATACTCCAAGAACCCGCTAGGCAACGTAGATAGTTCAAGTGCCAGCTAGGTAACCTAGATATTCCAAGTGCCCGCTAGGTAACCTACAAAGTCTAAGTGCCCGCTAGGTTATCTATATAGTCCAAATGCCCGCCTGGGAACCTACATAGTCCAAGTGCCCGCTAGGTAACCTAGATAGTCCAAGTGCCCTCTAGTTAACCTAGATCGTCCAAGTGCCCGCTAGTTAACCAACATAGTCCAAGTGCCCGCTAGTTAACCCACATAGTCCAAGGTCCGCAAGTTAACCTAGATAGTCCAAGTGCTCGCTAGTTAACCTACATAGTACAAGGGCCCGCTAGTTGACCTAGATAGTCCAAGTATCCGCTAGGTAACCAAAGTAGTCCAAATGTCCAATAGGGATCCTACATAGTCCAAGTGCCCGCTAGTTAACCTAGATAGTCCAAGTGCCCGCTGGGTAACCAAAGTAGTCCAAATGTCCAATAGGGATCCTACATAGTCCAAGTGCCCGCTAGGTAAACTACATAGTCCAAGTGCCCGTTCGTTAACCTAGATAGTCAAAGTACCTGCTAGGTAACCTAGACTGTCCAAGTGCCCGCTAGGTTACCTACATAGTCCAAGTGCCCGTTCGTTAACCTAGATAGTCCAAGTGCCCGCTAGGAAACCTACATAGTCCAAGGGCCCGCTAGGTAACCTAGATAGTCCAAGTGCCCATTAGGTAACCTAGATAGTCCAAATGCCCGTTACTTAATCTAGATAGTCCAAGTGCCCACTAGGCAACCTACATAGGCCAAAAGCCCATCCGTTAACCTAGAAGTCCAAGTGCCCGCTAGGTAATCTAGACAATCCATGTGCCCGCAAGGTTGCCTGCATATTCCAAGTGCCCGTTCGTTAACCTAGATAGTCCAAGTGCCCACTAGGTAACCTACATAGTCCAAGTGCCTGCTAGGTAACCTATATAGTCCAAGTGCCCACTAGGTAACCTAGATAGTCCAAGGGCCCGCTAGTTAACCTACATAGTCCAAGGGCTCACTTGTTAACTTTGATAGTCCAAGTGCCTGCTAGTTAAGCTTGATTGTCCAAGTGCCCGCTAGTTAACCTAGATTGTCCAAGTGCCTGATAGTTAACCTACATAGTCCAAGGGTCCACTAGTTAACCTAGATAGTCCAAGTGTCCTCTAGATAACCTACATAGTCCAAGTGCCCGCTAGTTAACCTATATACCAAGTGCCCGCTACGTAACCTAGATAGTCCAAGGGCACGCTAGTTAACCTACATAATCCAAGAGCCCGCTAGGCAAACTAGATAGTCCTACTGCCCGCTAAGGAAACTACATAGTCCAAGTGCACGCTAGTTAACGTAGATAGTCCAAGTGCTGCTAGTTAACCTAGATAATCCAAGAGCCTGCTAGGTAACCTACATAGTGCAAGTGTCCGCTAGTTAACCTACATATTCCAAGTGCCCGCTAGTTAACATAGATAGTCCAAGTGCCCGCTAGGGAACGTACATAGTCCAAGTGCCCGCTAGGTAACCTATATAGTGCAAGTGCCCGCTAGTTAACCTAGATAGTTCAAGTACCCGCTAGGTAATCTATATCGTCCAAGCGCCCCCTAGTTAGCGTACATAGTCCAAGTGCCCGCTAGGTAACCTAGATAGTCCAAGTGCCCGTTCGGTAACCTAGATAGTCCAAGTGCCCTTTAGGGAACCTAGATAGTCCATGGGCCCGCTAGTTAACCTACATAGTGCAATTGTCAGCTAGTTAACCTACATATTCCAAGTGCCCCCTAGTTAACCTACATAATCTAAGTTCCCGTTAGCTAACCTAGGTAGTCCAAGGGCCCGCTAGTTGACCTACATAGTCCATGTGCCAGCTAGGTAACCTAGATAGTACAAGTGCCCGCTAGGGAACCTAGATAGTCCACGTGCACGCTAGTTAACCTAGATAGTCCAAGTGTCCGCTATTTAACCTACATAGTCCAAGTGCCCGCTAGTTAACCTATATACCAAGTGCCCGCTACGTAACCTAGATAGTCCAAGGGCACTATAGTTAACCTATATAGTAAAGTGCCCGCTAGGCAACCTAGACAGTCCAAGTGCCCGCTAAGGAACCTACATAGTCCAAGTGCACGCTAGTTAACCTAGATAGTCCAAGTGCCGGCTAGTTAACCTAGATAGTCCAAGTTCCTGCTAGGTAAGCAACATAGTGCAAGTGTCCGCTAGTTAACCTACATATTCCAATTGCCCGCTAGTTAACATAGATAGTCCAAATGCATGCTAGGGAACGTACATAGTCCAAGTGCCCACTAGGTAACTTAGATAGTGCAACTACCCGCTAGTTAACCTAGATAGTTCTAGTACCCGCTAGGTAACCTAGATCGTCCAAGGGCCCCCATAGTTAGCCTACATAGTCCAAGTGCCCGCTAGGTAACCTAGATAGTCCAAGTGCCCGCAAGGTAACCTAGATAGTCCAAGTGCCTTTTAGGGAACCTAAATAGTCCAGGGGCCCGCTAGTTGACCTACATAGTCCAAGTGCCAGCTAGGGAACCTAGATAGTCCAAGTGCCTGTTAGCTAACCTAGATAGTCCAAGTGGGGGCTAGGTAACCTACATAGTCCAAGGGCCCGTTCGTTAACCTAGATAATCCAAGTGCCCGCTAGGTAACCTAGACAGTCCAAGTGCCCGCTAGTTAACCTACATAGTCCAAGTGCTCGTTGGGAACCTACATAATCCAAGTGCCCGCTAGGGAACCTACATAGTCCAAGTGCCCGTTAGTTAACCTAGATAATCAAAGTGCCTGCTAGGTAACATAGATAGTCCAAGTGCCCACTTGGTAACCTACATAGTCCAAGTTCCCGCTAGGTAACCTAGATAGTCCAAGTGCCCGTTACCTAACCTAGATATTCCAAGTGCCCACTAAGCAACCTTCATAGTACAAGGGCCCGCTAGTTGACCTAGATAGTCCAAGTGCCCGCTAGTTAACTTAGATAGTCCAAGTGCCCGCTAGGTAACCAAAGTAGTCCAATTGCCCGCTAGGTAACGTACAAAGTCTAAGTGCCCGTTAAGGAATCTATATAGTCCAAATGCCCCCTAGGGAGCCTACATAATCCAAATGCCTGCTAGGTAACCTAGATAGTCCAAGGGCCCTCTAGGTAACCTACATAGTCCTAGTGCCCCCTAGTTAACCTACATTCTCCAAGTGCCCGATAAGGAACCTACATAGTCCAAGTGCCCGCTAGGTAACCTTCATAGTCCAAATGCCCTCTAGTTAACCCACATAGTCCAAGTGCCCGCTAGGGAACTTACATGGTCCAAGGGCCCGCTAGGGAACCTACATAGTCCAAGTGTCCGTTAGTTAACCTAGATAGTCCAAGTGCCCGCTAGGTAACTTAGATAGTCCAACAGCCCTCTAGGTAACCTACATACTCCAAGAACCCGCTAGGCAACGTAGATAGTTCAAGTGCCAGCTAGGTAACCTAGATATTTCAAGTGCCCGCTAGGTAACCTACAAAGTCTAAGTGCCCGCTAGGTTATCTATATAGTCCAAATGCCCGCCTGGGAACCTACATAGTCCAAGTGCCCGCTAGGTAACCTAGATAGTCCAAGTGCCCTCTAGTTAACCTAGATCGTCCAAGTGCCCGCTAGTTAACCAATATAGTCCAAGTGCCCGCTAGTTAACCCACATAGTCCAAGGTCCGCAAGTTAACCTAGATAGTCCAAGTGCTCGCTAGTTAACCTACATAGTACAAGGGCCCGCTAGTTGACCTAGATAGTCCAAGTATCCGCTAGGTAACCAAAGTAGTCCAAATGTCCAATAGGGATCCTACATAGTCCAAGTGCCCGCTAGTTAACCTAGATAGTCCAAGTGCCCGCTAGGTAACCAAAGTAGTCCAAATGTCCAATAGGGATCCTACATAGTCCAAGTGCCCGCTAGGTAAACTACATAGTCCAAGTGCCCGTTCGTTAACCTAGATAGTCAAAGTACCTGCTAGGTAACCTAGACTGTCCAAGTGCCCGCTAGGTTACCTACATAGTCCAAGTGCCCGTTCGTTAACCTAGATAGTCCAAGTGCCCGCTAGGAAACCTACATAGTCCAAGGGCCCGCTAGGTAACCTAGATAGTCCAAGTGCCCGCTAGGTAACCTAGAGTCCAAGTGCTCGCTATTTAACCTACATAGTCCAAGTGCCCGCTATGTAACCTAGATAGTCAAAGTGCCCATTAGGTAACCTAGATAGTCCAAATGCCCGTTACCTAACCTAGATAGTCCAAGTGCCCACTAGGCAACCTACATAGGCCAAGAGCCCATTCGTTAACCTAGAAGTCCAAGTGCCCGCTAGGTAATCTAGACAATCCATGTGCCCGCAAGGTTGCCTGCATATTCCAAGTGCCCGTTCGTTAACCTAGATAGTCCAAGTGCCCACTAGGTAACCTACATAGTCCAAGTGCCTGCTAGGTAACCTATATAGTCCAAGTGCCCACTAGGTAACCTAGATAGTCCAAGGGCCCGCTAGTTAACCTACATAGTCCAAGGGCTCACTTGTTAACTTTGATAGTCCAAGTGCCTGCTAGTTAACCTTGATTGTCCAAGTGCCCGCTAGTTAACCTAGATTGTCCAAGTGCCTGCTAGTTAACCTACATAGTCCAAGGGTCCACTAGTTAACCTAGATAGTCCATGTGTCCTCTAGATAACCTACATAGTCCAAGTGCCCGCTAGTTAACCTATATACCAAGTGCTCGCTACGTAACCTAGATAGTCCAAGGGCACGCTAGTTAACCTACATAATCCAAGAGCCCGCTAGGCAAACTAGATAGTCCTAGTGCCCGCTAAGGAAAATACATAGTCCAAGTGCACGCTAGTTAACCTAGATAGTCCAAGTGCTGCTAGTTAACCTAGATAATCCAAGAGCCTGCTAGGTAACCTACATAGTGCAAGTGTCCGCTAGTTAACCTACATATTCCAAGTGCCCGCTAGTTAACATAGATAGTCCAAGTGCCCGCTAGGGAACGTACATAGTCCAAGTGCCCGCTAGGTAACCTATATAGTGCAAGTGCCCGCTAGTTAACCTAGATAGTTCAAGTACCCGCTAGGTAATCTATATCGTCCAAGGGCCCCCTAGTTAGCGTACATAGTCCAAGTGCCCGCTAGGTAACCTAGATAGTCCAAGTGCCCGTTCGGTAACCTAGATAGTCCAAGTGCCCTTTAGGGAACCTAGATAGTCCATGGGCCCGCTAGTTAACCTACATAGTGCAATTGTCAGCTAGTTAACCTACATATTCCAAGTGCCCCCTAGTTAACCTACATAATCTAAGTTCCCGTTAGCTATCCTAGGTAGTCCAAGGGCCCGCTAGTTGACCTACATAGTCCATGTGCCAGCTAGGTAACCTAGATAGTACAAGTGCCCGCTAGGGAACCTAGATAGTCCACGTGCACGCTAGTTAACCTAGATAGTCCAAGTGTCCGCTATTTAACCTACATAGTCCAAGTGCCCGCTAGTTAACCTATATACCAAGTGCCCGCTACGTAACCTAGATAGTCCAAGGGCACTATAGTTAACCTATATAGTAAAGTGCCCGCTAGGCAACCTAGACAGTCCAAGTGCCCGCCAAGGAACCTACATAGTCCAAGTGCACGCTAGTTAACCTAGATAGTCCAAGTGCCGGCTAGTTAACCTAGATAGTCCAAGTTCCTGCTAGGTAAGCAACATAGTGCAAGTGTCCGCTAGTTAACCTACATATTCCAATTGCCCGCTAGTTAACATAGATAGTCCAAATGCATGCTAGGGAACGTACATAGTCCAAGTGCCCACTAGGTAACTTAGATAGTGCAACTACCCGCTAGTTAACCTAGATAGTTCTAGTACCCGCTAGGTAACCTAGATCGTCCAAGGGCCCCCATAGTTAGCCTACATAGTCCAAGTGCCCGCTAGGTAACCTAGATAGTCCAAGTGCCCGCAAGGTAACCTAGATAGTCCAAGTGCCTTTTAGGGAACCTAAATAGTCCAGGGGCCCGCTAGTTGACCTACATAGTCCAAGTGCCAGCTAGGGAACCTAGATAGTCCAAGTGCCTGTTAGCTAACCTAGATAGTCCAAGTGGGGGCTAGGTAACCTACATAGTCCAAGGGCCCGTTCGTTAACCTAGATAATCCAAGTGCCCGCTAGGTAACCTAGACAGTCCAAGTGCCCGCTAGTTAACCTACATAGTCCAAGTGCTCGTTGGGAACCTACATAATCCAAGTGCCCGCTAGGGAACCTACATAGTCCAAGTGCCCGTTAGTTAACCTAGATAATCAAAGTGCCTGCTAGGTAACATAGATAGTCCAAGTGCCCACTTGGTAACCTACATAGTCCAAGTTCCCGCTAGGTAACCTAGATAGTCCAAGTGCCCGTTACCTAACCTAGATATTCCAAGTGCCCACTAAGCAACCTACATAGTACAAGGGCCCGCTAGTTGACCTAGATAGTCCAAGTGCCCGCTAGTTAACTTAGATAGTCCAAGTGCCCGCTAGGTAACCAAAGTAGTCCAATTGCCCGCTAGGTAACGTACAAAGTCTAAGTGCCCGTTAAGGAATCTATATAGTCCAAATGCCCCCTAGGGAGCCTACATAATCCAAATGCCTGCTAGGTAACCTAGATAGTCCAAGGGCCCTCTAGGTAACCTACATAGTCCTAGTGCCCCCTAGTTAACCTACATTCTCCAAGTGCCCGATAAGGAACCTACATAGTCCAAGTGCCCGCTAGGTAACCTTCATAGTCCAAATGCCCTCTAGTTAACCCACATAGTCCAAGTGCCCGCTAGGGAACTTACATGGTCCAAGGGCCCGCTAGGGAACCTACATAGTCCAAGTGTCCGTTAGTTAACCTAGATAGTCCAAGTGCCCGCTAGGTAACTTAGATAGTCCAACAGCCCTCTAGGTAACCTACATACTCCAAGAACCCGCTAGGCAACGTAGATAGTTCAAGTGCCAGCTAGGTAACCTAGATATTCCAAGTGCCCGCTAGGTAACCTACAAAGTCTAAGTGCCCGCTAGGTTATCTATATAGTCCAAATGCCCGCCTGGGAACCTACATAGTCCAAGTGCCCGCTAGGTAACCTAGATAGTCCAAGTGCCCTCTAGTTAACCTAGATCGTCCAAGTGCCCGCTAGTTAACCAATATAGTCCAAGTGCCCGCTAGTTAACCCACATAGTCCAAGGTCCGCAAGTTAACCTAGATAGTCCAAGTGCTCGCTAGTTAACCTACATAGTACAAGGGCCCGCTAGTTGACCTAGATAGTCCAAGTATCCGCTAGGTAACCAAAGTAGTCCAAATGTCCAATAGGGATCCTACATAGTCCAAGTGCCCGCTAGTTAACCTAGATAGTCCAAGTGCCCGCTAGGTAACCAAAGTAGTCCAAATGTCCAATAGGGATCCTACATAGTCCAAGTGCCCGCTAGGTAAACTACATAGTCCAAGTGCCCGTTCGTTAACCTAGATAGTCAAAGTACCTGCTAGGTAACCTAGACTGTCCAAGTGCCCGCTAGGTTACCTACATAGTCCAAGTGCCCGTTCGTTAACCTAGATAGTCCAAGTGCCCGCTAGGAAACCTACATAGTCCAAGGGCCCGCTAGGTAACCTAGATAGTCCAAGTGCCCGCTAGGTAACCTAGAGTCCAAGTGCTCGCTATTTAACCTACATAGTCCAAGTGCCCGCTATGTAACCTAGATAGTCAAAGTGCCCATTAGGTAACCTAGATAGTCCAAATGCCCGTTACCTAACCTAGATAGTCCAAGTGCCCACTAGGCAACCTACATAGGCCAAGAGCCCATTCGTTAACCTAGAAGTCCAAGTGCCCGCTAGGTAATCTAGACAATCCATGTGCCCGCAAGGTTGCCTGCATATTCCAAGTGCCCGTTCGTTAACCTAGATAGTCCAAGTGCCCACTAGGTAACCTACATAGTCCAAGTGCCTGCTAGGTAACCTATATAGTCCAAGTGCCCACTAGGTAACCTAGATAGTCCAAGGGCCCGCTAGTTAACCTACATAGTCCAAGGGCTCACTTGTTAACTTTGATAGTCCAAGTGCCTGCTAGTTAACCTTGATTGTCCAAGTGCCCGCTAGTTAACCTAGATTGTCCAAGTGCCTGCTAGTTAACCTACAAATTCCAAGGGTCCACTAGTTAACCTAGATAGTCCATGTGTCCTCTAGATAACCTACATAGTCCAAGTGCCCGCTAGTTAACCTATATACCAAGTGCCCGCTACGTAACCTAGATAGTCCAAGGGCACGCTAGTTAACCTACATAATCCAAGAGCCCGCTAGGCAAACTAGATAGTCCTAGTGCCCGCTAAGGAAACTACATAGTCCAAGTGCACGCTAGTTAACCTAGATAGTCCAAGTGCTGCTAGTTAACCTAGATAATCCAAGAGCCTGCTAGGTAACCTACATAGTGCAAGTGTCCGCTAGTTAACCTACATATTCCAAGTGCCCGCTAGTTAACATAGATAGTCCAAGTGCCCGCTAGGGAACGTACATAGTCCAAGTGCCCGCTAGGTAACCTATATAGTGCAAGTGCCCGCTAGTTAACCTAGATAGTTCAAGTACCCGCTAGGTAATCTATATCGTCCAAGGGCCCCCTAGTTAGCGTACATAGTCCAAGTGCCCGCTAGGTAACCTAGATAGTCCAAGTGCCCGTTCGGTAACCTAGATAGTCCAAGTGCCCTTTAGGGAACCTAGATAGTCCATGGGCCCGCTAGTTAACCTACATAGTGCAATTGTCAGCTAGTTAACCTACATATTCCAAGTGCCCCCTAGTTAACCTACATAATCTAAGTTCCCGTTAGCTAACCTAGGTAGTCCAAGGGCCCGCTAGTTGACCTACATAGTCCATGTGCCAGCTAGGTAACCTAGATAGTACAAGTGCCCGCTAGGGAACCTAGATAGTCCACGTGCACGCTAGTTAACCTGGATAGTCCAAGTGTCCGCTATTTAACCTACATAGTCCAAGTGCCCGCTAGTTAACCTATATACCAAGTGCCCGCTACGTAACCTAGATAGTCCAAGGGCACTATAGTTAACCTATATAGTAAAGTGCCCGCTAGGCAACCTAGACAGTCCAAGTGCCCGCCAAGGAACCTACATAGTCCAAGTGCACGCTAGTTAACCTAGATAGTCCAAGTGCCGGCTAGTTAACCTAGATAGTCCAAGTTCCTGCTAGGTAAGCAACATAGTGCAAGTGTCCGCTAGTTAACCTACATATTCCAATTGCCCGCTAGTTAACATAGATAGTCCAAATGCATGCTAGGGAACGTACATAGTCCAAGTGCCCACTAGGTAACTTAGATAGTGCAACTACCCGCTAGTTAACCTAGATAGTTCTAGTACCCGCTAGGTAACCTAGATCGTCCAAGGGCCCCCATAGTTAGCCTACATAGTCCAAGTGCCCGCTAGGTAACCTAGATAGTCCAAGTGCCCGCAAGGTAACCTAGATAGTCCAAGTGCCTTTTAGGGAACCTAAATAGTCCAGGGGCCCGCTAGTTGACCTACATAGTCCAAGTGCCAGCTAGGGAACCTAGATAGTCCAAGTGCCTGTTAGCTAACCTAGATAGTCCAAGTGGGGGCTAGGTAACCTACATAGTCCAAGGGCCCGTTCGTTAACCTAGATAATCCAAGTGCCCGCTAGGTAACCTAGACAGTCCAAGTGCCCGCTAGTTAACCTACATAGTCCAAGTGCTCGTTGGGAACCTACATAATCCAAGTGCCCGCTAGGGAACCTACATAGTCCAAGTGCCCGTTAGTTAACCTAGATAATCAAAGTGCCTGCTAGGTAACATAGATAGTCCAAGTGCCCACTTGGTAACCTACATAGTCCAAGTTCCCGCTAGGTAACCTAGATAGTCCAAGTGCCCGTTACCTAACCTAGATATTCCAAGTGCCCACTAAGCAACCTACATAGTACAAGGGCCCGCTAGTTGACCTAGATAGTCCAAGTGCCCGCTAGTTAACTTAGATAGTCCAAGTGCCCGCTAGGTAACCAAAGTAGTCCAATTGCCCGCTAGGTAACGTACAAAGTCTAAGTGCCCGTTAAGGAATCTATATAGTCCAAATGCCCCCTAGGGAGCCTACATAATCCAAATGCCTGCTAGGTAACCTAGATAGTCCAAGGGCCCTCTAGGTAACCTACATAGTCCTAGTGCCCCCTAGTTAACCTACATTCTCCAAGTGCCCGATAAGGAACCTACATAGTCCAAGTGCCCGCTAGGTAACCTTCATAGTCCAAATGCCCTCTAGTTAACCCACATAGTCCAAGTGCCCGCTAGGGAACTTACATGGTCCAAGGGCCCGCTAGGGAACCTACATAGTCCAAGTGTCCGTTAGTTAACCTAGATAGTCCAAGTGCCCGCTAGGTAACTTAGATAGTCCAACAGCCCTCTAGGTAACCTACATACTCCAAGAACCCGCTAGGCAACGTAGATAGTTCAAGTGCCAGCTAGGTAACCTAGATATTCCAAGTGCCCGCTAGGTAACCTACAAAGTCTAAGTGCCCGCTAGGTTATCTATATAGTCCAAATGCCCGCCTGGGAACCTACATAGTCCAAGTGCCCGCTAGGTAACCTAGATAGTCCAAGTGCCCTCTAGTTAACCTAGATAGTCCAAGTGCTCGCTAGTTAACCTAGATAATCCAAGAGCCTGCTAGGTAACCTACATAGTGCAAGTGTCCGCTAGTTAACCTACATATTCCAAGTGCCCGCTAGTTATCATAGATAGTCCAAGTGCCCGCTAGGGAACGTACATAGTCCAAGTGCCCGCTAGGTAACCTAGATAGTCCAAGTGCCCGCTAGGTAACCTAGAGTCCAAGTGCTCGCTATTTAACCTACATAGTCCAAGTGCCCGCTATGTAACCTAGATAGTCAAAGTGCCCATTAGGTGACCTAGATAGTCCAAATGCCCGTTACCTAACCTAGATAGTCCAAGTGCCCACTAGGCAACCTACATAGGCCAAGAGTCCGTTCGTTAACCTAGAAATCCAAGTGCCTGCTAGTTAATCTAGACCTTCCAAGTGCCGGCAAGGTTGCCTGCATATTTCAAGAGCCCGTTCGTTAACCTAGATAGTCCAAGTGCCCACTAGGTAACCTACATAGTCCAAGTGCCTGCTAGGTAACCTATATAGTCCAAGTGCCCACTAGGTAACCTAGATAGTCCAAGGGCCCGCTAGTTAACCTAGATAGTCCAAGTGCTTGCTAGTTAACCTACATAGTACAAGGGCCCGCGAGTTGACCTAGATAATCCTAGTGCCCGCTAGTTAACCTAGATAGTCCAAGTGCCCGCTAGGTAACCAAAGTAGTCCAAATGTCCAATAGGGATCCTACATAGTCCAAGTGCCCGCTAGGTAAACTACATAGTCCAAGTGCCCGTTCGTTAACCTAGATAGTCAAAGTACCTGCTAGGTAACCTAGACTGTCCAAGTGCCCGCTAGGTTACCTACATAGTCCAAGTGCCCGTTCGTTAACCTAGATAGTCCAAGTGCCCGCTAGGAAACCTACATAGTCCAAGGGCCCGCTAGGTAACCTAGATAGTCCAAGTGCCCGCTAGGTAACCTAGAGTCCAAGTGCTCGCTATTTAACCTACATAGTCCAAGTGCCCGCTATGTAACCTAGATAGTCAAAGTGCCCATTAGGTAACCTAGATAGTCCAAATGCCCGTTACCTAACCTAGATAGTCCAAGTGCCCACTAGGCAACCTACATAGGCCAAGAGCCCATTCGTTAACCTAGAAGTCCAAGTGCCCGCTAGGTAATCTAGACAATCCATGTGCCCGCAAGGTTGCCTGCATATTCCAAGTGCCCGTTCGTTAACCTAGATAGTCCAAGTGCCCACTAGGTAACCTACATAGTCCAAGTGCCTGCTAGGTAACCTATATAGTCCAAGTGCCCACTAGGTAACCTAGATAGTCCAAGGGCCCGCTAGTTAACCTACATAGTCCAAGGGCTCACTTGTTAACTTTGATAGTCCAAGTGCCTGCTAGTTAACCTTGATTGTCCAAGTGCCCGCTAGTTAACCTAGATTGTCCAAGTGCCTGCTAGTTAACCTACATAGTCCAAGGGTCCACTAGTTAACCTAGATAGTCCAAGTGTCCTCTAGATAACCTACATTGTCCAAGTGCCCGCTAGTTAACCTATATACCAAGTGCCCGCTACGTAACCTAGATAGTCCAAGGGCACGCTAGTTAACCTACATAATCCAAGAGCCCGCTAGGCAAACTAGATAGTCCTACTGCCCGCTAAGGAAACTACATAGTCCAAGTGCACGCTAGTTAACGTAGATAGTCCAAGTGCTGCTAGTTAACCTAGATAATCCAAGAGCCTGCTAGGTAACCTCCATAGTGCAAGTGTCTGCTAGTTAACCTACATATTCCAAGTGCCCGCTAGTTAACATAGATAGTCCAAGTGCCCGCTAGGGAACGTACATAGTCCAAGTGCCCGCTAGGTAACCTATATAGTGCAAGTGCCCGCTAGTTAACCTAGATAGTTCAAGTACCCGCTAGGTAATCTATATCGTCCAAGGGCCCCCTAGTTAGCGTACATAGTCCAAGTGCCCGCTAGGTAACCTAGATAGTCCAAGTGCCCGCAAGGTAACCTAGATAGTCCAAGTGCCTTTTAGGGAACCTAAATAGTCCAGGGGCCCGCTAGTTGACCTACATAGTCCCAGTGCCAGCTAGGGAACCTAGATAGTCCAAGTGCCTGTTAGCTAACCTAGATAGTCCAAGTGGGGGCTAGGTAACCTACATAGTCCAAGGGCCCGTTCGTTAACCTAGATAATCCAAGTGCCCCCTAGGTAACCTAGACAGTCCAAGTGCCCGCTAGTTAACCTACATAGTCCAAGTGCTCGTTGGGAACCTACATAATCCAAGTGCCCGCTAGGGAACCTACATAGTCCAAGTGCCCGTTAGTTAACCTAGATAATCAAAGTGCCTGCTAGGTAACATAGATAGTCCAAGTGCCCACTTGGTAACCTACATAGTCCAAGTTCCCGCTAGGTAACCTAGATAGTCCAAGTGCCCATTACCTAACCTAGATATTCCAAGTGCCCACTAAGCAACCTACATAGTACAAGGGCCCGCTAGTTGACCTAGATAGTCCAAGTGCCCGCTAGTTAACTTAGATAGTCCAAGTGCCCGCTAGGTAACCAAAGTAGTCCAATTGCCCGCTAGGTAACGTACAAAGTCTAAGTGCCCGTTAAGGAATCTATATAGTCCAAATGCCCCCTAGGGAGCCTACATAATCCAAATGCCTGCTAGGTAACCTAGATAGTCCAAGGGCCCTCTAGGTAACCTACATAGTCCTAGTGCCCCCTAGTTAACCTACATTCTCCAAGTGCCCGATAAGGAACCTACATAGTCCAAGTGCCCGCTAGGTAACCTTCATAGTCCAAATGCCCTCTAGTTAACCCACATAGTCCAAGTGCCCGCTAGGGAACTTACATGGTCCAAGGGCCCGCTAGGGAACCTACATAGTCCAAGTGTCCGTTAGTTAACCTAGATAGTCCAAGTGCCCGCTAGGTAACTTAGATAGTCCAACAGCCCTCTAGGTAACCTACATACTCCAAGAACCCGCTAGGCAACGTAGATAGTTCAGGTGCCAGCTAGGTAACCTAGATATTCCAAGTGCCCGCTAGGTAACCTACAAAGTCTAAGTGCCCGCTAGGTTATCTATATAGTCCAAATGCCTGCCTGGGAACCTACATAGTCCAAGTGCCCGCTAGGTAACCTAGATAGTCCAAGTGCCCTCTAGTTAACCTAGATCGTCCAAGTGCCCGCTAGTTAACCAACATAGTCCAAGGGCCCGCTAATTAACCCACATAGTCCAAGGTCCGCAAGTTAACCTAGATAGTCCAAGTGCTCGCTAGTTAAACTACATAGTACAAGGGCCCGCTAGTTGACCTAGATAGTCCAAGTATCCGCTAGGTAACCAAAGTAGTCCAAATGTCCAATAGGGATCCTACATAGTCCAAGTGCCCGCTAGGTAACCTACATAGTCCAAGTGCCCGTTCGTTAACCTAGATAGTCCAAGTACCTGCTAGGTAACCTAGACTGTCCACGTGCCCGCTAGTTTACCTACATAGTACAAGTGCCCGTTCGTTAACCTAGAGTCCAAGTGCCCGCTAGGAAACCTACATAGTCCAAGGGCCCGCTAGGTAACCTAGATAGTCCAAGTGCCCGCTAGGTAACCTAGAGTCCAAGTGCTCGCTATTTAACCTACATAGTCCAAGTGCCCGCTATGTAACCTAGATAGTCAAAGTGCCCATTAGGTAACCTAGATAGTCCAAATGCCCGTTACCTAACCTAGATAGTCCAAGTGCCCACTAGGCAACCTACATAGGCCAAGAGCCCATTCGTTAACCTAGAAGTCCAAGTGCCCGCTAGGTAATCTAGACAATCCATGTGCCCGCAAGGTTGCCTGCATATTCCAAGTGCCCGTTCGTTAACCTAGATAGTCCAAGTGCCCACTAGGTAACCTACATAGTCCAAGTGCCTGCTAGGTAACCTATATAGTCCAAGTGCCCACTAGGTAACCTAGATAGTCCAAGGGCCCGCTAGTTAACCTACATAGTCCAAGGGCTCACTTGTTAACTTTGATAGTCCAAGTGCCTGCTAGTTAACCTTGATTGTCCAAGTGCCCGCTAGTTAACCTAGATTGTCCAAGTGCCTGCTAGTTAACCTACATAGTCCAAGGGTCCACTAGTTAACCTAGATAGTCCAAGTGTCCTCTAGATAACCTACATTGTCCAAGTGCCCGCTAGTTAACCTATATACCAAGTGCCCGCTACGTAACCTAGATAGTCCAAGGGCACGCTAGTTAACCTACATAATCCAAGAGCCCGCTAGGCAAACTAGATAGTCCTACTGCCCGCTAAGGAAACTACATAGTCCAAGTGCACGCTAGTTAACGTAGATAGTCCAAGTGCTGCTAGTTAACCTAGATAATCCAAGAGCCTGCTAGGTAACCTCCATAGTGCAAGTGTCTGCTAGTTAACCTACATATTCCAAGTGCCCGCTAGTTAACATAGATAGTCCAAGTGCCCGCTAGGGAACGTACATAGTCCAAGTGCCCGCTAGGTAACCTATATAGTGCAAGTGCCCGCTAGTTAACCTAGATAGTTCAAGTACCCGCTAGGTAATCTATATCGTCCAAGGGCCCCCTAGTTAGCGTACATAGTCCAAGTGCCCGCTAGGTAACCTAGATAGTCCAAGTGCCCGCAAGGTAACCTAGATAGTCCAAGTGCCTTTTAGGGAACCTAAATAGTCCAGGGGCCCGCTAGTTGACCTACATAGTCCCAGTGCCAGCTAGGGAACCTAGATAGTCCAAGTGCCTGTTAGCTAACCTAGATAGTCCAAGTGGGGGCTAGGTAACCTACATAGTCCAAGGGCCCGTTCGTTAACCTAGATAATCCAAGTGCCCCCTAGGTAACCTAGACAGTCCAAGTGCCCGCTAGTTAACCTACATAGTCCAAGTGCTCGTTGGGAACCTACATAATCCAAGTGCCCGCTAGGGAACCTACATAGTCCAAGTGCCCGTTAGTTAACCTAGATAATCAAAGTGCCTGCTAGGTAACATAGATAGTCCAAGTGCCCACTTGGTAACCTACATAGTCCAAGTTCCCGCTAGGTAACCTAGATAGTCCAAGTGCCCATTACCTAACCTAGATATTCCAAGTGCCCACTAAGCAACCTACATAGTACAAGGGCCCGCTAGTTGACCTAGATAGTCCAAGTGCCCGCTAGTTAACTTAGATAGTCCAAGTGCCCTCTAGTTAACCTAGATCGTCCAAGTGCCCGCTAGTTAACCAACATAGTCCAAGGGCCCGCTAATTAACCCACATAGTCCAAAGTCCGCAAGTTAACCTAGATAGTCCAAGTGCTCGCTAGTTAAACTACATAGTACAAGGGCCCGCTAGTTGACCTAGATAGTCCAAGTATCCGCTAGGTAACCAAAGTAGTCCAAATGTCCAATAGGGATCCTACATAGTCCAAGTGCCCGCTAGGTAACCTACATAGTCCAAGTGCCCGTTCGTTAACCTAGATAGTCCAAGTGCCCACTAGGTAACCTACATAGTCCAAGTGCCTGCTAGGTAACCTATATAGTCCAAGTGCCCACTAGGTAACCTAGATAGTCCAAGGGCCCGCTAGTTAACCTACATAGTCCAAGGGCTCACTTGTTAACTTTGATAGTCCAAGTGCCTGCTAGTTAACCTTGATTGTCCAAGTGCCCGCTAGTTAACCTAGATTGTCCAAGTGCCTGCTAGTTAACCTACATAGTCCAAGGGTCCACTAGTTAACCTAGATAGTCCAAGTGTCCTCTAGATAACCTACATTGTCCAAGTGCCCGCTAGTTAACCTATATACCAAGTGCCCGCTACGTAACCTAGATAGTCCAAGGGCACGCTAGTTAACCTACATAATCCAAGAGCCCGCTAGGCAAACTAGATAGTCCTACTGCCCGCTAAGGAAACTACATAGTCCAAGTGCACGCTAGTTAACGTAGATAGTCCAAGTGCTGCTAGTTAACCTAGATAATCCAAGAGCCTGCTAGGTAACCTCCATAGTGCAAGTGTCTGCTAGTTAACCTACATATTCCAAGTGCCCGCTAGTTAACATAGATAGTCCAAGTGCCCGCTAGGGAACGTACATAGTCCAAGTGCCCGCTAGGTAACCTATATAGTGCAAGTGCCCGCTAGTTAACCTAGATAGTTCAAGTACCCGCTAGGTAATCTATATCGTCCAAGGGCCCCCTAGTTAGCGTACATAGTCCAAGTGCCCGCTAGGTAACCTAGATAGTCCAAGTGCCCGCAAGGTAACCTAGATAGTCCAAGTGCCTTTTAGGGAACCTAAATAGTCCAGGGGCCCGCTAGTTGACCTACATAGTCCCAGTGCCAGCTAGGGAACCTAGATAGTCCAAGTGCCTGTTAGCTAACCTAGATAGTCCAAGTGGGGGCTAGGTAACCTACATAGTCCAAGGGCCCGTTCGTTAACCTAGATAATCCAAGTGCCCCCTAGGTAACCTAGACAGTCCAAGTGCCCGCTAGTTAACCTACATAGTCCAAGTGCTCGTTGGGAACCTACATAATCCAAGTGCCCGCTAGGGAACCTACATAGTCCAAGTGCCCGTTAGTTAACCTAGATAATCAAAGTGCCTGCTAGGTAACATAGATAGTCCAAGTGCCCACTTGGTAACCTACATAGTCCAAGTTCCCGCTAGGTAACCTAGATAGTCCAAGTGCCCATTACCTAACCTAGATATTCCAAGTGCCCACTAAGCAACCTACATAGTACAAGGGCCCGCTAGTTGACCTAGATAGTCCAAGTGCCCGCTAGTTAACTTAGATAGTCCAAGTGCCCGCTAGGTAACCAAAGTAGTCCAATTGCCCGCTAGGTAACGTACAAAGTCTAAGTGCCCGTTAAGGAATCTATATAGTCCAAATGCCCCCTAGGGAGCCTACATAATCCAAATGCCTGCTAGGTAACCTAGATAGTCCAAGGGCCCTCTAGGTAACCTACATAGTCCTAGTGCCCCCTAGTTAACCTACATTCTCCAAGTGCCCGATAAGGAACCTACATAGTCCAAGTGCCCGCTAGGTAACCTTCATAGTCCAAATGCCCTCTAGTTAACCCACATAGTCCAAGTGCCCGCTAGGGAACTTACATGGTCCAAGGGCCCGCTAGGGAACCTACATAGTCCAAGTGTCCGTTAGTTAACCTAGATAGTCCAAGTGCCCGCTAGGTAACTTAGATAGTCCAACAGCCCTCTAGGTAACCTACATACTCCAAGAACCCGCTAGGCAACGTAGATAGTTCAGGTGCCAGCTAGGTAACCTAGATATTCCAAGTGCCCGCTAGGTAACCTACAAAGTCTAAGTGCCCGCTAGGTTATCTATATAGTCCAAATGCCTGCCTGGGAACCTACATAGTCCAAGTGCCCGCTAGGTAACCTAGATAGTCCAAGTGCCCTCTAGTTAACCTAGATCGTCCAAGTGCCCGCTAGTTAACCAACATAGTCCAAGGGCCCGCTAATTAACCCACATAGTCCAAGGTCCGCAAGTTAACCTAGATAGTCCAAGTGCTCGCTAGTTAAACTACATAGTACAAGGGCCCGCTAGTTGACCTAGATAGTCCAAGTATCCGCTAGGTAACCAAAGTAGTCCAAATGTCCAATAGGGATCCTACATAGTCCAAGTGCCCGCTAGGTAACCTACATAGTCCAAGTGCCCGTTCGTTAACCTAGATAGTCCAAGTACCTGCTAGGTAACCTAGACTGTCCACGTGCCCGCTAGTTTACCTACATAGTCCAAGTGCCCGTTCGTTAACCTAGAGTCCAAGTGCCCGCTAGGAAACCTACATAGTCCAAGTGCCCATTAGGTAACCTAGATAGTCCAAATGCCCGTTACCTAACCTAGATAGTCCAAGTGCCCACTAGGCAACCTACATAGGCCAAGAGCCCGTTCGTTAACCTAGAAGTCCAAGTGCCCGCTAGGTAATCTAGACAATCCAAGTGCCCGCTAGGTTGCCTGCATATTCCAAGTGACCGTTCGTTAACCTAGGTAGTCCAAGTGCCCACTAGGTAACCTACATAGTCCAAGTGCCCGCTAGGTAATCTATATAGTCCAAGTGCCCACTAGGTAACCTAGATAGTCCAAGGGCCCACTAGTTAACCTATATAGTCCAAGGGCTCACTTGTTAACTTTGATAGTCCAAGTGCCCGCTAGTTAACCTTGATTGTCCAAGTGCCCGCTAGTTAACCTAGATTGTCCAAGTGCCTGCTAGTTAACCTACATAGTCCAAGGGTCCACTAGTTAACCTAGATAGTCCAAGTGTCCTCTAGTTAACCTACATAGTCCATGTGCCCGCTAGTTAACCTATATACCAAGTGCCCGCTACGTAACCTAGATAGTCCAAGGGCACGCTAGTTAACCTACATAGTCCAAGAGCCCGCTAGGCAACCTAGATAGTCCTAGTGCCCACTAAGGAACCTACATAGTCCAAGTGCACGCTAGTTAACCTAGATAGTCCAAGTGCCCGCTAGTTAACCTAGATAATCCAAGAGCCTGCTAGGTAACCTACATAGTGCAAGTGTCCGCTAGTTAACCTACATATTCCAAGTGCCCGCTAGTTATCATAGATAGTCCAAGTGCCCGCTAGGGAACGTACATAGTCCAAGTGCCCGCTAGGTAACCTAGATAGTCCAAGTGCCCGCTAGGTAACCTAGAGTCCAAGTGCTCGCTATTTAACCTACATAGTCCAAGTGCCCGCTATGTAACCTAGATAGTCAAAGTGCCCATTAGGTAACCTAGATAGTCCAAATGCCCGTTACCTAACCTAGATAGTCC
This sequence comes from Tenrec ecaudatus, assembly GCF_050624435.1. NCBI lineage: Eukaryota > Metazoa > Chordata > Mammalia > Afrosoricida > Tenrecidae > Tenrec > Tenrec ecaudatus. Next base: position 127,786 of record NW_027458571.1, on the reverse strand, counting down.
AAGTGCCAATAGGCAACCTACATAGGCCAAGAGTCCGTTCGTTAACCTAGAAATCCAAGTGCCTGCTAGGTAATCTAGACCTTCCAAGTGCCGGCAAGGTTGCCTGCATATTCCAAGAGCCCGTTCGTTAACCTAGATAGTCCAAGTGCCCACTAGGTAACCTACATAGTCCAAGTGCCTGCTAGGTAACCTAGATAGTCCAAGGGCCCGCTAGTTAACCTAGATAGTCCAAGTGCTTGCTAGTTAACCTACATAGTACAAGGGCCCGCTAGTTGACCTAGATAGTCCTAGTGCCCGCTAGTTAACCTAGATAGTCCAAGTGCCCGCTAGGTAACCAAAGTAGTCCAAATGTCCAATAGGGATCCTACATAGTCCAAGTGCCCGCTAGGTAAACTACATAGTCCAAGTGCCCGTTCGTTAACCTAGATAGTCAAAGTACCTGCTAGGTAACCTAGACTGTCCAAGTGCCCGCTAGGTTACCTACATAGTCCAAGTGCCCGTTCGTTAACCTAGATAGTCCAAGTGCCCGCTAGGAAACCTACATAGTCCAAGGGCCCGCTAGGTAACCTAGATAGTCCAAGTGCCCGCTAGGTAACCTAGAGTCCAAGTTCTCGCTATTTAACCTACATAGTCCAAGTGCCCGCTATGTAACCTAGATAGTCAAAGTGCCCATTAGGTAACCTAGATAGTCCAAATGCCCGTTACCTAACCTAGATAGTCCAAGTGCCCACTAGGCAACCTACATAGGCCAAGAGCCCATTCGTTAACCTAGAAGTCCAAGTGCCCGCTAGGTAATCTAGACAATCCATGTGCCCGCAAGGTTGCCTGCATATTCCAAGTGCCCGTTCGTTAACCTAGATAGTCCAAGTGCCCACTAGGTAACCTACATAGTCCAAGTGCCTGCTAGGTAACCTATATAGTCCAAGTGCCCACTAGGTAACCTAGATAGTCCAAGGACCCGCTAGTTAACCTACATAGTCCAAGGGCTCACTTGTTAACTTTGATAGTCCAAGTGCCTGCTAGTTAACCTTGATTGTCCAAGTGCCCGCTAGTTAACCTAGATTGTCCAAGTGCCTGCTAGTTAACCTACATAGTCCAAGGGTCCACTAGTTAACCTAGATAGTCCATGTGTCCTCTAGATAACCTACATAGTCCAAGTGCCCGCTAGTTAACCTATATACCAAGTGCCCGCTACGTAACCTAGATAGTCCAAGGGCACGCTAGTTAACCTACATAATCCAAGAGCCCGCTAGGCAAACTAGATAGTCCTAGTGCCCGCTAAGGAAACTACATAGTCCAAGTGCACGCTAGTTAACGTAGATAGTCCAAGTGCTGCTAGTTAACCTAGATAATCCAAGAGCCTGCTAGGTAACCTCCATAGTGCAAGTGTCTGCTAGTTAACCTACATATTCCAAGTGCCCGCTAGTTAACATAGATAGTCCAAGTGCCCGCTAGGGAACGTACATAGTCCAAGTGCCCGCTAGGTAACCTATATAGTGCAAGTGCCCGCTAGTTAACCTAGATAGTTCAAGTACCCGCTAGGTAATCTATATCGTCCAAGGGCCCCCTAATTAGCGTACATAGTCCAAGTGCCCGCTAGGTAACCTAGATAGTCCAAGTGCCCGCAAGGTAACCTAGATAGTCCAAGTGCCTTTTAGGGAACCTAAATAGTCCAGGGACCCGCTAGTTGACCTACATAGTCCAAGTGCCAGCTAGGGAACCTAGATAGTCCAAGTGCCTGTTAGCTAACCTAGATAGTCCAAGTGGGGGCTAGGTAACCTACATAGTCCAAGGGCCCGTTCGTTAACCTAGATAATCCAAGTGCCCGCTAGGTAACCTAGACAGTCCAAGTGCCCGCTAGTTAACCTACATAGTCCAAGTGCTCGTTGGGAACCTACATAATCCAAGTGCCCGCTAGGGAACCTACATAGTCCAAGTGCCCGTTAGTTAACCTAGATAATCAAAGTGCCTGCTAGGTAACATAGATAGTCCAAGTGCCCACTTGGTAACCTACATAGTCCAAGTTCCCGCTAGGTAACCTAGATAGTCCAAGTGCCCATTACCTAACCTAGATATTCCAAGTGCCCACTAAGCAACCTACATAGTACAAGGGCCCGCTAGTTGACCTAGATAGTCCAAGTGCCCGCTAGTTAACTTAGATAGTCCAAGTGCCCACTAGGTAACCAAAGTAGTCCAATTGCCCGCTAGGTAACGTACAAATTCTAAGTGCCCGTTAAGGAATCTATATAGTCCAAATGCCCCCTAGGGAGCCTACATAATCCAAATGCCTGCTAGGTAACCTAGATAGTCCAAGGGCCCTCTAGGTAACCTACATAGTCCTAGTGCCCCCTAGTTAACCTACATTCTCCAAGTGCCCGATAAAGAACCTACATAGTCCAAGTGCCCGCTAGGTAACCTTCATAGTCCAAATGCCCTCTAGTTAACCCACATAGCCCAAGTGCCCGCTAGGGAACTTACATGGTCCAAGGGCCCGCTAGGGAACCTACATAGTCCAAGTGTCCGTTAGTTAACCTAGATAGTCCAAGTGACCGCTAGGTAACTTAGATAGTCCAACAGCCCTCTAGGTAACCTACATACTCCAAGAACCCGCTAGGCAACGTAGATAGTTCAAGTGCCAGCTAGGTAACCTAGATATTCCAAGTGCCCGCTAGGTAACCTACAAAGTCTAAGTGCCCGCTAGGTTATCTATATAGTCCAAATGCCCGCCTGGGAACCTACATAGTCCAAGTGCCCGCTAGGTAACCTAGATAGTCCAAGTGCCCTCTAGTTAACCTAGATCGTCCAAGTGCCCGCTAGTTAACCAACATAGTCCAAGGGCCCGCTAGTTAACCCACATAGTCCAAGGTCCGCAAGTTAACCTAGATAGTCCAAGTGCTCGCTAGTTAACCTACATAGTACAAGGGCCCGCTAGTTGACCTAGATAGTCCCAGTATCCGCTAGGTAACCAAAGTAGTCCAAATGTCCAATAGGGATCCTACATAGTCCAAGTGCCCGCTAGGTAACCTACATAGTCCAAGTGCCCGTTCGTTAACCTAGATAGTCCAAGTACCTGCTAGGTAACCTAGACTGTCCAAGTGCCCGCTAGTTTACCTACAAAGTCCAAGTGCCCGTTCGTTAACCTAGAGTCCAAGTGCCCACTAGGAAACCTACATAGTCCAAGTGCCCATTAGGTAACCTAGATAGTCCAAATGCCCGTTACCTAACCTAGATAGTCCAAGTGCCAACTAGGCAACCTACATAGGCCAAGAGCCCGTTCGTTAACCTAGAAGTCCAAGTGCCCGCTAGGTAATCTAGACAATCCAAGTGGCCGCTAGGTTGCCTGCATATTCCAAGTGACCGTTCGTTAACCTAGATAGTCCAAGTGCCCACTAGGTAACCTACATAGTCCAAGTGCCCGCTAGGAAACCTACATAGTCCAAGTGCCCATTAGGTAACCTAGATAGTCCAAATGCCCGTTACCTAACCTAGATAGTCCAAGTGCCCACTAGGCAACCTACATAGGCCAAGAGCCCGTTCGTTAACCTAGAAGTCCAAGTGCCCGCTAGGTAATCTAGACAATCCAAGTGCCCGCTAGGTTGCCTGCATATTCCAAGTGACCGTTCGTTAACCTAGATAGTCCAAGTGCCCACTAGGTAACCTACATAGTCCAAGTGCCCGCTAGGTAACCTATATAGTCCAAGGGCCCGCTAGTTAACCTATATAGTCCAAGTGCTCACTTGTTAACTTTGATAGTCCAAGTGCCCGCTAGTTAACCTTGATTGTCCAAGTGCCTGCTAGTTAACCTAGATTGTCCAAGTGCCTGCTAGTTAACCTACATAGTCCAAGGGTCCACTAGTTAACCTAGATAGTCCAAGTGTCCTCTAGTTAACCTACATAGTCCATGTGCCCGCTAGTTAACCTATATACCAAGTGCCCGCTACGTAACCTAGATAGTCCAAGGGCACGCTAGTTAACCTACATAGTCCAAGAGCCCGCTAGGCAACCTAGATAGTCCTAGTGCCCACTAAGGAACCTACATAGTCCAAGTGCACGCTAGTTAACCTAGATAGTCCAAGTGCCCGCTAGTTAACCTAGATAATCCAAGAGCCTGCTAGGTAACCTACATAGTGCAAGTGTCCGCTAGTTAACCTACATATTCCAAGTGCCCGCTAGTTATCATAGATAGTCCAAGTGCCCGCTAGGGAACGTACATAGTCCAAGTGCCCGCTAGGTAACCTAGATAGTCCAAGTGCCCGCTAGGTAACCTAGAGTCCAAGTGCTCGCTATTTAACCTACATAGTCCAAGTGCCCGCTATGTAACCTAGATAGTCAAAGTGCCCATTAGGTAACCTAGATAATCCAAATGCCCGTTACCTAACCTAGATAGTCCAAGTGCCCACTAGGCAAACTACATAGGCCAAGAGTCCGTTCGTTAACCTAGAAATCCAAGTGCCTGCTAGGTAATCTAGACCTTCCAAGTGCCGGCATGGTTGCCTGCATATTCCAAGAGCCCGTTCGTTAACCTAGATAGTCCAAGTGCCCACTAGGTAACCTACATAGTACAAGTGCCTGCTAGGTAACCTATATAGTCCAAGTGCCCACTAGGTAACCTAGATAGTCCAAGGGCCCGCTAGTTAACCTACATTGTCCAAGGGCTCACTTGTTAACTTTGATAGTCCAAGTGCCCGCTAGTTAACCTTGATTGTCCAAGTGCCCGCTAGTTAACCTAGATTGTCCAAGTGCCTGCTAGTTAACCTACATAGTCCAAGGGTCCACTAGTTAACTTAGATAGTCCAAGTGTCCTCAAGTTAACCTACATAGTCCAAGTGCCCGCTAGTTAACCTATATACCAAGTGCCCGCTACGTAACCTAGATAGTCCAAGGGCACACTAGTTAACCTACATATTCCAAGAGCCCGCTAGGCAACCTAGATAGTCCTAGTGCCCGCTAAGGAACCTAAATAGTCCAAGTGCACGCTAGTTAACCTAGATAGTCCAAGTGCCCGCTAATTAACCTAGATAATCCAAGAGCCTGCTAGGTAACCTACATAGTGCAAGTGTCCGCTAGTTAACCTACATATTCCAAGTGCCCGCTAGTTAACATAGTTAGTCCAAGTGCCTGCTAGGGAACCTCGATAGTCCAACAGCCCTCTAGGGAACCTACATACTCCAAGAACCCGCTAGGCAACGTAGATAGTTCAAGTGCCAGCTAGGTAACCTAGATAGTCCAAGTGCCCGCTAGGTAACCTACAAAGTCTAAGTGCCCGCTAGGTTATCTATATAGTCCAAACCCCGCCTGGGAACCTACATAGTCCAAGTGCCCGCTAGGTAACCTAGATAGTCCAAGTGCCCTCTAGTTCACCTAGATCGTCCAAGTGCCCGCTAGTTAACCAACATAGTCCAAGGGACCGCTAGTTAACCCACATAGTCCAAGGTCCGCTAGTTAACCTAGATAGTCCAAGTCCTTGCTAGTTAACCTACATAGTACAAGGGCCCGCTAGTTGACCTAGATAGTCCTAGTGCCCGCTAGTTAACCTAGATAGTCCAAGTGCCCGCTAGGTAACCAAAGTAGTCCAAATGTCCAATAGGGATCCTACATAGTCCAAGTGCCCGCTAGGTAATCTACCTAGTCCAAGTGCCCGTTCATTAACCTAGATAGTCCAAGTACCTGCTAGGTAACCTAGACTGTCCAAGTGCCCGCTAGGTTACCTACATAGTCCAAGTGCCCGTTCGTTAACCTAGAGTCCTAGTGCCCTCTAGGAAACCTACATAGTCCAAGTGCCCGCTATGTAACCTAGATAGTCAAAGTGCCCATTAGGTAACCTAGATAGTCCAAATGCCCGTTACCTAACCTAGATAGTCCAAGTGCCCACTAGGCAACCTACATAGGCCAAGAGCCCGTTCGTTAACCTAGAAGTCCAAGTGCCCGCTAGGTAATCTAGACAATCCAAGTGCCCGCTAGGTTGCCTGCATATTCCAAGTGACCGTTCGTTAACCTATATAGTCTAAGTGCCCACTAGTTAACCTACATAGTCCAAGTGCCCGCTAGTTGACCTATATACCAAGTGCCCTCTACGTAACCTAGATAGTCCAAGGGCACGCTAGTTAACCTACATAGTCCAAGAGCCCGCTAGGCAACCTAGATAGTCCTAGTGGGCGCTAAGGAACCTACATAGTCCAAGTGCATGCTAGTTAACCTAGATAGTCCAAGTGCCCGCTAGTTAACCTAGATAATCCAAGAGCCTGCTAGGTAACCTACATAGTGCAAGTGTCCGCTGGTTAACCTTCATATTCCAAGTGCCCGCTAGATATCATAGATAGTCCATGTGCCCGCTAGGGAACGTACATAGTCCAAGTGCCCGCTAGGTAACCTATATAGTGCAAGTGCCCGCTAGTTAACCTAGATAGTTCAAGTATCCGTTAGGTAATCTAGATCGTCCAAGGGGCCCCTAGTTAGCCTACATAGTCCAAGTGCCCGCTAGGTAACCTAGATAGTCCAAGTGCCCGTTCGGTAACCTAGATAGTCCAAGTGCCCTTTAGGGTACCTAGATAGTCCATGGGCCCGCTAGTTAACCTACATAGTGCAAGTGTCCGCTAGTTAACCTACATAATCTAAGTTCCCGTTAGCTAACCTAGGTAGTCCAAGGGCCCGCTAGTTGACCTACATAGTCCAAGTGCCAGCTAGGTAACCTAGATAGTCCACGTGCACGCTAGTTAACCTAGATAGTCCAAGTGTCCGCTAGTTAACCTACATAGTCCAAGTGCCCGCTAGTTAACCTATATACCAAGTGCCCGCTACGTAACCTAGATAGTCCAAGGGCACTCTAGTTAACCTACATAGTACAAGTGCCCGCTAAGCAATCTAGATAGTCCAAGTGCCCGCTAAGGAACCTACATAGTCCAAGTGCACGCTAGTTAACCTAGATAGTCCAAGTGCCCGCTAGTTAACCTAGATAGTCCAAGTGCATGCTAGGTTACCTACATAGTGCAAGTGTCCGCTAGTTAACCTACATATTCCAAGTGCCCCCTAGTTAACCTACATAATTTAAGTTCCCGTTAGCTAACCTACTTAGTCCAAGGGCCCGCTAGTTGACCTACATAGTCCAAGTGCCAGCTAGGTAACCTAGATAGTACAAGTGCCCGCTATGGAACCTAGATAGTCCAAGTGCATGCTAGCTAACCTAGATAGTCCAAGTGTCCGCTAGTTAACCTACATAGTGCAAATGCCCGCTAGTTAACCTATATACCAAGTGCCCGCTACGTAACCCTAGATAGTCCAAGGGCACTCTAGTTAACCTCCATAGTACAAGTGCGGGCTAGGCAACCTAGATAGTCCAAGTGCCCGCTAAGGAACCTACATAGTCCAAGTGCACGCTAGTTAACCTAGATAGTCCAAGTGCCCGCTAGTTAACCTAGATAGTCCAAGTGCCTGCTAGGTAACCTACATAGTGCAAGGGTCCGCTAGTTAACCTACATATTCCAAGTGCCCGCTAGTTAACATAGATAGTCCAAGTGCACGCTAGGGAACGTACATAGTCCAAGTGCCAGCTAGGTAACTTAGATAGTGCAACTACCCGCTAGTTAACCTAGATAGTTCTATTACCCGCTAGGTAACCTAGATCGTCCAAGGGCCCCCCTAGGTAGCCTACATAGTCCAAGTGCCCGCTAGGTAACCTAGATAGTCCAAGTGCCCACTCGGTAACCTAGATAGTCCAAGTGCCTTTTAGGGAACCTAGATAGTCCAAGGGCCCGCTAGTAAACCTACATAGTCCATGGGCCCGCTAGTTAACCTACATAGTCCAAGTGCCCCCTAGTTAACCTACATAATCTAAGTTCCCGTTAGCTAACGTTGGTAGTCCAGGGGCCCGCTAGTTGACCTACATAGTCCAAGTGCCAGCTGGGGATCCTAGATAGTCCAAGTGCCTGTTAGCTAACCTAGATAGTCCAAGTGGCGGCTAGGTAACCTACATAGTCCAAGTGCCCGTCGTTAACCAAGATAATCCAAGTGCCCGCTAGGTAACCTAGACAGTCCAAGTGCCCGCTAGTTAACCTACATAGTCCAAGTGCCCGTTGGGAACCTATATAATCCAAGTGCCCACTAGGGAACCTACATAGTCCAAGTGCCCGCTAGGCAACCTACATAGTCCAAGTGCCCGTTAGTTAACCTAGATAATCAAAGTGCCTGCTAGGAAACTTAGATAATCCAAGTGCCCACTAGGTAACCTACATAGTCCAAGTTCCCGCTAGGTAACCTTGATAGTCCAAGTGCCTGTTACCTAAGATAGATAGTCCAAGTGCCCACTAAGCAACCTACATAGTACAAGGGCCCGCTACTTGACCTAGATAGTCCAAGTGCCCGCTAGTTAACCTAGATAGTCCAAGTGCCCGCTAGGTAACCAAAGTAGTCCAATTGCCCGCTAGGTAATCTACAAAGTCTAAGTGCCCGTTAAGGAATCTATATAGTCCAAATGCCCGCTAGGGAGCTTACATAATCCAAATGCCAGCTAGGTAACCTAGATAGTCCAAGGGCCCTCTAGGTAACCTACATAGTCCTAGTGCCCCCTAGTTAACCTACATTCTCCAAGTGCCCGATAAGGAACCTACATACTCCAAGTGCCCGCTAGGTAACCTTCATAGTCCAAATGCCCTCTAGTTAACCCACATAGTCCAAGTGCCCGCTATGGAACTTACATGGTCCAAGGGCCCGCTAGGGAACCTACATAGTCCAAGTGCCCGTTAGTTAACCTAGATAGTCCAAGTGCCCGCTAGGTAACCTAGATAGTCCAACAGCCCTCTAGGTAACCTACATACTCTAAGAACCCGCTAGGCAACGTAGATAGTTCAAGTGCCAGCTAGGTAACCTAGATAGTCCAAGTGCCCGCTAGGTAACCTACAAAGTCTAAGTGCCCGCTAGGTTATCTATATAGTCCAAATGCCCGCCTGGGAACCTACATAGTCCAAGTGCCCGCTAGGTAACCTAGATAGTCCAAGTGCCCTCTAGTTAACCTAGATCGTCCAAGTGCCGCTAGTTAACACACATAGTCCAAGGTCCGCTAGTTAACCTAGATAGTCCAAGTGCTCGCTAGTTAACCTACATAGTACAAGGGCCCGCTAGTTGACCTAGATAGTCCAAGTGCCCGCTAGTTAACCTAGATAGTCCAAGTGCCTGCTAGGTAACATAGACTGTCCAAGTGCCCGCTAGGTTACCTACATAGTCCAAGTGCCCGTTGTTAACCTAGACAGTCCAAGTGCCCGCTAGGAAACCTACATAGTCCAAGGGCCCGCTGGTAACCTAGATAGTCCAACAGCCCTCTAGTTAACCTACATACTCCATGAACCCGCTAGGCAACGTAGATAGTTCAAGTGACAGCTAGGTAACCTAGATAGTCCAAGTGCCCGCTAGGTAACCTACAAAGTCTAAGTGCCCGCTAGGTTAACTATATAGTCCAAATGGCCGCCTGGGAACCTACATAGTCCAAGTGCCCGCTAGGTAACCTAGATAGTCCAAGTGCCCTCTAGTTAACCTAGATCGTCCACGTGCTCGCTAGTTAACCAACATAGTCCAAGGGCCCGCTAGTTAACCCACATAATCCAAGGTCCGCTAGTTAACCTAGATAGTCCAAGTGCTTGCTAGTTAACCTATATAGTACAAGGGCCCGCTAGTTGACCTAGATAGTCCTAGTGCCCGCTAGTTAACCTAGATAGTCCAAGTGCCCGCTAGGTAACCAAAGTAGTCCAAATGTCCAATAGGGATCCTACATAGTCCAAGTGCCCGCTAGGTAACCTACATAGTCCAAGTGCCCGTTCGTTAACCTACATAGTCCAAGTACCTGCTAGGTAACCTAGACTGTCCAAGTACCCGCTAGGTTACCTACATAGTCTAAATGCCCGTTCGTTAACCTAGATAGTCCAAGTGCCCGCTAGGAAACCTACATAGTCCAAGGGCCCGCTAGGTAACCTAGATAGGACAAGTACCCGCTAGGTAACCTAGAGTCCAAGTGCTCGCTATTTAACCTACATAGTCCAAGTGACCGCTATGTAACCTAGATAGTCAAAGTGCCCATTAGGTAACCTATATAGTCCAAGTGCCCGTTACCTAACCTAGATAGTCCAAGTGCCCACTAGGCAACCTACATAGGCCACGAGCCCGTTCGTTAACCTAGAAGTCCAAGTGCCCGCTAGGTAATCTAGACAATCCAAGTGCCCGCTAGGTTGCCTGCATATTCCAAGTGCCCGTTCGTTAACCTAGATAGTCCAAGTGCCCACTAGGTAACCTACATAGTCCAAGGGCCCGCTAGTTAACCTACATAGTCCAAGGCCTCACTTGTTAACTTTGATAGTCAAAGTGCCCGCTAGTTAACCTAGATTGTCCAAGTGCCCGCTAGTTAACCTAGATTGTCCAAGTGCCTGCTAGTTAACCTACATAGTCCAAGGGTCCACTAGTTAACCTAGATAGTCCATGTGTCCTCTAGTTAACCTACATAGTCCAAGTGCCCGCTAGTTAACCAACATACCAAGTGCCTGCTACATAACCTAGATAGTCCAAGGGCACGCTAGTTAACCTACATAGTCCAAGTGCCCGCTAGGTAACCTTCATAGTCCAAATGCCCTCTAGTTAACCCACATAGTCCAAGTGCCCGCTAGGGAACTTACATGGTCCAAGGGCCCGCTAGGGAACCTACATGGTCCAAGTGTCCGTTAGTTAACCTAGATAGTCCAAGTGCCCGCTAGGTAACTTAGATAGTCCAACAGCCCTCTAGGTAACCTACATACTCCAAGAACCCGCTAGGCAACGTAGATAGTTCAAGTGCCAGCTAGGTAACCTAGATATTCCAAGTGCCCGCTAGGTAACCTACAAAGTCTAAGTGCCCGCTAGGTTATCTATATAGTCCAAATGCCCGCCTGGGAACCTACATAGTCCAAGTGCCCGCTAGGTAACCTAGATAGTCCAAGTGCCCTCTAGTTAACCTAGATCGTCCAAGTGCCCGCTAGTTAACCAACATAGTCCAAGGGCCCGCTAATTAACCCACATAGTCCAAGGTCCGCAAGTTAACCTAGATAGTCCAAGTGCTCGCTAGTTAACCTACATAGTACAAGGGCCCGCTAGTTGACCTAGATAGTCCAAGTATCCGCTAGGTAACCAAAGTAGTCCAAATGTCCAATAGGGATCCTACATAGTCAAAGTGCCCGCTAGTTAACCTAGATAGTCCAAGTGCCCGCTAGGTAACCAAAGTAGTCCAAATGTCCAATAGGGATCCTACATAGTCCAAGTGCCCGCTAGGTAAACTACATAGTCCAAGTGCCCGTTCGTTAACCTAGATAGTCAAAGTACCTACTAGGTAACCTAGACTGTCCAAGTGCCCGCTAGGTTACCTACATAGTCCAAGTGCCCGTTCGTTAACCTAGATAGTCCAAGTGCCCGCTAGGAAACCTACATAGTCCAAGGGCCCGCTAGGTAACCTAGATAGTCCAAGTGCCCGCTAGGTAACCTAGAGTCCAAGTGCTCGCTATTTAACCTACATAGTCCAAGTGCCCGCTATGTAACCTAGATAGTCAAAGTGCCCATTAGGTAACCTAGATAGTCCAAATGCCCGTTACCTAACCTAGATAGTCCAAGTGCCCACTAGGCAACCTACATAGGCCAAGAGCCCATTCGTTAACCTAGAAGTCCAAGTGCCCGCTAGGTAATCTAGACAATCCATGTGCCCGCAAGGTTACCTGCATATTCCAAGTGACCGTTCGTTAACCTAGATAGTCCAAGTGCCCACTAGGTAACCTACATAGTCCAAGTGCCTGCTAGGTAACCTATAGAGTCCAAGTGCCCACTAGGTAACCTAGATAGTCCAAGGGCCCGCTAGTTAACCTACATAGTCCAAGGGCTCACTTGTTAACTTTGATAGTCCAAGTGCCTGCTAGTTAACCTTGATTGTCCAAGTGCCCGCTAGTTAACCTAGATTGTCCAAGTGCCTGCTAGTTAACCTACATAGTCCAAGGGTCCACTAGTTAACCTAGATAGTCCAAGTGTCCTCTAGATAACCTACATAGTCCAAGTGCCCGCTAGTTAACCTATATACCAAGTGCCCGCTACGTAACCTAGATAGTCCAAGGGCACGCTAGTTAACCTACATAATCCAAGAGCCCGCTAGGCAAACTAGATAGTCCTAGTGCCCGCTAAGGAAACTACATAGTCCAAGTGCACGCTAGTTAACCTAGATAGTCCAAGTGCTGCTAGTTAACCTAGATAATCCAAGAGCCTGCTAGGTAACCTACATAGTGCAAGTGTCCGCTAGTTAACCTACATATTCCAAGTGCCCGCTAGTTAACATAGATAGTCCAAGTGCCCGCTAGGGAACGTACATAATCCAAGTGCCCGCTAGGTAACCTATATAGTGCAAGTGCCCGCTAGTTAACCTAGATAGTTCAAGTACCCGCTAGGTAATCTATATCGTCCAAGGGCCCCCTAGTTAGCGTACATAGTCCAAGTGCCCGCTAGGTAACCTAGATAGTCCAAGTGCCCGTTCGGTAACCTAGATAGTCCAAGTGCCCTTTAGGGAACCTAGATAGTCCATGGGCCCGCTAGTTAACCTACATAGTGCAATTGTCAGCTAGTTAACCTACATATTCCAAGTGCCCCCTAGTTAACCTACATAATCTAAGTTCCCGTTAGCTAACCTAGGTAGTCCAAGGGCCCGCTAGTTGACCTACATAGTCCATGTGCCAGCTAGGTAACCTAGATAGTACAAGTGCCCGCTAGGGAACCTAGATAGTCCACGTGCACGCTAGTTAACCTAGATAGTCCAAGTGTCCGCTATTTAACCTACATAGTCCAAGTGCCCGCTAGTTAACCTATATACCAAGTGCCCGCTACGTAACCTAGATAGTCCAAGGGCACTATAGTTAACCTATATAGTAAAGTGCCCGCTAGGCAACCTAGACAGTCCAAGTGCCCGCCAAGGAACCTACATAGTCCAAGTGCACGCTAGTTAACCTAGATAGTCCAAGTGCCGGCTAGTTAACCTAGATAGTCCAAGTTCCTGCTAGGTAAGCAACATAGTGCAAGTGTCCGCTAGTTAACCTACATATTCCAATTGCCCGCTAGTTAACATAGATAGTCCAAATGCATGCTAGGGAACGTACATAGTCCAAGTGCCCACTAGGTAACTTAGATAGTGCAACTACCCGCTAGTTAACCTAGATAGTTCTAGTACCCGCTAGGTAACCTAGATCGTCCAAGGGCCCCCATAGTTAGCCTACATAGTCCAAGTGCCCGCTAGGTAACCTAGATAGTCCAAGTGCCCGCAAGGTAACCTAGATAGTCCAAGTGCCTTTTAGGGAACCTAAATAGTCCAGGGGCCCGCTAGTTGACCTACATAGTCCAAGTGCCAGCTAGGGAACCTAGATAGTCCAAGTGCCTGTTAGCTAACCTAGATAGTCCAAGTGGGGGCTAGGTAACCTACATAGTCCAAGGGCCCGTTCGTTAACCTAGATAATCCAAGTACCCGCTAGGTAACCTAGACAGTCCAAGTGCCCGCTAGTTAACCTACATAGTCCAAGTGCTCGTTGGGAACCTACATAATCCAAGTGCCCGCTAGGGAACCTACATAGTCCAAGTGCCCGTTAGTTAACCTAGATAATCAAAGTGCCTGCTAGGTAACATAGATAGTCCAAGTGCCCACTTGGTAACCTACATAGTCCAAGTTCCCGCTAGGTAACCTAGATAGTCCAAGTGCCCATTACCTAACCTAGATATTCCAAGTGCCCACTAAGCAACCTACATAGTACAAGGGCCCGCTAGTTGACCTAGATAGTCCAAGTGCCCGCTAGTTAACTTAGATAGTCCAAGTGCCCGCTAGGTAACCAAAGTAGTCCAATTGCCCGCTAGGTAACGTACAAAGTCTAAGTGCCCGTTAAGGAATCTATATAGTCCAAATGCCCCCTAGGGAGCCTACATAATCCAAATGCCTGCTAGGTAACCTAGATAGTCCAAGGGCCCTCTAGGTAACCTACATAGTCCTAGTGCCCCCTAGTTAACCTACATTCTCCAAGTGCCCGATAAGGAACCTACATAGTCCAAGTGCCCGCTAGGTAACCTTCCTAGTCCAAATGCCCTCTAGTTAACCCACATAGTCCAAGTGCCCGCTAGGGAACTTACATGGTCCAAGGGCCCGCTAGGGAACCTACATAGTCCAAGTGTCCGTTAGTTAACCTAGATAGTCCAAGTGCCCGCTAGGTAACTTAGATAGTCCAACAGCCCTCTAGGTAACCTACATACTTCAAGAACCCGCTAGGCAACGTAGATAGTTCAAGTGCCAGCTAGGTAACCTAGATATTCCAAGTGCCCGCTAGGTAACCTACAAAGTCTAAGTGCCCGCTAGGTTATCTATATAGTCCAAATGCCCGCCTGGGAACCTACATAGTCCAAGTGCCCGCTAGGTAACCTAGATAGTCCAAGTGCCCTCTAGTTAACCTAGATCGTCCAAGTGCCCGCTAGTTAACAAACATAGTCCAAGGGCCCGCTAATTAACCCACATAGTCCAAGGGCCGCAAGTTAACCTAGATAGTCCAAGTGCTCGCTAGTTAACCTACATAGTACAAGGGCCCGCTAGTTGACCTAGATAGTCCAAGTATCCGCTAGGTAACCAAAGTAGTCCAAATGTCCAATAGGGATCCTACATAGTCCAAGTGCCCGCTAGGTAACCTACATAGTCCAAGTGCCCGTTCGTTAACCTAGATAGTCCAAGTACCTGCTAGGTAACCTAGACTGTCCAAGTGCCCGCTAGTTTACCTACATAGTCCAAGTGCCCGTTCGTTAACCTAGAGTCCAAGTGCCCGCTAGGAAACCTACATAGTCCAAGTGCCCATTAGGTAACCTAGATAGTCCAAATGCCCGTTACCTAACCTAGATAGTCCAAGTGCCCACTAGGCAACCTACATAGGCCAAGAGCCCGTTCGTTAACCTAGAAGTCCAAGTGCCCGCTAGGTAATCTAGACAATCCAAGTGGCCGCTAGGTTGCCTGCATATTCCAAGTGACCGTTCGTTAACCTAGATAGTCCAAGTGCCCACTAGGTAACCTACATAGTCAAAGTGCCCGCTAGGTAACCTATATAGTCCAAGTGCCCACTAGGTAACCTAGACAGTCCAAGGGCCCGCTAGTTAACCTATATAGTCCAAGTGCCTGCTAGTTAACCTACATAGTCCAAGGGTCCACTAGTTAACCTAGATAGTCCAAGTGTCCTCTAGATAACCTACATAGTCCAAGTGCCCGCTAGTTAACCTATATACCAAGTGCCCGCTACGTAACCTAGATAGTCCAAGGGCACGCTAGTTAACCTACATAATCCAAGAGCCCGCTAGGCAAACTAGATAGTCCTAGTGCCCGCTAAGGAAACTACATAGTCCAAGTGCACGCTAGTTAACCTAGATAGTCCAAGTGCTGCTAGTTAACCTAGATAATCCAAGAGCCTGCTAGGTAACCTACATAGTGCAAGTGTCCGCTAATTAACCTACATATTCCAAGTGCCCGCTAGTTAACATAGATAGTCCAAGTGCCCGCTAGGGAACGTACATAGTCCAAGTGCCCGCTAGGTAACCTATATAGTGCAAGTGCCCGCTAGTTAACCTAGATAGTTCAAGTACCCGCTAGGTAATCTATATCGTCCAAGCGCCCCCTACTTAGCGTACATAGTCCAAGTGCCCGCTAGGTAACCTAGATAGTCCAAGTGCCCGTTCGGTAACCTAGATAGTCCAAGTGCCCTTTAGGGAACCTAGATAGTCCATGGGCCCGCTAGTTAACCTACATAGTGCAATTGTCAGCTAGTTAACCTACATATTCCAAGTGCCCCCTAGTTAACCTACATAATCTAAGTTCCCGTTAGCTAACCTAGGTAGTCCAAGGGCCCGCTAGTTGACCTACATAGTCCATGTGCCAGCTAGGTAACCTAGATAGTACAAGTGCCCGCTAGGGAACCTAGATAGTCCACGTGCACGCTAGTTAACCTAGATAGTCCAAGTGTCCGCTATTTAACCTACATAGTCCAAGTGCCCGCTAGTTAACCTATATACCAAGTGCCCGCTACGTAACCTAGATAGTCCAAGGGCACTATAGTTAACCTATATAGTAAAGTGCCCGCTAGGCAACCTAGACAGTCCAAGTGCCCGCCAAGGAACCTACATAGTCCAAGTGCACGCTAGTTAACCTAGATAGTCCAAGTGCCGGCTAGTTAACCTAGATAGTCCAAGTTCCTGCTAGGTAAGCAACATAGTGCAAGTGTCCGCTAGTTAACCTACATATTCCAATTGCCCGCTAGTTAACATAGATAGTCCAAATGCATGCTAGGGAACGTACATAGTCCAAGTGCCCACTAGGTAACTTAGATAGTGCAACTACCCGCTAGTTAACCTAGATAGTTCTAGTACCCGCTAGGTAACCTAGATCGTCCAAGGGCCCCCATAGTTAGCCTACATAGTCCAAGTGCCCGCTAGGTAACCTAGATAGTCCAAGTGCCCGCAAGGTAACCTAGATAGTCCAAGTGCCTTTTAGGGAACCTAAATAGTCCAGGGGCCCGCTAGTTGACCTACATAGTCCAAGTGCCAGCTAGGGAACCTAGATAGTCCAAGTGCCTGTTAGCTAACCTAGATAGTCCAAGTGGGGGCTAGGTAACCTACATAGTCAAAGGGCCCGTTCGTTAACCTAGATAATCCAAGTACCCGCTAGGTAACCTAGACAGTCCAAGTGCCCGCTAGTTAACCTACATAGTCCAAGTGCTCGTTGGGAACCTACATAATCCAAGTGCCCGCTAGGGAACCTACATAGTCCAAGTGCCCGTTAGTTAACCTAGATAATCAAAGTGCCTGCTAGGTAACATAGATAGTCCAAGTGCCCACTTGGTAACCTACATAGTCCAAGTTCCCGTTAGGTAACCTAGATAGTCCAAGTGCCCGTTACCTAACCTAGATATTCCAAGTGCCCACTAAGCAACCTACATAGTACAAGGGCCCGCTAGTTGACCTAGATAGTCCAAGTGCCCGCTAGTTAACTTAGATAGTCCAAGTGCCCGCTAGGTAACCAAAGTAGTCCAATTGCCCGCTAGGTAACGTACAAAGTCTAAGTGCCCGTTAAGGAATCTATATAGTCCAAATGCCCCCTAGGGAGCCTACATAATCCAAATGCCTGCTAGGTAACCTAGATAGTCCAAGGGCCCTCTAGGTAACCTACATAGTCCTAGTGCCCCCTAGTTAACCTACATTCTCCAAGTGCCCGATAAGGAACCTACATAGTCCAAGTGCCCGCTAGGTAACCTTCCTAGTCCAAATGCCCTCTAGTTAACCCACATAGTCCAAGTGCCCGCTAGGGAACTTACATGGTCCAAGGGCCCGCTAGGGAACCTACATAGTCCAAGTGTCCGTTAGTTAACCTAGATAGTCCAAGTGCCCGCTAGGTAACTTAGATAGTCCAACAGCCCTCTAGGTAACCTACATACTTCAAGAACCCGCTAGGCAACGTAGATAGTTCAAGTGCCAGCTAGGTAACCTAGATATTCCAAGTGCCCGCTAGGTAACCTACAAAGTCTAAGTGCCCGCTAGGTTATCTATATAGTCCAAATGCCCGCCTGGGAACCTACATAGTCCAAGTGCCCGCTAGGTAACCTAGATAGTCCAAGTGCCCTCTAGTTAACCTAGATCGTCCAAGTGCCCGCTAGTTAACAAACATAGTCCAAGGGCCCGCTAATTAACCCACATAGTCCAAGGGCCGCAAGTTAACCTAGATAGTCCAAGTGCTCGCTAGTTAACCTACATAGTACAAGGGCCCGCTAGTTGACCTAGATAGTCCAAGTATCCGCTAGGTAACCAAAGTAGTCCAAATGTCCAATAGGGATCCTACATAGTCCAAGTGCCCGCTAGGTAACCTACATAGTCCAAGTGCCCGTTCGTTAACCTAGATAGTCCAAGTACCTGCTAGGTAACCTAGACTGTCCAAGTGCCCATTAGGTAACCTAGATAGTCCAAATGCCCGTTACCTAACCTAGATAGTCCAAGTGCCCACTAGGCAACCTACATAGGCCAAGAGCCCGTTCGTTAACCTAGAAGTCCAAGTGCCCGCTAGGTAATCTAGACAATCCAAGTGCCCGCTAGGTTGCCTGCATATTCCAAGTGACCGTTCGTTAACCTAGATAGTCCAAGTGCCCACTAGGTAACCTACATAGTCAAAGTGCCCGCTAGGTAACCTATATAGTCCAAGTGCCCACTAGGTAACCTAGACAGTCCAAGGGCCCGCTAGTTAACCTATATAGTCCAAGTGCCTGCTAGTTAACCTACATAGTCCAAGGGTCCACTAGTTAACCTAGATAGTCCAAGTGTCCTCTAGATAACCTACATAGTCCAAGTGCCCGCTAGTTAACCTATATACCAAGTGCCCGCTACGTAACCTAGATAGTCCAAGGGCACGCTAGTTAACCTACATAATCCAAGAGCCCGCTAGGCAAACTAGATAGTCCTAGTGCCCGCTAAGGAAACTACATAGTCCAAGTGCACGCTAGTTAACCTAGATAGTCCAAGTGCTGCTAGTTAACCTAGATAATCCAAGAGCCTGCTAGGTAACCTACATAGTGCAAGTGTCCGCTAATTAACCTACATATTCCAAGTGCCCGCTAGTTAACATAGATAGTCCAAGTGCCCGCTAGGGAACGTACATAGTCCAAGTGCCCGCTAGGTAACCTATATAGTGCAAGTGCCCGCTAGTTAACCTAGATAGTTCAAGTACCCGCTAGGTAATCTATATCGTCCAAGGGCCCCCTAGTTAGCGTACATAGTCCAAGTGCCCGCTAGGTAACCTAGATAGTCCAAGTGCCCGTTCGGTAACCTAGATAGTCCAAGTGCCCTTTAGGGAACCTAGATAGTCCATGGGCCCGCTAGTTAACCTACATAGTGAAATTGTCAGCTAGTTAACCTACATATTCCAAGTGCCCCCTAGTTAACCTACATAATCTAAGTTCCCGTTAGCTAACCTAGGTAGTCCAAGGGCCCGCTAGTTGACCTACATAGTCCATGTGCCAGCTAGGTAACCTAGATAGTACAAGTGCCCGCTAGGGAACCTAGATAGTCCACGTGCACGCTAGTTAACCTAGATAGTCCAAGTGTCCGCTATTTAACCTACATAGTCCAAGTGCCCGCTAGTTAACCTATATACCAAGTGCCCGCTACGTAACCTAGATAGTCCAAGGGCACTATAGTTAACCTATATAGTAAAGTGCCCGCTAGGCAACCTAGACAGTCCAAGTGCCCGCCAAGGAACCTACATAGTCCAAGTGCACGCTAGTTAACCTAGATAGTCCAAGTGCCGGCTAGTTAACCTAGATAGTCCAAGTTCCTGCTAGGTAAGCAACATAGTGCAAGTGTCCGCTAGTTAACCTACATATTCCAATTGCCCGCTAGTTAACATAGATAGTCCAAATGCATGCTAGGGAACGTACATAGTCCAAGTGCCCACTAGGTAACTTAGATAGTGCAACTACCCGCTAGTTAACCTAGATAGTTCTAGTACCCGCTAGGTAACCTAGATCGTCCAAGGGCCCCCATAGTTAGCCTACATACTCCAAGTGCCCGCTAGGTAACCTAGATAGTCCAAGTGCCCGCAAGGTAACCTAGATAGTCCAAGTGCCTTTTAGGGAACCTAAATAGTCCAGGGGCCCGCTAGTTGACCTACATAGTCCAAGTGCCAGCTAGGGAACCTAGATAGTCCAAGTGCCTGTTAGCTAACCTAGATAGTCCAAGTGGGGGCTAGGTAACCTACATAGTCCAAGGGCCCGTTCGTTAACCTAGATAATCCAAGTACCCGCTAGGTAACCTAGACAGTCCAAGTGCCCGCTAGTTAACCTACATAGTCCAAGTGCTCGTTGGGAACCTACATAATCCAAGTGCCCGCTAGGGAACCTACATAGTCCAAGTGCCCGTTAGTTAACCTAGATAATCAAAGTGCCTGCTAGGTAACATAGATAGTCCAAGTGCCCACTTGGTAACCTACATAGTCCAAGTTCCCGCTAGGTAACCTAGATAGTCCAAGTGCCCGTTACCTAACCTAGATATTCCAAGTGCCCACTAAGCAACCTACATAGTACAAGGGCCCGCTAGTTGACCTAGATAGTCCAAGTGCCCGCTAGTTAACTTAGATAGTCCAAGTGCCCGCTAGGTAACCAAAGTAGTCCAATTGCCCGCTAGGTAACGTACAAAGTCTAAGTGCCCGTTAAGGAATCTATATAGTCCAAATGCCCCCTAGGGAGCCTACATAATCCAAATGCCTGCTAGGTAACCTAGATAGTCCAAGGGCCCTCTAGGTAACCTACATAGTCCTAGTGCCCCCTAGTTAACCTACATTCTCCAAGTGCCCGATAAGGAACCTACATAGTCCAAGTGCCCGCTAGGTAACCTTCCTAGTCCAAATGCCCTCTAGTTAACCCACATAGTCCAAGTGCCCGCTAGGGAACTTACATGGTCCAAGGGCCCGCTAGGGAACCTACATAGTCCAAGTGTCCGTTAGTTAACCTAGATAGTCCAAGTGCCCGCTAGGTAACTTAGATAGTCCAACAGCCCTCTAGGTAACCTACATACTCCAAGAACCCGCTAGGCAACGTAGATAGTTCAAGTGCCAGCTAGGTAACCTAGATATTCCAAGTGCCCGCTAGGTAACCTACAAAGTCTAAGTGCCCGCTAGGTTATCTATATAGTCCAAATGCCCGCCTGGGAACCTACATAGTCCAAGTGCCCGCTAGGTAACCTAGATAGTCCAAGTGCCCTCTAGTTAACCTAGATCGTCCAAGTGCCCGCTAGTTAACAAACATAGTCCAAGGGCCCGCTAATTAACCCACATAGTCCAAGGGCCGCAAGTTAACCTAGATAGTCCAAGTGCTCGCTAGTTAACCTACATAGTACAAGGGCCCGCTAGTTGACCTAGATAGTCCAAGTATCCGCTAGGTAACCAAAGTAGTCCAAATGTCCAATAGGGATCCTACATAGTCCAAGTGCCCGCTAGGTAACCTACATAGTCCAAGTGCCCGTTCGTTAACCTAGATAGTCCAAGTACCTGCTAGGTAACCTAGACTGTCCAAGTGCCCGCTAGTTTACCTACATAGTCCAAGTGCCCGTTCGTTAACCTAGAGTCCAAGTGCCCGCTAGGAAACCTACATAGTCCAAGTGCCCATTAGGTAACCTAGATAGTCCAAATGCCCGTTACCTAACCTAGATAGTCCAAGTGCCCACTAGGCAACCTACATAGGCCAAGAGCCCGTTCGTTAACCTAGAAGTCCAAGTGCCCGCTAGGTAATCTAGACAATCCAAGTGCCCGCTAGGTTGCCTGCATATTCCAAGTGACCGTTCGTTAACCTAGATAGTCCAAGTGCCCACTAGGTAACCTACATAGTCAAAGTGCCCGCTAGGTAACCTATATAGTCCAAGTGCCCACTAGGTAACCTAGACAGTCCAAGGGCCCGCTAGTTAACCTATATAGTCCAAGGGCTCACTTGTTAACTTTGATAGTCCAAGTGCCCGCTAGTTAACCTTGATTGTCCAAGTGCCCGCTAGTTAACCTAGATTGTCCAAGTGCCTGCTAGTTAACCTACATAGTCCAAGGGTCCACTAGTTAACCTAGATAGTCCAAGTGTCCTCTAGTTAACCTACATAGTCCATGTGCCCGCTAGTTAACCTATATACCAAGTGCCCGCTACGTAACCTAGATAGTCCAAGGGCACGCTAGTTAACCTACATAGTCCAAGAGCCCGCTAGGCAACCTAGATAATCCTAGTGCCCACTAAGGAACCTACATAGTCCAAGTGCACGCTAGTTAACCTAGATAGTCCAAGTGCCCGCTAGTTAACCTAGATAATCCAAGAGCCTGCTAGGTAACCTACATAGTGCAAGTGTCCGCTAGTTAACCTACATATTCCAAGTGCCCGCTAGTTATCATAGATAGTCCAAGTGCCCGCTAGGGAACGTACATAGTCCAAGAGCCCGCTAGGTAACCTAGATAATCCAAGTGCCCGCTAGGTAACCTAGAGTCCAAGTGCTCGCTATTTAACCTACATAGTCCAAGTGCCCGCTATGTAACCTAGATAGTCAAAGTGCCCATTAGGTAACCTAGATAGTCCAAATGCCCGTTACCTAACCTAGATAGTCCAAGTGCCCACTAGGCAACCTACATAGGCCAAGAGTCCGTTCGTTAACCTAGAAATCCAAGTACCTGCTAGGTAATCTAGACCTTCCAAGTGCCGGCAAGGTTGCCTGCATATTCCAAGAGCCCGTTCGTTAACCTAGATAGTCCAAGTGCCCACTAGGTAACCTACATAGTTCAAGTGCCTGCTAGGTAACCTATATAGTCCAAGTGCCCACTAGGTAACCTAGATAGTCCAAGGGCCCGCTAGTTAACCTAGATAGTCCAAGTGCTTGCTAGTTAACCTACATAGTACAAGGGCCCGCGAGTTGACCTAGATAATCCTAGTGCCCGCTAGTTAACCTAGATAGTCCAAGTGCCCGCTAGGTAACCAAAGAAGTCCAAATGTCCAATAGGGATCCTACATAGTCCAAGTGCCCGCTAGGTAAACTACATAGTCCAAGTGCCCGTTCGTTAACCTAGATAGTCAAAGTACCTGCTAGGTAACCTAGACTGTCCAAGTGCCCGCTAGGTTACCTACATAGTCCAAGTGCCCGTTCGTTAACCTAGATAGTCCAAGTGCCCGCTAGGAAACCTACATAGTCCAAGGGCCCGCTAGGTAACCTAGATAGTCCAAGTGCCCGCTAGGTAACCTAGAGTCCAAGTGCTCGCTATTTAACCTACATAGTCCAAGTGCCCGCTATGTAACCTAGATAGTCAAAGTGCCCATTAGGTAACCTAGATAGTCCAAATGCCCGTTACCTAACCTAGATAGTCCAAGTGCCCACTAGGCAACCTACATAGGCCAAGAGCCCATTCGTTAACCTAGAAGTCCAAGTGCCCGCTAGGTAATCTAGACAATCCATGTGCCCGCAAGGTTGCCTGCATATTCCAAGTGCCCGTTCGTTAACCTAGATAGTCCAAGTGCCCACTAGGTAACCTACATAGTCCAAGTGCCTTCTAGGTAACCTATATAGTCCAAGTGCCCACTAGGTAACCTAGATAGTCCAAGGGCCCGCTAGTTAACCTACATAGTCCAAGGGCTCACTTGTTAACTTTGATAGTCCAAGTGCCTGCTAGTTAACCTTGATTGTCCAAGTGCCCGCTAGTTAACCTAGATTGTCCAAGTGCCTGCTAGTTAACCTACATAGTCCAAGGGTCCACTAGTTAACCTAGATAGTCCAAGTGTCCTCTAGATAACCTACATAGTCCAAGTGCCCGCTAGTTAACCTATATACCAAGTGCCCGCTACGTAACCTAGATAGTCCAAGGGCACGCTAGTTAACCTACATAATCCAAGAGCCCGCTAGGCAAACTAGATAGTCCTAGTGCCCGCTAAGGAAACTACATAGTCCAAGTGCACGCTAGTTAACGTAGATAGTCCAAGTGCTGCTAGTTAACCTAGATAATCCAAGAGCCTGCTAGGTAACCTACATAGTGCAAGTGTCTGCTAGTTAACCTACATATTCCAAGTGCCCGCTAGTTAACATAGATAGTCCAAGTGCCCGCTAGGGAACGTACATAGTCCAAGTGCCCGCTAGGTAACCTATATAGTGCAAGTGCCCGCTAGTTAACCTAGATAGTTCAAGTACCCGCTAGGTAATCTATATCGTCCAAGGGCCCCCTAGTTAGCGTACATAGTCCAAGTGCCCGCTAGGTAACCTAGATAGTCCAAGTGCCCGCAAGGTAACCTAGATAGTCCAAGTGCCTTTTAGGGAACCTAAATAGTCCAAGGGCCCGCTAGTTGACCTACATAGTCCAAATGCCAGCTAGGGAACCTAGATAGTCCAAGTGCCTGTTAGCTAACCTAGATAGTCCAAGTGGGGGCTAGGTAACCTACATAGTCCAAGGGCCCGTTCGTTAACCTAGATAATCCAAGTGCCCCCTAGGTAACCTAGACAGTCCAAGTGCCCGCTAGTTAACCTACATAGTCCAAGTGCTCGTTGGGAACCTACATAATCCAAGTGCCCGCTAGCGAACGTACATAGTCCAAGTGCCCGTTAGTTAACCTAGATAATCAAAGTGCCTTCTAGGTAACATAGATAGTCCAAGTGCCCACTTGGTAACCTACATAGTCCAAGTTCCCGCTAGGTAACCTAGATAGTCCAAGTGCCCATTACCTAACCTAGATATTCCAAGTGCCCACTAAGCAACCTACATAGTACAAGGGCCCGCTAGTTGACCTAGATAGTCCAAGTGCCCGCTAGTTAACTTAGATAGTCCAAGTGCCCGCTAGGTAACCAAAGTAGTCCAATTGCCCGCTAGGTAACGTACAAAGTCTAAGTGCCCGTTAAGGAATCTATATAGTCCAAATGCCCCCTAGGGAGCCTACATAATCCAAATGCCTGCTAGGTAACCTAGATAGTCCAAGGGCCCTCTAGGTAACCTACATAGTCCTAGTGCCCCCTAGTTAACCTACATTCTCCAAGTGCCCGATAAGGAACCTACATAGTCCAAGTGCCCGCTAGGTAACCTTCCTAGTCCAAATGCCCTCTAGTTAACCCACATAGTCCAAGTGCCCGCTAGGGAACTTACATGGTCCAAGGGCCCGCTAGGGAACCTACATAGTCCAAGTGTCCGTTAGTTAACCTAGATAGTCCAAGTGCCCGCTAGGTAACTTAGATAGTCCAACAGCCCTCTAGGTAACCTACATACTCCAAGAACCCGCTAGGCAACGTAGATAGTTCAAGTGCCAGCTAGGTAACCTAGATATTCCAAGTGCCCGCTAGGTAACCTACAAAGTCTAAGTGCCCGCTAGGTTATCTATATAGTCCAAATGCCCGCCTGGGAACCTACATAGTCCAAGTGCCCGCTAGGTAACCTAGATAGTCCAAGTGCCCTCTAGTTAACCTAGATCGTCCAAGTGCCCGCTAGTTAACAAACATAGTCCAAGGGCCCGCTAATTAACCCACATAGTCCAAGGGCCGCAAGTTAACCTAGATAGTCCAAGTGCTCGCTAGTTAACCTACATAGTACAAGGGCCCGCTAGTTGACCTAGATAGTCCAAGTATCCGCTAGGTAACCAAAGTAGTCCAAATGTCCAATAGGGATCCTACATAGTCCAAGTGCCCGCTAGGTAACCTACATAGTCCAAGTGCCCGTTCGTTAACCTAGATAGTCCAAGTACCTGCTAGGTAACCTAGACTGTCCAAGTGCCCGCTAGTTTACCTACATAGTCCAAGTGCCCGTTCGTTAACCTAGAGTCCAAGTGCCCGCTAGGAAACCTACATAGTCCAAGTGCCCATTAGGTAACCTAGATAGTCCAAATGCCCGTTACCTAACTTAGATAGTCCAAGTGCCCACTAGGCAACCTACATAGGCCAAGAGCCCGTTCGTTAACCTAGAAGTCCAAGTGCCCGCTAGGTAATCTAGACAATCCAAGTGCCCGCTAGGTTGCCTGCATATTCCAAGTGACCGTTCGTTAACCTAGATAGTCCAACTGCCCACTAGGTAACCTACATAGTCCAAGTGCCCGCTAGGTAACCTATATAGTCCAAGAGCCCACTAGGTAACCTAGATAGTCCAAGGGCCCGCTAGTTAACCTATATAGTCCAAGGGCTCACTTGTTAACTTTGATAGTCCAAGTGCCCGCTAGTTAACCTTGATTGTCCAAGTGCCCGCTAGTTAACCTAGATTGTCCAAGTGCCTGCTAGTTAACCTACATAGTCCAAGGGTCCACTAGTTAACCTAGATAGTCCAAGTGTCTTCTAGTTAACCTACATAGTCCATGTGCCCACTAGTTAACCTATATACCAAGTGCCCGCTACGTAACCTAGATAGTCCAAGGGCACGCTAGTTAACCTAAATAGTCCAAGAGCCCGCTAGGCAACCTAGATAGTCCTAGTGCCCACTAAGGAACCTACATAGTCCAAGTGCACGCTAGTTAACCTAGATAGTCCAAGTGCCCGCTAGTTAACCTAGATAATCCAAGAGCCTGCTAGGTAACCTACATAGTGCAAGTGTCCGCTAGTTAACCTACATATTCCAAGTGCCCGCTAGTTATCATAGATAGTCCAATTGCCCGCTAGGGAACGTACATAGTCCAAGAGCCCGCTAGGTAACCTAGATAGTCCAAGTGCCCGCTAGGTAACCTAGAGTCCAAGTGCTCGCTATTTAACCTACATAGTCCAAGTGCCCGCTATGTAACCTAGATAGTCAAAGTGCCCATTAGGTAACCTAGATAGTCCAAATGCCCGTTACCTAACCTAGATAGTCCAAGTGCCAATAGGCAACCTACATAGGCCAAGAGTCCGTTCGTTAACCTAGAAATCCAAGTGCCTGCTAGGTAATCTAGACCTTCCAAGTGCCGGCAAGGTTGCCTGCATATTCCAAGAGCCCGTTCGTTAACCTAGATAGTCCAATTGCCCACTAGGTAACCTACATAGTCCAAGTGCCTGCTAGGTAACCTAGATAGTCCAAGGGCCCGCTAGTTAACCTAGATAGTCCAAGTGCTTGCTAGTTAACCTACATAGTACAAGGGCCCGCTAGTTGACCTAGATAGTCCTAGTGCCCGCTAGTTAACCTAGATAGTCCAAGTGCCCGTTAGGTAACCAAAGTAGTCCAAATGTCCAATAGGGATCCTACATAGTCCAAGTGCCCGCTAGGTAAACTACATAGTCCAAGTGCCCGTTCGTTAACCTAGATAGTCAAAGTACCTGCTAGGTAACCTAGACTGTCCAAGTGCCCGCTAGGTTACCTACATAGTCCAAGTGCCCGTTCGTTTACCTAGATAGTCCAAGTGCCCGCTAGGAAACCTACATAGTCCAAGGGCCCGCTAGGTAACCTAGATAGTCCAAGTGCCCGCTAGGTAACCTAGAGTCCAAGTTCTCGCTATTTAACCTACATAGTCCAAGTGCCCGCTATGTAACCTAGATAGTCAAAGTGCCCATTAGGTAACCTAGATAGTCCAAATGCCTGTTATCTAACCTAGATAGTCCAAGTGCCCACTAGGCAACCTACATAGGCCAAGAGCCCATTCGTTAACCTAGAAGTCCAAGTGCCCGCTAGGTAATCTAGACAATCCATGTGCCCGCAAGGTTGCCTGCATATTCCAAGTGCCCGTTCGTTAACCTAGATAGTCCAAGTGCCCACTAGGTAACCTACATAGTCCAAGTGCCTGCTAGGTAACCTATATAGTCCAAGTGCCCACTAGGTAACCTAGATAGTCCAAGGGCCCGCTAGTTAACCTACATAGTCCAAGGGCTCACTTGTTAACTTTGATAGTCCAAGTGCCTGCTAGTTAACCTTGATTGTCCAAGTGCCCGCTAGTTAACCTAGATTGTCCAAGTGCCTGCTAGTTAACCTACATAGTCCAAGGGTCCACTAGTTAACCTAGATAGTCCAAGTGTCCTCTAGATAACCTACATAGTCCAAGTGCCCGCTAGTTAACCTATATACCAAGTGCCCGCTACGTAACCTAGATAGTCCAAGGGCACGCTAGTTAACCTACATAATCCAAGAGCCCGCTAGGCAAACTAGATAGTCCTACTGCCCGCTAAGGAAACTACATAGTCCAAGTGCACGCTAGTTAACGTAGATAGTCCAAGTGCTGCTAGTTAACCTAGATAATCCAAGAGCCTGCTAGGTAACCTACATAGTGCAAGTGTCTGCTAGTTAACCTACATATTCCAAGTGCCCGCTAGTTAACATAGATAGTCCAAGTGCCCGCTAGGGAACGTACATAGTCCAAGTGCCCGCTAGGTAACCTATATAGTGCAAGTGCCCGCTAGTTAACCTAGATAGTTCAAGTACCCGCTAGGTAATCTATATCGTCCAAGGGCCCCCTAGTTAGCGTACATAGTCCAAGTGCCCGCTAGGTAACCTAGATAGTCCAAGTGCCCGCAAGGTAACCTAGATAGTCCAAGTGCCTTTTAGGGAAACTAAATAGTCCAGGGACCCGCTAGTTGACCTACATAGTCCAAGTGCCAGCTAGGGAACCTAGATAGTCCAAGTGCCTGTTAGCTAACCTAGATAGTCCAAGTGGGGGCTAGGTAACCTACATAGTCCAAGGGCCCGTTCGTTAACCTAGATAATCCAAGTGCCCGCTAGGTAACCTAGACAGTCCAAGTGCCCGCTAGTTAACCTACATAGTCCAAGTGCTCGTTGGGAACCTACATAATCCAAGTGCCCGCTAGGGAACCTACATAGTCCAAGTGCCCGTTAGTTAACCTAGATAATCAAAGTGCCTGCTAGGTAACATAGATAGTCCAAGTGCCCACTTGGTAACCTACATAGTCCAAGTTCCCGCTAGGTAACCTAGATAGTCCAAGTGCCCGTTACCTAACCTAGATATTCCAAGTGCCCACTAAGCAACCTACATAGTACAAGGGCCCGCTAGTTGACCTAGATAGTCCAAGTGCCCGCTAGTTAACTTAGATAGTCCAAGTGCCCGCTAGGTAACCAAAGTAGTCCAATTGCCCGCTAGGTAACGTACAAATTCTAAGTGCCCGTTAAGGAATCTATATAGTCCAAATGCCCCCTAGGGAGCCTACATAATCCAAATGCCTGCTAGGTAACCTAGATAGTCCAAGGGCCCTCTAGGTAACCTACATAGTCCTAGTGCCCCCTAGTTAACCTACATTCTCCAAGTGCCCGATAAAGAACCTACATAGTCCAAGTGCCCGCTAGGTAACCTTCATAGTCCAAAAGCCCTCTAGTTAACCCACATAGTCCAAGTGCCCGCTAGGGAACTTACATGGTCCAAGGGCCCGCTAGGGAACCTACATAGTCCAAGTGTCCGTTAGTTAACCTAGATAGTCCAAGTGCCCACTAGGTAACTTAGATAGTCCAACAGCCCTCTAGGTAACCTACATACTCCAAGAACCCGCTAGGCAACGTAGATAGTTCAAGTGCCAGCTAGGTAACCTAGATATTCCAAGTGCCCGCTAGGTAACCTACAAAGTCTAAGTGCCCGCTAGGTAACCTATATAGTCCAAGAGCCCACTAGGTAACCTAGATAGTCCAAGGGCCCGCTAGTTAACCTATATAGTCCAAGGGCTCACTTGTTAACTTTGATAGTCCAAGTGCCCGCTAGTTAACCTTGATTGTCCAAGTGCCCGCTAGTTAACCTAGATTGTCCAAGTGCCTGCTAGTTAACCTACATAGTCCAAGGGTCCACTAGTTAACCTAGATAGTCCAAGTGTCTTCTAGTTAACCTACATAGTCCATGTGCCCGCTAGTTAACCTATATACCAAGTGCCCGCTACGTAACCTAGATAGTCCAAGGGCACGCTAGTTAACCTAAATAGTCCAAGAGCCCGCTAGGCAACCTAGATAGTCCTAGTGCCCACTAAGGAACCTACATAGTCCAAGTGCACGCTAGTTAACCTAGATAGTCCAAGTGCCCGCTAGTTAACCTAGATAATCCAAGAGCCTGCTAGGTAACCTACATAGTGCAAGTGTCCGCTAGTTAACCTACATATTCCAAGTGCCCGCTAGTTATCATAGATAGTCCAAGTGCCCGCTAGGGAACGTACATAGTCCAAGAGCCCGCTAGGTAACCTAGATAGTCCAAGTGCCCGCTAGGTAACCTAGAGTCCAAGTGCTCGCTATTTAACCTACATAGTCCAAGTGCCCGCTATGTAACCTAGATAGTCAAAGTGCCCATTAGGTAACCTAGATAGTCCAAATGCCCGTTACCTAACCTAGATAGTCCAAGTGCCAATAGGCAAACTACAAAGGCCAAGAGTCCGTTCGTTAACCTAGAAATCCAAGTGCCTGCTAGGTAATCTAGACCTTCCAAGTGCCGGCAAGGTTGCCTGCATATTCCAAGAGCCCGTTCGTTAACCTAGATAGTCCAATTGCCCACTAGGTAACCTACATAGTCCAAGTGCCTGCTAGGTAACCTAGATAGTCCAAGGGCCCGCTAGTTAACCTAGATAGTCCAAGTGCTTGCTAGTTAACCTACATAGTACAAGGGCCCGCTAGTTGACCTAGATAGTCCTAGTGCCCGCTAGTTAACCTAGATAGTCCAAGTGCCCGTTAGGTAACCAAAGTAGTCCAAATGTCCAATAGGGATCCTACATAGTCCAAGTGCCCGCTAGGTAAACTACATAGTCCAAGTGCCCGTTCGTTAACCTAGATAGTCAAAGTACCTGCTAGGTAACCTAGACTGTCCAAGTGCCCGCTAGGTTACCTACATAGTCCAAGTGCCCGTTCGTTTACCTAGATAGTCCAAGTGCCCGCTAGGAAACCTACATAGTCCAAGGGCCCGCTAGGTAACCTAGATAGTCCAAGTGCCCGCTAGGTAACCTAGAGTCCAAGTTCTCGCTATTTAACCTACATAGTCCAAGTGCCCGCTATGTAACCTAGATAGTCAAAGTGCCCATTAGGTAACCTAGATAGTCCAAATGCCCGTTACCTAACCTAGATAGTCCAAGTGCCCACTAGGCAACCTACATAGGCCAAGAGCCCATTCGTCAACCTAGAAGTCCAAGTGCCCGCTAGGTAATCTAGACAATCCATGTGCCCGCAAGGTTGCCTGCATATTCCAAGTGCCCGTTCGTTAACCTAGATAGTCCAAGTGCCCACTAGGTAACCTACATAGTCCAAGTGCCTGCTAGGTAACCTATATAGTCCAAGTGCCCACTAGGTAACCTAGATAGTCCAAGGGCCCGCTAGTTAACCTACATAGTCCAAGGGCTCACTTGTTAACTTTGATAGTCCAAGTGCCTGCTAGTTAACCTTGATTGTCCAAGTGCCCGCTAGTTAACCTAGATTGTCCAAGTGCCTGCTAGTTAACCTACATAGTCCAAGGGTCCACTAGTTAACCTAGATAGTCCAAGTGTCCTCTAGATAACCTACATAGTCCAAGTGCCCGCTAGTTAACCTATATACCAAGTGCCCGCTACGTAACCTAGATAGTCCAAGGGCACGCTAGTTAACCTACATAATCCAAGAGCCCGCTAGGCAAACTAGATAGTCCTACTGCCCGCTAAGGAAACTACATAGTCCAAGTGCACGCTAGTTAACGTAGATAGTCCAAGTGCTGCTAGTTAACCTAGATAATCCAAGAGCCTGCTAGGTAACCTACATAGTGCAAGTGTCTGCTAGTTAACCTACATATTCCAAGTGCCCGCTAGTTAACATAGATAGTCCAAGTGCCCGCTAGGGAACGTACATAGTCCAAGTGCCCGCTAGGTAACCTATATAGTGCAAGTGCCCGCTAGTTAACCTAGATAGTTCAAGTACCCGCTAGGTAATCTATATCGTCCAAGGGCCCCCTAGTTAGCGTACATAGTCCAAGTGCCCGCTAGGTAACCTAGATAGTCCAAGTGCCCGCAAGGTAACCTAGATAGTCCAAGTGCCTTTTAGGGAACCTAAATAGTCCAGGGACCCGCTAGTTGACCTACATAGTCCAAGTGCCAGCTAGGGAACCTAGATAGTCCAAGTGCCTGTTAGCTAACCTAGATAGTCCAAGTGGGGGCTAGGTAACCTACATAGTCCAAGGGCCCGTTCGTTAACCTAGATAATCCAAGTGCCCGCTAGGTAACCTAGACAGTCCAAGTGCCCGCTAGTTAACCTACATAGTCCAAGTGCTCGTTGGGAACCTACATAATCCAAGTGCCCGCTAGGGAACCTACATAGTCCAAGTGCCCTTTAGTTAACCTAGATAATCAAAGTGCCTGCTAGGTAACATAGATAGTCCAAGTGCCCACTTGGTAACCTACATAGTCCAAGTTCCCGCTAGGTAACCTAGATAGTCCAAGTGCCCGTTACCTAACCTAGATATTCCAAGTGCCCACTAAGCAACCTACATAGTACAAGGGCCCGCTAGTTGACCTAGATAGTCCAAGTGCCCGCTAGTTAACTTAGATAGTCCAAGTGCCCACTAGGTAACCAAAGTAGTCCAATTGCCCGCTAGGTAATGTACAAATTCTAAGTGCCCGTTAAGGAATCTATATAGTCCAAATGCCCCCTAGGGAGCCTACATAATCCAAATGCCTGCTAGGTAACCTAGATAGTCCAAGGGCCCTCTAGGTAACCTACATAGTCCTAGTGCCCCCTAGTTAACCTACATTCTCCAAGTGCCCGATAAAGAACCTACATAGTCCAAGTGCCCGCTAGGTAACCTTCATAGTCCAAAAGCCCTCTAGTTAACCCACATAGTCCAAGTGCCCGCTAGGGAACTTACATGGTCCAAGGGCCCGCTAGGGAACCTACATAGTCCAAGTGTCCGTTAGTTAACCTAGATAGTCCAAGTGCCCGCTAGGTAACTTAGATAGTCCAACAGCCCTCTAGGTAACCTACATACTCCAAGACCCCGCTAGGCAACGTAGATAGTTCAAGTGCCAGCTAGGTAACCTAGATATTCCAAGTGCCCGCTAGGTAACCTACAAAGTCTAAGTGCCCGCTAGGTTATCTATATAGTCCAAATGCCCGCCTGGGAACCTACATAGTCCAAGTGCCCGCTAGGTAACCTAGATAGTCCAAGTGCCCTCTAGTTAACCTAGATCGTCCAAGTGCCCGCTAGTTAACCAACATAGTCCAAGGGCCCACTAGTTAGCCCACATAGTCCAAGGTCCGCAAGTTAACCTAGATAGTCCAAGTGCTCGCTAGTTAACCTACATAGTACAAGGGCCCGCTAGTTGACCTAGATAGTCCCAGTATCCGCTAGGTAACCAAAGTAGTCCAAATGTCCAATAGGGATCCTACATAGTCCAAGTGCCCGCTAGGTAACCTACATAGTCCAAGTGGCCGTTCGTTAACCTAGATAGTCCAAGTACCTGCTAGGTAACCTAGACTGTCCAAGTGCCCGCTAGTTTACCTACATAGTCCAAGTGCCCGTTCGTTAACCTAGAGTCCAAGTGCCCGCTAGGAAACCTACATAGTCCAAGTGCCCATTAGGTAACCTAGATAGTCCAAATGCCCGTTACCTAACCTAGATAGTCCGAGTGCCCACTAGGCAACCTACATAGGCCAAGAGCCCGTTCGTTAACCTAGAAGTCCAAGTGCCCGCTAGGTAATCTAGACAATCCAAGTGCCCGCTAGGTTGCCTGCATATTCCAAGTGACCGTTCGTTAACCTAGATAGTCCAAGTGCCCACTAGGTAACCTACATAGTCCAAGTGCCCGCTAGGAAACCTACATAGTCCAAGTGCCCATTAGGTAACCTAGATAGTCCAAATGCCCGTTACCTAACCTAGATAGTCCAAGTGCCGACTAGGCAACCTACATAGGCCAAGAGCCCGTTCGTTAACCTAGAAGTCCAAGTGCCCGCTAGGTAATCTAGACAATCCAAGTGCCCGCTAGGTTGCCTGCATATTCCAAGTGACCGTTCGTTAACCTAGATAGTCCAAGTGCCCACTAGGTAACCTACATAGTCCAAGTGCCTGCTAGGTAACCTATATAGTCCAAGTGCCCACTAGGTAACCTAGATAGTCCAAGGGCCCGCTAGTTAACCTACATTGTCCAAGGGCTCACTTGTTAACTTTGATAGTCCAAGTGCCCGCTAGTTAACCTTGATTGTCCAAGTGCCCGCTAGTTAACCTAGATTGTCCAAGTGCCTGCTAGTTAACCTACATAGTCCAAGGGTCCACTAGTTAACTTAGATAGTCCAAGTGTCCTCAAGTTAACCTACATAGTCCAAGTGCCCGCTAGTTAACCTATATACCAAGTGCCCGCTACGTAACCTAGATAGTCCAAGGGCACACTAGTTAACCTACATATTCCAAGAGCCCGCTAGGCAACCTAGATAGTCCTAGTGCCCGCTAAGGAACCTACATAGTCCAAGTACACGCTAGTTAACCTAGATAGTCCAAGTGCCCGCTAATTAACCTAGATAATCCAAGAGCCTGCTAGGTAACCTACATAGTGCAAGTGTCCGCTAGTTAACCTACATATTCCAAGTGCCCGCTAGTTAACATAGTTAGTCCAAGTGCCTGCTAGGGAACCTAGATAGTCCAACAGCCCTCTAGGGAACCTACATACTCCAAGAACCCGCTAGGCAACGTAGATAGTTCAAGTGCCAGCTAGGTAACCTAGATAGTCCAAGTGCCCGCTAGGTAACCTACAAAGTCTAAGTGCCCGCTAGGTTATCTATATAGTCCAAACCCCGCCTGGGAACCTACATAGTCCAAGTGCCCGCTAGGTAACCTAGATAGTCCAAGTGCCCTCTAGTTCACCTAGATCGTCCAAGTGCCCGCTAGTTAACCAACATAGTCCAAGGGACCGCTAGTTAACCCACATAGTCCAAGGTCCGCTAGTTAACCTAGATAGTCCAAGTCCTTGCTAGTTAACCTACATAGTACAAGGGCCCGCTAGTTGACCTAGATAGTCCTAGTGCCCGCTAGTTAACCTAGATAGTCCAAGTGCCCGCTAGGTAACCAAAGTAGTCCAAATGTCCAATAGGGATCCTACATAGTCCAAGTGCCCGCTAGGTAATCTACCTAGTCCAAGTGCCCGTTCGTTAACCTAGATAGTCCAAGTACCTGCTAGGTAACCTAGACTGTCCAAGTGCCCGCTAGGTTACCTACATAGTCCAAGTGCCCGTTCATTAACCTAGAGTCCTAGTGCCCGCTAGGAAACCTACATAGTCCAAGTGCCCGCTATGTAACCTAGATAGTCAAAGTGCCCATTAGGTAACCTAGATAGTCCAAATGCCCGTTACCTAACCTAGATAGTCCAAGTGCCCACTAGGCAACCTACATAGGCCAAGAGCCCGTTCGTTAACCTAGAAGTCCAAGTGCCCGCTAGGTAATCTAGACAATACAAGTGCCCGCTAGGTTGCCTGCATATTCCAAGTGACCGTTCGTTAACCTATATAGTCCAAGTGCCCACTAGTTAACCTACATAGTCCAAGTGCCCGCTAGTTGACCTATATACCAAGTGCCCTCTACGTAACCTAGATAGTCCAAGGGCACGCTAGTTAACCTACATAGTCCAAGAGCCCGCTAGGCAACCTAGATAGTCCTAGTGGGCGCTAAGGACCCTACATAGTCCAAGTGCATGCTAGTTAACCTAGATAGTCCAAGTGCCCGCTAGTTAACCTAGATAATCCAAGAGCATGCTAGGTAACCTACATAGTGCAAGTGTCCGCTGGTTAACCTTTTTATTCCAAGTGCCCGCTAGATATCATAGATAGTCCATGTGCCCGCTAGGGAACGTACATAGTCCAAGTGCCCGCTAGGTAACCTATATAGTGCAAGTGCCCGCTAGTTAACCTAGATAGTTCAAGTATCTGCTAGGTAATCTAGATCGTCCAAGGGGCCCCTAGTTAGCCTACATAGTCCAAGTGCCCGCTAGGTAACCTAGATAGTCCAAGTGCCCGTTCGGTAACCTAGATAGTCCAAGTGCCCTTTAGGGTACCTAGATAGTCCATGGGCCCGCTAGTTAACCTACATAGTGCAAGTGTCCGCTAGTTAACCTACATAATCTAAGTTCCCGTTAGCTAACCTAGGTAGTCCAAGGGCCCGCTAGTTGACCTACATAGTCCAAGTGCCAGCTAGGTAACCTAGATAGTCCACGTGCACGCTAGTTAACCTAGATAGTCCAAGTGTCCGCTAGTTAACCTACATAGTCCAAGTGCCCGCTAGTTAACCTATATACCAAGTGCCCGCTACGTAACCTAGATAGTCCAAGGGCACTCTAGTTAACCTACATAGTACAAGTGCCCGCTAAGCAATCTAGATAGTCCAAGTGCCCGCTAAGGAACCTACATAGTCCAAGTGCACGCTAGTTAACCTAGATAGTCCAAGTGCCCGCTAGTTAACCTAGATAGTCCAAGTGCATGCTAGGTTACCTACATAGTGCAAGTGTCCGCTAGTTAACCTACATATTCCAAGTGCCCCCTAGTTAACCTACATAATTTAAGTTCCCGTTAGCTAACCTACTTAGTCCAAGGGCCCGCTAGTTGACCTACATAGTCCATGTGCCAGCTAGGTAACCTAGATAGTACAAGTGCCCGCTATGGAACCTAGATAGTCCAAGTGCACGCTAGTTAACCTAGATAGTCCAAGTGTCCGCTAGTTAACCTACATAGTCCAAGTGCCCGCTAGTTAACCTATATACCAAGTGCCCGCTACGTAACCTAGATAGTCCAAGGGCACTCTAGTTAACCTCCATAGTACAAGTGCGGGCTAGGCAACCTAGATAGTCCAAGTGCCCGCTAAGGAACCTACATAGTCCAAGTGCACGCTAGTTAACCTAGATAGTCCAAGTGCCCGCTAGTTAACCTAGATAGTCCAAGTGCCTGCTAGGTAACCTACATAGTGCAAGGGTCCGCTAGTTAACCTACATATTCCAAGTGCCCGCTAGTTAACATAGATAGTCCAAGTGCACGCTAGGGAACGTACATAGTCCAAGTGCCAGCTAGGTAACTTAGATAGTGCAACTACCCGCTAGTTAACCTAGATAGTTCTATTACCCGCTAGGTAACCTAGATCGTCCAAGGGCCCCCCTAGGTAGCCTACATAGTCCAAGTGCCCGCTAGGTAACCTAGATAGTCCAAGTGCCCGCTCGGTAACCTAGATAGTCCAAGTGCCTTTTAGGGAACCTAGATAGTCCAAGGGCCCGCTAGTAAACCTACATAGTCCATGGGCCCGCTAGTTAACCTACATAGTCCAAGTGCCCCCTAGTTAACCTACATAATCTAAGTTCCCGTTAGCTAATGTTGGTAGTCCAGGGGCCCGCTAGTTGACCTACATAGTCCAAGTGCCAGCTGGGGAACCTAGATAGTCCAAGTGCCTGTTAGCTAACCTAGATAGTCCAAGTGGCGGCTAGGTAACCTATATAGTCCAAGTGCCCGTTCGTTAACCAAGATAATCCAAGTGCCCGCTAGGTAACCTATATAGTGCAAGTGCCCGCTAGTTAACCTAGATAGTTCAAGTATCTGCTAGGTAATCTAGATCGTCCAAGGGGCCCCTAGTTAGCCTACATAGTCCAAGTGCCCGCTAGGTAACCTAGATAGTCCAAGTGCCCGTTCGGTAACCTAGATAGTCCAAGTGCCCTTTAGGGTACCTAGATAGTCCATGGGCCCGCTAGTTAACCTACATAGTGCAAGTGTCCGCTAGTTAACCTACATAATCTAAGTTCCCGTTAGCTAACCTAGGTAGTCCAAGGGCCCGCTAGTTGACCTACATAGTCCAAGTGCCAGCTAGGTAACCTAGATAGTCCACGTGCACGCTAGTTAACCTAGATAGTCCAAGTGTCCGCTAGTTAACCTACATAGTCCAAGTGCCCGCTAGTTAACCTATATACCAAGTGCCCGCTACGTAACCTAGATAGTCCAAGGGCACTCTAGTTAACCTACATAGTACAAGTGCCCGCTAAGCAATCTAGATAGTCCAAGTGCCCGCTAAGGAACCTACATAGTCCAAGTGCACGCTAGTTAACCTAGATAGTCCAAGTGCCCGCTAGTTAACCTAGATAGTCCAAGTGCATGCTAGGTTACCTACATAGTGCAAGTGTCCGCTAGTTAACCTATATATTCCAAGTGCCCCCTAGTTAACCTACATAATTTAAGTTCCCGTTAGCTAACCTACTTAGTCCAAGGGCCCGCTAGTTGACCTACATAGTCCAAGTGCCAGCTAGGTAACCTAGATAGTACAAGTGCCCGCTATGGAACCTAGATAGTCCAAGTGCACGCTAGTTAACCTAGATAGTCCAAGTGTCCGCTAGTTAACCTACATAGTCCAAGTGCCCGCTAGTTAACCTATATACCAAGTGCCCGCTACGTAACCTAGATAGTCCAAGGGCACTCTAGTTAACCTCCATAGTACAAGTGCGGGCTAGGCAACCTAGATAGTCCAAGTGCCCGCTAAGGAACCTACATAGTCCAAGTGCACGCTAGTTAACCTAGATAGTCCAAGTGCCCGCTAGTTAACCTAGATAGTCCAAGTGCCTGCTAGGTAACCTACATAGTGCAAGGGTCCGCTAGTTAACCTACATATTCCAAGTGCCCGCTAGTTAACATAGATAGTCCAAGTGCACGCTAGGGAACGTACATAGTCCGAGTGCCAGCTAGGTAACTTAGATAGTGCAACTACCCGCTAGTTAACCTAGATAGTTCTATTACCCGCTAGGTAACCTAGATCGTCCAAGGGCCCCCCTAGGTAGCCTACATAGTCCAAGTGCCCGCTAGGTAACCTAGATAGTCCAAGTGCCCGCTCGGTAACCTAGATAGTCCAAGTGCCTTTTAGGGAACCTAGATAGTCCAAGGGCCCGCTAGTAAACCTACATAGTCCATGGGCCCGCTAGTTAACCTACATAGTCCAAGTGCCCCCTAGTTAACCTACATAATCTAAGTTCCCGTTAGCTAATGTTGGTAGTCCAGGGGCCCGCTAGTTGACCTACATAGTCCAAGTGCCAGCTGGGGAACCTAGATAGTCCAAGTGCCTGTTAGCTAACCTAGATAGTCCAAGTGGCGGCTAGGTAACCTACATAGTCCAAGTGCCCGTTCGTTAACCAAGATAATCCAAGTGCCCGCTAGGTAACCTAGACAGTCCAAGTGCCCGCTAGTTAACCTACATAGTCCAAGTGCCCGTTGGGAACCTATATAATCCAAGTGCCCGCTAGGGAACCTACATAGTCCAAGTGCCCGCTAGGCAACCTACATAGTCCAAGTGCCCGTTAGTTAACCTAGATAATCAAAGTGCCTGCGAGGAAACTTAGATAGTCCAAGTGCCCACTAGGTAACCTACATAGTCCAAGTTCCCGCTAGGTAACCTTGATAGTCCAAGTGCCCGTTACCTAAGATAGATAGTCCAAGTGCCCACTAAGCAACCTACATAGTACAAGGGCCCGCTACTTGACCTAGATAGTCCAAGTGCCCGCTAGTTAACCTAGATAGTCCAAGTGCCCGCTAGGTAACCAAAGTAGTCCAATTGCCCGCTAGGTAATCTACAAAGTCTAAGTGCCCGTTAAGGAATCTATATAGTCCAAATGCCCGCTAGGGAGCTTACATAATCCAAATGCCAGCTAGGTAACCTAGATAGTCCAAGGGCCCTCTAGGTAACCTACATAGTCCTAGTGCCCCCTAGTTAACCTACATTCTCCAAGTGCCCGATAAGGAACCTACATACTCCAAGTGCCCGCTAGGTAACCTTCATAGTCCAAATGCCCTCTAGTTAACCCACATAGTCCAAGTGCCCGCTATGGAACTTACATGGTCCAAGGGCCCGCTAGGGAACCTACATAGTCCAAGTGCCCGTTAGTTAACCTAGATAGTCCAAGTGCCCGCTAGGTAACCTAGATAGTCCAACAGCCCTCTAGGTAACCTACATACTCTAAGAACCCGCTAGGCAACGTAGATAGTTCAAGTGCCAGCTAGGTAACCTAGATAGTCCAAGTGCCCGCTAGGTAACCTACAAAGTCTAAGTGCCCGCTAGGTTATCTATATAGTCCAAATGCCCGCCTGGGAACCTACATAGTCCAAGTGCCCGCTAGGTAACCTAGATAGTCCAAGTGCCCTCTAGTTAACCTAGATCGTCCAAGTGCCACTAGTTAACACACATAGTCCAAGGTCCGCTAGTTAACCTAGATAGTCCAAGTGCTCGCTAGTTAACCTACATAGTACAAGGGCCCGCTAGTTGACCTAGATAGTCCAAGTGCCCGCTAGTTAACCTAGATAGTCCAAGTGCCTGCTAGGTAACATAGACTGTCCAAGTGCCCGCTAGGTTAACTACATAGTCCAAGTGCCCGTTGTTAACCTAGATAGTCCAAGTGCCCGCTAGGAAACCTACATAGTCCAAGGTCCCGCTGGTAACCTAGATAGTCCAACAGCCCTCTAGTTAACCTACATACTCCATGAACCCGCTAGGCAACATAGATAGTTCAAGTGACAGCTAGGTAACCTAGATAGTCCAAGTGCCCGCTAGGTAACCTACAAAGTCTAAGTGCCCGCTAGGTTAACTATATAGTCCAAATGGCCGCCTGGGAACCTACATAGTCCAAGTGCCCTCTAGTTAACCTAGATCGTCCACGTGCTCGCTAGTTAACCAACATAGTCCAAGGGCCCGTTAGTTAACCCACATAATCCAAGGTCCGCTAGTTAACCTAGATAGTCCAAGTGCTTGCTAGTTAACCTATATAGTACAAGGGCCCGCTAGTTGACCTAGATAGTCCTAGTGCCCGCTAGTTAACCTAGATAGTCCAAGTGCCCGCTAGGTAACCAAAGTAGTCCAAATGTCCAATAGGGATCCTACATAGTCCAAGTGCCCGCTAGGTAACCTACATAGTCCAAGTGCCCGTTCGTTAACCTACATAGTCCAAGTACCTGCTAGGTAACCTAGACTGTCCAAGTACCCGCTAGGTTACCTACATAGTCTAAATGCCCGTTCGTTAACCTAGATAGTCCAAGTGCCCGCTAGGAAACCTACATAGTCCAAGGGCCCGCTAGGTAACCTAGATAGGACAAGTACCCGCTAGGTAACCTAGAGTCCAAGTGCTCGCTATTTAACCTACATAGTCCAAGTGACCGCTATGTAACCTAGATAGTCAAAGTGCCCATTAGGTAACCT
Organism: Tenrec ecaudatus; assembly: GCF_050624435.1. Lineage (NCBI taxonomy): Eukaryota > Metazoa > Chordata > Mammalia > Afrosoricida > Tenrecidae > Tenrec > Tenrec ecaudatus. Next base: position 87,194 of record NW_027458571.1, on the reverse strand, counting down.
ATATAGTCCAAGTGCCCGTTACCTAACCTAGATAGTCCAAGTGCCCACTAGGCAACCTACATAGGCCACGAGCCCGTTCGTTAACCTAGAAGTCCAAGTGCCCGCTAGGTAATCTAGACAATCCAAGTGCCCGCTAGGTTGCCTGCATATTCCAAGTGCCCGTTCGTTAACCTAGATAGTCCAAGTGCCCACTAGGTAACCTACATAGTCCAAGGGCCCGCTAGTTAACCTACATAGTCCAAGGCCTCACTTGTTAACTTTGATAGTCAAAGTGCCCGCTAGTTAACCTAGGTAGTCCAAGGGCCCGCTAGTTAACCTAGATTGTCCAAGTGCCTGCTAGTTAACCTACATAGTCCAAGGGTCCACTAGTTAACCTAGATAGTCCATGTGTCCTCTAGTTAACCTACATAGTCCAAGTGCCCGCTAGTTAACCTACATACCAAGTGCCTGCTACGTAACCTAGATAGTCCAAGGGCACGCTGGTTAACCTACATAGTCCAAGAGCCCGCTAGGCAACCTAGATAGTCCTAGTGCCCGCTAAGGAACCTACATAGTCCAAGTGCACGCTAGTTAACCTAGATAGTCCAAGTGCCCGCTAGTTAACCTAGATAATCCAAGAGCCTGCTAGGTAACCTACATAGTGCAAGTGTCCGCTGGTTAACCTTCATATTCCAAGTGCCCGCTAGTTAAAATAGATAGTCCAAGTGCCCGCTAGGGAACGTACATAGTCCAAGTGCCCCCTAGGTAACCTATATAGTCCAAATGCCCGCTAGGGAGCTTACATAATCCAAATGCCAGCTAGGAAACCTAGATAGTCCAAGGACCCTCTAGGTAACCTACATAGTCCTAGTGCCCCCTAGTTAACCTACATTCTCCAAGTGCCCGATAAGGAACCTACATACTCCAAGTGCCCGCTAGGTAACCTTCATAGTCCAAATGCCCTCTAGTTAACCCACATAGTCCAAGTGCCCGCTTTGGAACTTACATGGTCCAAGGGCCCGCTAGGGAACCTACATAGTCCAAGTGCCCGTTAGTTAACCTAGATAGTCCAAGTGCCCGCTAGGTAACCTAGATAGTCCAACAGCCCTCTAGGTAACCTACATACTCCAAGAACCCGCTAGGCAACGTAGATAGTTCAAGTGCCAGCTAGGTAACCTAGATAGTCCAAGTGCCCGCTAGGTAACCTACAAAGTCTAAGTGCCCGCTAGGTTATCTATATAGTCCAAATGCCCGCCTGGGAACCTACATAGTCCAAGTGCCCGCTAGGTAACCTAGATAGTCCAAGTGCCCTCTAGTTAACCTAGATCGTCCAAGTGCCGCTAGTTAACCCACATAGTCCAAGGTTCGCTAGTTAACTTAGATAGTCCAAGTGCTCGCTAGTTAACCTACATAGTACAAGGGCCCGCTAGTTGACCTAGATAGTCCAAGTGCCCGCTAGTTAACCTAGATAGTCCAAGTGCCTGCTAGGTAACATAGACTGTCCAAGTGCCCGCTAGGTTACCTACATAGTCCAAGTGCCGGTTGTTAACCTAGATAGTCCAAGTGCCCGCTAGGAAACCTACAGAGTCCAAGGGCCCGCTGGTAACCTAGATAGTCCAACAGCCCTCTAGTTAACCTACAAACTCCATGAACCCGCTAGGCAACGTAGATAGTTCAAGTGACAGCTAGGTAACCTAGATAGTCCAAGTGCCCGCTAGGTAACCTACAAAGTCTAAGTGCCTGCTAGGTTATCTATATAGTCCAAATGGCCGCCTGGGAACCTACATAGTCCAAGTGCCCGCTAGGTAACCTAGATAGTCCAAGTGCCCTCTAGTTAACCTAGATCGTCCAAGTGCCCGCTAGTTAACCAACATAGTCCAAGGGCCCGCTAGTTAACCCACATAATCCAAGGTCCGCTAGTTAACCTAGATAGTCCAAGTGCTTGCTAGTTAACCTATATAGTACAAGGGCCCGCTAGTTGACCTAGATAGTCCTAGTGCCCGCTAGTTAACCTAGATAGTCCAAGTGCCCGCTAGGTAACCAAAGTAGTCCAAATGTCCAATAGGGATCCTACATAGTCCAAGTGCCCGCTAGGTAACCTACATAGTCCAAGTGCCCGTTCGTTAACCTACATAGTCCAAGTACCTGCTAGGTAACCTAGACTGTCCAAGTACCCGCTAGGTTACCTACATAGTCTAAGTGCCCGTTCGTTAACCTAGATAGTCCAAGTGCCCGCTAGGAAACCTACATAGTCCAAGGGCCCGCTAGGTAACCTAGATAGTCCAAGCACCCGCTAGGTAACCTAGAGTCCAAGTGCTCGCTATTTAACCTACATAGTCCAAGTGACCGCTATGTAACCTAGATAGTCAAAGTGCCCATTAGGTAACCTAGATAGTCCAAGTGCCCGTTACCTAACCTAGATAGTCCAAGTGCCCACTAGGCAACCTACATAGGCCACGAGCCCGTTCGTTAACCTAGAAGTCCAAGTGCCCGCTAGGTTGCCTGTATATTCCAAGTGCCCGTTCGTTAACCTAGATAGTCCAAGTGCCCACTAGGTAACCTACATAGTCCAAGGGCCCGCTAGTTAACCTACATAGTCCAAGGCCTCACTTGTTAACTTTGATAGTCAAAGTGCCCGCTAGTTAACCTAGATTGTCCAAGTGCCCGCTAGTTAACCTAGATTGTCCAAGTGCCTGCTAGTTAACCTACATAGTCCAAGGGTCCACTAGTTAACCTAGATAGTCCATGTGTCCTCTAGTTAACCTACATAGTCCAAGTGCCCGCTAGTTAACCTATATACCAAGTGCCCGCTACGTAACCTAGATAGTCCAAGGGCACGCTAGTTAACCTACATAGTCCAAGAGCCCGCTAGGCAACCTAGATAGTCCTAGTGCCCGCTAAGGAACCTACATAGTCCAAGTGCACGCTAGTTAACCTAGATAGTCCAAGTGCCCTCTAGTTAACCTAGATAATCCAAGAGCCTGCTAGGTAACCTACATAGTGCAAGTGTCCGCTGGTTAACCTTCATATTCCAAGTGCCCGCTAGTTAAAATAGATAGTCCAAGTGCCCGCTAGGGAACGTACATAGTCCAAGTGCCCGCTAGGTAACCTATATAGTCCAAATGCCCGCTAGGGAGCTTACATAATCCAAATGCCAGCTAGGTAACCTAGATAGTCCAAGGGCCCTATAGGTAACCTACATAGTCCTAGTGCCCCCTAGTTAACCTACATTCTCCAAGTGCCCGATAAGGAACCTACATACTCCAAGTGCCCGCTAGGTAACCTTCATAGTCCAAATGCCCTCTAGTTAACCCACATAGTCCAAGTGCCCGCTATGGAACTTACATGGTCCAAGGGCCCGCTAGGGAACCTACATAGTCCAAGTGCCCGTTAGTTAACCTAGATAGTCCAAATGCCCGCTAGGTAACCTAGATAGTCCAACAGCCCTCTAGGTAACCTACATACTCCAAGAACCCGCTAGGCAACGTAGATAGTTCAAGTGCCAGCTAGGTAACCTAGATAGTCCAAGTGCCCGCTAGGTAACCTACAAAGTCTAAGTGCCCGCTAGGTTATCTATATAGTCCAAATGCCCGCCTGGGAACCTACATAGTCCATGTGCCCGCTAGGTAACCTAGATAGTCCAAGTGCCCTCTAGTTAACCTAGATCGTCCAAGTGCCGCTAGTTAACCCACATAGTCCAAGGTCCGCTAGTTAACCTAGATAGTCCAAGTGCTCGCTAGTTAACCTACATAGTACAAGGGCCCGCTAGTTGACCTAGATAGTCCAAGTGCCCGCTAGTTAACCTAGATAGTCCAAGTGCCTGCTAGGTAACATAGACTGTCCAAGTGCCCGCTAGGTTACCTACATAGTTCAAGTGCCCGTTGTTAACCTAGATAGTCCAAGTGCCCGCTAGGAAACCTACATAGTCCATGGGCCCGCTGGTAACCTAGATAGTCCAACAGCCCTCTAGTTAACCTACATACTCCATGAACCCGCTAGGCAACGTAGAGAGTTCAAGTGACAGCTAGGTAACCTAGATAGTCCAAGTGCCCGCTAGGTAACCTACAAAGTCTAAGTGCCCGCTAGGTTAACTATATAGTCCAAATGGCCGCCTGGGAACCTACATAGTCCAAGTGCCCGCTAGGTAACCTAGATAGTCCAAGTGCCCTCTAGTTAACCTAGATCGTCCAAGTGCCCGCTAGTTAACCAACATAGTCCAAGGGCCCGCTAGTTAACCCACATAATCCAAGGTCCGCTAGTTAACCTAGATAGTCCAAGTGCTTGCTAGTTAACCTATATAGTACAAGGGCCCGCTAGTTGACCTAGATAGTCCTAGTGCCCGCTAGTTAACCTAGATAGTCCAAGTGCCCGCTAGGTAACCAAGGTAGTCCAAATGTCCAATAGGGATCCTACATAGTCCAAGTGCCCGCTAGGTAACCTACATAGTCCAAGTGCCCGTTTGTTAACCTACATAGTCCAAGTACCTGCTAGGTAACCTAGACTGTCCAAGTACCTGCTAGGTTACCTACATAGTCTAAATGCCCGTTCGTTAACCTAGATAGTCCAAGTGCCCGCTAGGAAACCTACATAGTCCAAGGGCCCGCTAGGTAACCTAGATAGCACAAGTACCCGCTAGGTAACCTATAGTCCAAGTGCTCGCTATTTAACCTACATAGTCCAAGTGACCGCTATGTAACCTAGATAGTCAAAGTGCCCATTAGGTAACCTAGATAGTCCAAGTGCCCGTTACCTAACCTAGATAGTCCAAGTGCCCACTAGGCAACCTACATAGGCCACGAGCCCGTTCGTTAACCTAGAAGTCCAAGTGCCCGCTAGGTAATCTAGACAATCCAAGTGCCCGCTAGGTTGCCTGCATATTCCAAGTGCCCGTTCGTTAACCTAGATAGTCCAAGTGCCCACTAGGTAACCTACATAGTCCAAGGGCCCGCTAGTTAACCTACATAGTCCAAGGCCTCACTTGTTAACTTTGATAGTCAAAGTGCCCGCTAGTTAACCTAGATTGTCCAAGTGCCCGCTAGTTAACCTAGATTGTCCAAGTGCCTGCTAGTTAACCTACATAGTCCAAGGGTCCACTAGTTAACCTAGATAGTCCATGTGTCCTCTAGTTAACCTACATAGTCCAAGTGCCCGCTAGTTAACCTATATACCAAGTGCCCGCTACGTAACCTAGATAGTCCAAGGGCACGCTAGTTAACCTACATAGTCCAAGAGCCCGCTAGGCAACCTAGATAGTCCTAGTGCCCGCTAAGGAACCTACATAGTCCAAGTGCACGCTAGTTAACCTAGATAGTCTAAGTGCCCGCTAGTTAACCTAGATAATCCAAGAGCCTGCTAGGTAACCTACATAGTGCAAGTGTCCGCTGGTTAACCTTCATATTCCAAGTGCCCGCTAGTTAAAATAGATAGTCCAAGTGCCCGCTAGGGAACGTACATAGTCCAAGTGCCCTCTAGGTAACCTATATAGTGCAAATGCCCGCTAGTTAACCTAGATAGTTCAAGTACCCGCTAGGTAATCTAGATCGTCCAAGGGCCCCCTAGTTAGCCTACATAGTCCAAGTGCCCGCTAGGTAACCTAGATAGTCCAAGTGCCCGCTCGGTAACCTAGATAGTCCAAGTGCCCTTTAGGCAACTTAGATAGTCCAAGGGCCCGCTAGTAAACCTACATAGTCCATGGGCCCGCTAGTTAACCTACAAAGTCCAAGTGCCCCCTAGTTAACCTACATAATCTAAGTTACGGTTAGCTAACCTAGGTAGTCCAGGGGCCCGCTAGGTGACCTACATAGTCCAAGTGCCAGCTAGGGAACCTAGATAGTCCAAGTGCCTGTTAGCTAACCTAGATAGTCCAAGTGGCGGCTAGGTAACCTAGACAGTCCAAGTGCCCGCTAGTTAACCTACATAGTCCAAGTGCCCGATAGGGAACCTACATAATTAAAGTGCCCGCTAGGGAACCTACATAGTCCAAGTGCCCGCTAGGCAACCTACATAGTCCAAGTGCCCGTTAGTTAAACTAGATAATCAAAGTGCCTGCTAGGTAACTTAGATAGTCCAAGTGCCCACTAGGTAACCTACATAGTCCAAGTTCCCGCTAGGTAACCTAGATAGTCCAAGTGCCCGTTACCTAACCTAGATAATCCAAGTGTCCACTAAGCAACCTACATAGTACAAGGGCCCGCTAGTTGACCTAGATAGTCCAAGTGTCCGCTAGGGATCCTTCATAATCCAAGTGTCTGCTAGGTAACCTAGATAGTCCAAGTGCCCGCTAGTTAAGCTAGATAGTCCTAGTTCCCGTTAGTTAACCTACATAGTACAAGGGCCCGCTAGTTGACCTAGATAGTCCAAGTGCCCGCTAGTTAGCCTAGATAGTCAAAGTGACTGCTAGGTAACTTAGATAGTCCAAGTGCCCGCTAGGTAACCTAGATAGTCCAAATGCCCACTAGGGAAACTACATAGTCCAAGTGCCCGCTATTTTGCCTAGATAGTCCATGTGCCTGCTAGTAAACCTACATAATCCATGGTCCCGCTAGTTAACCTACATAGTACAAGGGCCCGCTAGTTAACCTAGATCGTGTAAGTGTCCGCTAGTTAACTTACATAGTCCAAATGCCCGCTAGTTAACCTATATACAAAGTGCCCGCTACGTAACCTAGATAGTCCAAGTGCCCGCTAGTTAACCTACATAGTCCTAGTTCCCGCTAGTTAACCTAGATAGTCCAAGTGCCCGCTAGTTAACCTAGATTGTCCAAGTGCCCTCTAGGGATCCTTCATAATCCATGTGCCTGCTAGGTAACCTAGATAGTCCAAGTGCTCGCTAGTTAACCTAGATAGTCCTAGTGCCCGTTAGTTAACCTACATAGTACAAGGGCCCGCTAATTGACCTAGATAGTCCAAGTGCCCGCTAGTTAACCTAGATAGTCAAAGTGCCCGCTAGTTAACCTAAGTAGTACAAATGTCCGATAGGGATCCTACATAGTCCAAGTGCCCGCTAGTTAACCTACATAGTCCAAGTGCCTGCTAGTAAACCTACATAATCCATGGGCCCGCTCGTTAACCTACATAGTGCAAGGGCCCGCTAGTTAACCTAGATCGTGCAAGTGTCCGCTAGTTAACCTACATAGTCCAAGTGCCCACTAGGGATCCTTCATAATCCAAGTGCCTGCTAGGTAACCTAGATAGTCCAAGTGCCCACTAGTTAACCTAGATAGTCCTAGTTCCCGTTAGTTAACCTAGATAGTCTAAGTGCCCACTAGGGGACGTACATAGTCCAAGTGCCCGCTAGGTAACCTAGATAGTCCAAGTGCGCGCTAGGGTATGTACATAGTCCAAGTGCCTGGTAGGAAACCTAGATAGTCCTAGTGCCCGCTAGTTAACCTACACAGTCCAAGGTCTGCTAGTTAACCTAGATAGTCAAAGTGCCCGCTAGGTAACCTAGACAGTCCAAGTGCCCGCTAGGTTACCTACATAGTCAAAGTGCCTGCTAGGTAACCTACATAGTCCAAGGGACCGCTAGGTAACCTAGATAGTCCAATTGCCCGCTAGGTAACCTCGATAGTCTAAGTTCCTGCTAGTTAACCTAGATAGTCCAAGTGCCCGCTAGGTAACCTAGATAGTCAAAGTGCCCATTAGGTAACCTACATTGTCCAAGTTCCCGCTAGGTAACCTAGATAGTCCAAGTGCCCGTTACCTAACTTAGATTGTCCAAGTGCCCGCTAGGGAACCTAGATAGTCCAAGTGCTATCTAGGTAACCTAGATAGTCCAAGTGCCTACTAGTAAACCTACATAATCCATGGGCCCGCTAGTTAACCTACATAGTGCAAGGGCCCGCTAGTTAACCTAGATCGTGTATGTGTCCGCTAGTTAACCTACATAGTCCAAGTGCCCGCTAGTTAACCTAGATAATCCAAGTGCCCGTTAGTTAACCTAGATAATCAAAGTGCCTGCTAGGTAACTTAGATAGTCCAAGTGCCCACTAGGTAACCTACATAGTCCAAGTTCCCGCATGGTAACCTTAATAGTTCAAATGCCCGCTAGGGAAACTACATAGTCCAAGTGCCCGCTAGTTAACCGAGATAGTCCAATTGCCTACTAGTAAACCTACATAATCCATGGGCCCTCTAGTTAACTTACATAGTTCAAGGGCCCGCTAGTTAACCTAGATCGTGCAAGTGTCCGCTAGTTAACCTACATAGTCCAAGTGCCTACTAGTAAACCTACATAATCCATGGGCCCGCTAGTTAACCTACATAGTCCAAGTGCCCGCTAGTTAACCTAGATAGTCCAAGTGCCTGCTAGGGATACTTCATAATCCAAGTGCCTGCTAGGTAACCTAGATAGTCCAAGTGCCCGCTAGTTAACCTAGATAGTCCACGTGCCCACTAGGGGACTTACATAGTCCAAGTGCCCGCTAGGTAAGCTAGATAGTCCAAGTGCGCGCTAGGGTATCTACATAGTCCAAGTGCCTGCTAGGAAACCTAGATAGTCCAAGTGCCCGCTAGGTAACCTAGACAGTCGAAGTGCCCGCTAGGTTACCTACATAGTCCAAGTGCCGGTTCGTTAACCTAGATAGTCCAAGTGCCCGCTAGGTAACCTACATAGTCCAAGTAACCGCTAGGTAACCTAGATAGTCCAAGTGCCCGCTAGGTAACCTAGATAGTCTAAGTTCCCGCTAGTTAAGCTAGATAGTCCAAGTGCCCGCTAGATAACCTAGAGAGTCAAAATGCATTTTTGGTAACCTACATTGTCCAAGTTCCCGCTAGGTCACCTACATAGTCCAAGTGCCCGTTACCTAACTTAGATAGTCCAAGTGCCCGCTAGGCAACATACATAGTCCAAGTGCCCGTCCGTTAACCTAGAAGTCCAAGTGCCCGCTAGGTTACCTGCATAGTCCAAGTGCCCGTTAGTTAACCTAGATAGTCCAAGTGCCCGCTAGGGAACCTATATAGTCCAAGTGCTATCTAGGTAACCTAGATAGTCCAAGTGCCTGCTAGGTAACCTACATAGTCCAAGTGCCCGTTTGTTAACCTAGATAGTCCAAGTGACCGCTAGTTAACCTAGATCGTCAAAGTGCCCGCTAGTTAACCTACATAGTCCAAGTGCCCGCTAGTTAACCTAGATAGTCCAAGTGCCTGCTAGGTAACCTACATAGTCCAAGTGCCCGTTCGTTAACCTAAATAGTCCAAGTGCCCGCTAGGTAACCTATATAATCCAAGTGCCTGCTATTTAACCTAGATCGTCCAAGTGCCCGCTAGTTAACCTACATAGTCCAAGTGCCCGCTAAGGAACCTAGATAATGAAAGTGCCCGTTAGGTAACCTAGATAGTCCAAGTGCCTGCTAGGTAACCTACATTGTCCAATTTCCCGCTAGGTAACCTACATAGTCCACGTGCCCGTAAACTAACCTAGATAGTCCAAGTGCCCGCTAGGCAACATACATAGTCGAAGTGTCCGTTCGTGAACCTAGAAGTCGAAGTGCCCGCTATGTAACCTAGACAGTCCAAGTGCCCGTTCGTTAACCTAGATAATCCAAGTGCCCGCTAGGGAACCTACATAATCCAAGTGCCCGCTAGGCAACCTACATAGTCCAAGTGCCCGTTAGTTAGCCTAGATAGTCAAAGTGCCTCCTAGGTAACTTAGATATTCCAAGTGACCGCTATGTAACCTAGACAGTCCAAGTGCCCGCTAGGTTACCTGCATAGTCCAAATGCCCGTTCGTTAACCTAGATAGTCCAAGTGCCCGCTAGGGAACCTATATAGTGCAAGTGCTATCTAGGTAACCTAGATAGTCCAAGTGCCTGCTAGGTAACCTAAATAGTCCAAGTGCCCGTTCGTTAACCTAGATAGTCCAAGTGCCCGCTAGGTAACCTATATAGTCCAAGTGCCCGCTAGTTAAACTAGATTGTCCAAGTGCCCGCTAGTTAACCTACATAGTCCAAGTGCCCGCTAGTTAACCTAGATAGTCCAAGTGCCTGCTAGGTAACCTACATAGTCCAAGTGCCAGTTCGTTAACCTAGATAGTCCAAGTGCCCGCTAGGTAACCTATATAATCCAAGTGCCCGCTAGTTAACCTAGATCGTCCAAGTCCCCGCTAGTTAACCTACATAGTCTAAGTGCCCGCTAGGGAATCTAGATAGTGAAAGTGCCCGCTAGTTAACCTAGATAGTCCAAGTGCCTGCTAGGTAACCTACATATTCCAAAAGCCAGTTCGTTAACCTAGATAGTCCAAGTGCCCGCTAGGTAACCTATATAATCCAAGTGCCCGCTAGTTAACCTAGATCGTCCAAGTGCCCGCTAGTTAACCTACATAGTCCAAGTGCCCGCTAGGGAACCTAGATAGTGAAAGTGCCCGTTAGGTAACCTAGATAGTCCAAGTGCCTGCTAGGTAACCTACATTGTCCAATTTCCCGCTAGGTAACCTAGATAGTACACGTGCCCGTAACCTAACCTAGATAGTCCAAGTGCCCGCTAGGCAACATACATAGTCCAAGTGCCCGTTCGTTAACCTAGAAGTCCAAGTGCCCGCTATGTAACCTAGACAGTCCAAGTGCCCGTTCGTTAACCTAGATAGTCCAAGTGCCCGCTAGGGAACCTACATAATCTAAGTGCCCGCTAGGCAACCTACATAGTCCAAGTGCCCGTTAGTTAGCCTAGATAGTCAAAGTGCCTCCTAGGTAACTTAGATAGTCCAAGTGCCCGCTATGTAACCTAGATAGTCCAAATGCCCGCTAGGGAAACTACATAATCCAAGTGCCCGCTATTTTGCCTAGATAGTCCATGTGCCTGCTAGTAAACCTACATAATCCATGGGCCCGCTAGTTAACCTACATAGTACAAGGGCCCGCTAGTTAACCTAGATCGTGTAAGTGTCTGCTAGTTAACCTACATAGTCCAAATGCCCGCTAGTTAACCTATATACCAAGTGCCTGCTACGTAACCTAGATAGTCCAAGGGCACGCTAGTTAACCTACATAGTACAAGTGCCCGCTAAGCAACCTAGATAGTCCAAGTGCCCGCTAAGGAACCTACATATTCCAAGTGCACGCTAGTTAAACTAGATAGTCCAAGTGCCCGCTAGTTAACCTAGATAGTCCAAGTGCCTGCTAGGTAACTGACATAGTGCAAGTGTCCGCTAGTTAACCTATATATTCTAAGTGCCCGCTAGTTAACATAGATAGTCCAAGTGCCCGCTAGGGAACGTACATAGTCCAAGTGCCCACTAAGGAACGTACATAGTCCAAGTGCCCGCTAGGTAACTTAGATAGTGCAAGTTCCCGCTAGTTAACCTAGATAGTTCTAGTACCCGCTAAGTAACCTCGATCGTTCAAGGGCCCCATAGTTAGCCTACATAGTCCAAGTGCCCGCTAGATAACCTACATAGTCCAAGTGCACGTTCGGTAACCTAGATAGCCCAAGTACCCTTTAGGGATCCTAGATAGTCCAAAGGCCCGCTAGTAAACCTACATAGTCCATGGGCCCTCTAGTTAACCTACATAGTGCAAGTGTCCGCAAGTTAACCTACATATTCCAAGTGCCCGCTAGTTAACCTACATAATCTAAGTGCCCGTTAGCTAACCTAGGTAGTCCAAGGGCCCGCTAGTTAACCTATATAGTCCAAGTGACAGCTAGGTAACCTATATAGTACCAGTGCCCGCTAGGGAACCTAGATAGTCCAAGTGCCTGTTAGCTAACCTAGATAGTCCAAGTGGCGGCTAGGTAACCTACATAGTCCAAGTGCCCGTTCGTTAACGTAGATAATCCAAGTGCCCGCTAGGTCACCTAGACAGTCCAAGTGCCCGCAAGGTAACCAAGGTAGTCAAAGTGCCCGGTAGGTAACCTACATAGTTCAAGTTCCCACTAGGTAACCTAGATAGTCCACGTGCCTGTTACCTAACCTTTATAGTCCAAGTGCCCGCTAGGTAACCTACATAGTCCTAGTGCCCGCTAGTTAACCAACATTGTCTAAGTGCCCGATACGGAACCCTCATAGTCCAAGTGCCCGTTAGGTAACCTACATAGATCAAATGCCCGCTATTAACCTACATAGTCCAAGTGCCTGATAGGGAACCTACATAATCCAAGTGCCCGCTAGGGAACTTACATAGTCCAAGTGGCCGTTAGTTAACTTACACAGTCCAATTGCCCGGTAGTTAAGATGGATAGTCCAAGTACCCGCTAGGTAACGTAGATAGTTCAAGTGCACGCTAGGCAACCTACAAAGTCCAAGTGCCCGCTAGGTAACCTATATATAGTCCAAATTCCCGCTAGGGCACCTTCATAGTCCAAATACCCGCTAATTAACCTACATAGTCCAAGTGCCCGTTAGCTAACCTAGATAGTATAAGGGCCCACTAGTTAACCTACATAGTTCAAGTGCCCGCTAGCTAACCTAGATAATCCAAGTACCCGCTAGTTAACCTATATCCTCCAAGTGCCCGCTAGTTAACCTACATAGTCTAAGTGCCCGCTAGGTAACCTAGATAGTCCAAGTGCCCGCTAGTTAACCTACATAGTCCAAGTGCCCGCTAGGTAACCTAGATAGTCCAAGTTCCTGTTAGCTAACCTAGATAGTCCAAGTACCCGCTATGTAACCTACATAGTCCAAGAACCCGCTTGTTAACCTTGTTCGTCCAAGTGTCCGCTAGTTAACCTACATAGTCTAAGTGCCCGCTAGGTAACCTAGATAGTCCAAGTGCCCGCTATTTAACCTACATAGCCAAGTGCCCTCTAGGTAACCTACATAGTCCAAATGCCCGCTGGTAACCTACATAGTCCAAGTGCAAGAAGGGAACCTACATAATCCAAGTGCCCGCTAGGGAACCTACATAATCCAAATGCCCGTTAGGTAACCTAGATAGTCCAAATGCCCGCTATGGTACCCACATAGTCCAAGTGCCCGCTAGGGAACCTACATAGTCCAAGTGCTCACTAGGGAACCTGCATCGTCCAATTGCCCGCTAGTTAACCTAGATAGTCCAAGTTCCTGTTAGCTAACCTACATAGTCCAAGTGCCCGTTCGTTAACCTAGTCCAAGGGCCCTCTGGGTAACCTACATAGTCCAAGTGCCCGTTCATTAACCTAGATAGTCCAAGGGCCCGCTAGTTAACCTAGATAGTCCAAGTGCCCGATAGTTAACCTACATAGTCCTAGTGCCCGCTAGTTAACCTACATTGTCCAAGTCCCTGATAGGGAACCTACATAGTCCAAGTATCCGCTAGATAACCCACATAGTCCATATGCCCGCTAGGGAACCCACATAGTCCAAGTGCCCGTTAGAGAACTTACATAGTCAAAGGGCCTGCTAGGGAACCTACATAGTCCAATTGCCCGCTAGGGAACCTTCATAGTCAGAGTGCCTGCTAGGGAACCTACATAGTCCAAGTGCCCTTTAGGGAACCTATATAGTCCAAGTGCCCGCTAGGGAACCTAGATAGTCCAAGTGCCCACTAGGTAACCTAGATAGTCCAAGTGCCCGCTAGGTAACCTATAAAGTCCAAGTGCACGCTTGGTAATCTGTATAGTCCAAATGCCCTCTAGGGCACCAACATAGTCCTAGCGCCCGCTAGTTAACCTACATTGTCCAAGTGCCGGATAGGGAACCTACATAATCCAAGTGCCCGCTAGGTAACCTACATAGTCCAAATGCCCGCTAGTAACCTACATAGATCAAGTGCAGGAAGGGAACCTACATAATCCAAGTGCCCACTAGGGAACCTACATAGTCCAAATGCCCGTTAGGTAACCTAGATAGTCCAAATGCACGCTAGGGTACCCACATAGTCCAAGTGCCCGCTAGGGAACTTACATAGTCAAAGTGCCGGCTTGGGTACCTGCATCGTCCAAGTGCCCGCTAGTTAACCTAGATAGTCCAAGTTCCTGTTAGCTAACCTACATAGTCCAAGTGCCCGTTCGTTTACCTAGATAGTCCAAATGCCCGATGGGTAACCTACATAGTCCAAGGGCCCACTAGGTAACCTACATAGTCCAAGTGCCCGCTAGGTAACTTAGATAGTCCAAGTGCCCGTTAGCTAACCTAGATAGTCCAAGTGCCCGCTAGGTTACCTACATAGTCCAAGTGCCCGTTCGTTAACCTAGATAGTCCAAGTGCCCGCTAGGTAACCTAGACAATGCAATTGCCCGCTAGTTAACCTACATAGTCCAAGGGCCTGCTAGGTAACCTACATAGTCCAAGGGCCCTCTAGGTAACCTACATAGTCCAAGTGCCCGCTAGATAACTTAGATAATCCAAGTGCCCGCTAGGTTACCTACATAGTCCAAGTTCCCGTTAGGTAACCTAGATAGTCCTAAGCCCGTTACCTAACCTATATCGTCCAAGTGCCCGCTAGGCAACCTATATAGTCCAAGTGCCCGTTAGTTAACCTAGAAGTCCATGTGCCCGCTAGTTAACCTAGACAGTCCAAGTGCCCGCTAGGTTACCTGAATAGTCCAAGTGCCCGTTCGTTAACCTAGATATTCCAAGTGCCCGCTAGGGAACCTACATAATCCAAGTGCCCGCTAGGCAACCTACATAGTCCAAGTGCCCATTAGTTAGCCTAGATAGTCAAAGTGCCTGCTAGGTAACTTTGATAGTCCAAGTGCTCGCTAGGTAACCTAGATAGTCTAAGTGCCTGCTAGGTAACCTACATTGTCCAATTTCCCGCTAGGTAACCTAGATAGTCCACGTGCCCGTAACTTAACCTAGATAGTCCAAGTGCCCGCTAGGCAACATACATAGTCCAAGTGCCCGTTCTTTAACCTAGAAGTCCAAGTGCCCGCTATGTAACCTAGACAGTCCAAGTGCCCGTTCGTTAACCTAGATAGTCCAAGTGCCTGCTAGGGAACCTACATAATCCAAGTGCCCGCTAGGCAACCTACATAGTCCAAGTGCCCGTTAGTTAGCCTAGATAGTCAAAGTGACTGCTAGGTAACTTAGATAGTCCAAGTGCCCTCTAGGTAACCTAGATAGTCCAAATGCCCGCTAGGGAAACTACATAGTCCAAGTGCCCGCTATTTTGCCTAGATAGTGCATGTGCCTCCTAGTAAACCTCCATAATCCATGGACCCGCTAGTTAACCTACATAGTACAAGGGCCCGCTAGTTAACCTAGATCGTGTAAGTGTCCGCTAGTTAACCTACATAGTCCAAATGCCCGCTAGTTAACCTATATACAAAGTGCCCGCTACGTAACCTAGATAGTCCAAGTGCCCGCTAGTTAACCTAGATAGTCCTAGTTCCCGTTAGTTAACCTAGATAGTCCAAGTGCCCGCTAGTTAACCTAGATTGTCCAAGTGCCCGCTAGGGATCCTTCATAATCCATGTGCCTGCTAGGTAACCTAGATAGTCCAAGTGCTCGCTAGTTAACCTAGATAGTCCTAGTGCCCGTTAGTTAACCTACATAGTACAAGGGCCCGCTAGTTGACCTAGATAGTCCAAGTGCCCGCTAGTTAACCTAGATAGTCAAAGTGCCCGCTAGTTAACCTAAGTAGTACAAATGTCCGATAGGGATCCTACATAGTCCAAGTGCCCGCTAGTTAACCTACATAGTCCAAGTGCCTGCTAGTAAACCTACATAATCCATGGGCCCGCTAGTTAACCTACATAGTGCAATAGCCCGCTAGTTAACCTAGATCGTGCAAGTGTCCGCTAGTTAACCTACAGAGTCCAAGTGCCCACTAGTTAACCTAGATAGTCCAAGTGTCCGCTAGGGATCCTTCATAATCCAAGTGCCTGCTACGTAACCTAGATAGTCCAAGTGCCCACTAGTTAACCTAGATAGTCCTAGTTCCCGTTAGTTAACCTAGATAGTCCAAGTGCCCACTAAGGGACGTACATAGTCCAAGTGCCCGCTAGGTAACCTAGATAGTCCAAGTGCGCGCTAGGGTATGTACATAGTCCAAGTGCCTGCTAGGAAACCTAGATAGTCCAAGTGCCCGCTAGTTAACCTACATAGTCCAAGGGCCCGCTAGTTAACCTACACAGTCCAAGGTCTGCTAGTTAACCTAGATAGTCAAAGTGCCCGCTAGGTAACCTAGACAGTCCAAGTGCCCGCTAGGTTACCTACATAGTCCAAGTGCCCGCTAGGTAACCTACATAGTCCAAGGGACCGCTAGGTAACCTAGATAGTCCAAGTGCCCGCTAGGTAACCTCGATACTCTAATTTCCTGCTAGTTAACCTAGATAGTCCAAGTGCCCGCTAGGTAACCTAGATAGTCAAAGTGCCCATTAGGTAACCTACATTGTCCAAGTTCCCGCTAGGTAACCGAGATAGTCCAAGTGCCCGTTACCTAACTTAGATAGTCCAAGTGCCCGCTAGGGAACCTAGATAGTCCAAGTGTTATCTAGGTAACCTAGATAGTCCAAGTGCCTACTAGTAAACCTACATAATCCATGGGCCCGCTAGTTAACCTACATAGTGCAAGGGCCCGCTAGTTAACCTAGATCGTGCAAGTATCCGCTAGTTAACCTACATAGTCCAAGTGCCCGCTAGTTAACCTAGATAATCCAAGTGCCCGTTAGTTAACTTAGATAATCAAAGTGCCTGCTAGGTAACTTAGATAGTCCAAGTGCCCACTAGGTAACCTACATAGTCCAAGTTCCCGCATGGTAACCTTAATAGTCCAAATGCCCGCTAGGGAAACTACATAGTCCAAGTGCCCGCTAGTTAACCGAGATAGTCCAATTGCCTACTAGTAAACCTACATAATCCATGGGCCCGCTAGTTAACCTACATAGTCCAAGTGCCTGCTAGTTAACCTAGATAGTCCAAGTGCCCGCTAGGGATACTTCATAATCCAAGTGCCTGCTAGGTAACCTAGATAGTCCAAGTGCCCGCTAGTTAACCTAGATAGTCCTAGTGCCCGTTAGTTAACCTAGATAGTCCACGTGTCCACTAGGGGACTTACATAGTCCAAGTGCCTGCTAGGTAAGCTAGATAGTCCAAGTGCGCGCTAGGGTATGTACATAGTCCAAGTGCCTGCTAGGAAACCTAGATAGTCCAAGTGTCCGCTAGGTAACCTACATTATCCAAGGGCCCACTAGTTAACCTACATAGTCCAAGGTCTGCTAGTTAACCTAGATAGTCAAAGTGCCCGCTAGGTAACCTAGACAGTCAAAGTGCCCGCTAGGTTACCTACATAGTCCAAGTGCCCGTTCGTTAACCTAGATAGTCCAAGTGCCCGCTAGGTAACCTACATAGTCCAAGGAACTGCTAGGTAACCTAGATAGTCCAAGTGCCCGCTAGGTAACCTAGATAGTCTAAGTTCCCGCTAGTTAAGCTAGATAGTCCAAGTGCCCGCTAGGTAACCTAGAGAGTCAAAGTGCCCTTTAGGTAACCTACATTGTCCAAGTTCCCGCTAGGTCACCTACATAGTCCAAGTGCCCGTTACACACTTAGATAGTCCAAGTGCCCGCTAGACAACATACATAGTCCAAGTGCCCGTCCGTTAACCTAGAAGTCCAAGTGCCCGCTAGGTTACCTGCATAGTCCAAGTGCCCGTTCGTTAACCTAGATAGTCCAAGTGCCCGCTAGGGAACCTATATAGTCCAAGGCCTATCTAGGTAACCTAGATAGTCCAAGTGCCTGCTAGGTAACCTACATAGTCCAAGTGCCCATTCGTTAACCGAGATAGTCCAAGTGCCCGCTAGGTAACCTATATAGTCCAAGTGCCCGCTAGTTAACCTTGATCGTCAAAGTGCCCGCTAGTTAACCTACATAGTCCAAGTGCCCGCTAGTTAACCTAGATAGTCCAAGTGCCTGCTAGGTAACCTACATAGTCCAAGTGCCCGTTTGTTAACATAGATAGTCCAAGTGCCCGCTAGGTAACCTACATAGTCCAAGGAACTGCTAGGTAACCTAGATAGTCCAAGTGCCCGCTAGGTAACCTAGATAGTCTAAGTTCCCGCTAGTTAAGCTAGATAGTCCAAGTGCCCGCTAGGTAACCTAGAGAGTCAAAGTGCCCTTTAGGTAACCTACATTGTCCAAGTTCCCGCTAGGTCACCTACATAATCCAAGTGCCCGTTACACACTTAGATAGTCCAAGTGCCCGCTACACAACATACATAGTACAAGTGCCCGTCCGTTAACCTAGAAGTCCAAGTGCCCGCTAGGTTACCTGCATAGTCCAAGTGCCCGTTCGTTAACCTAGATAGTCCAAGTGCCCGCTAGGGAACCTATATAGTCCAAGGGCTATCTAGGTAACCTAGATAGTCCAAGTGCCTGCTAGGTAACCTACATAGTCCAAGTGCCCGTTCGTTAACCTAGATAGTCCAAGTGCCCGCTAGGTAACCTATATAGTCCAAGTGCCCGCTAGTTAACCTAGATCGTCAAAGTGCCCGCTAGTTAACCTACATAGTCCAAGTGCCCGCTAGTTAACCTAGATAGTCCAAGTGCCTGCTAGGTAACCTACATAGTCCAAGTGCCCGTTCGTTAACCTAGATAGTCCAAGTGCCCGCTAGGTAACCTATATAATCCAAGTGCCCGCTAGTTAACCTAGATCGTCCAAGTGCCCGCTAAGGAACCTAGATAGTGAAAGTGCCCGTTAGGTAACCTAGATAGTCCAAGTGCCTGCTAGGTAACCTACATTGTCCAATTTCCCGCTAGCTAACCTAGATAGTCCACGTGCCCGTAACCTAACCTAGATAGTCCAAATGCCCGCTAGGCAACATACATAGTCGAAGTGTCCGTTCGTTAACCTAGAAGTGCAAGTGCCCTCTATGTTCCCTAGACAGTCCAAGTGCCCGTTCGTTAACCTAGATAGTCCAAGTGCCTGCTAGGTAACCTACATTGTCCAATTTCCCGCTAGGTAACCTAGATAGTCCACGTGCCCGTAACCTAACCTAGATAGTCCAAGTGCCCGCTAGGCAACATACATAGTCCAAGTGCCCGTTCTTTAACCTAGAAGTCCAAGTGCCCGCTATGTAACCTAGACTGTCCAAGTGCCCGTTCGTTAACCTAGATAGTCCAAGTGCCCTCTAGGTAACCTAGATAGTCCAAATGCCCGCTAGGGAAACTACATAGTCCAAGTGCCCGCTATTTTGCCTAGATAGTGCATGTGCCTCCTAGTAAACCTCCATAATCCATGGACCCGCTAGTTAACCTACATAGTACAGGGGCGCGCTAGTTAACCTAGATCGTGTAAGTGTCCGCTAGTTAATCTACATAGTCCAAATGCCCGCTAGTTTACCTATATACAAAGTGCCCGCTACGTAACCTAGATAGTCCAAGTGCCCGCTAGTTAACCTAGATAGTCCTAGTTCCCGTTAGTTAACCTAGATAGTCCAAGTGCCCGCTAGTTAACCTAGATTGTCCAAGTGCCCGCTAGGGATCCTTCATAATCCATGTGCCTGCTAGGTAACCTAGATAGTCCAAGTGCTCGCTAGTTAACCTAGATAGTCCTAGTGCCCGTTAGTTAACCTACATAGTACAAGGGCCCGCTAGTTGACCTAGATAGTCCAAGTGCCCGCTAGTTAACCTAGATAGTCAAAGTGCCCGCTAGTTAACCTAAGTAGTACAAATGTCTGATAGGGATCCTACATAGTCCAAGTGCCCGCTAGTTAACCTACATAGTCCAAGTGCCTGCTAGTAAACCTACATAATCCATGGGCCCGCTAGTTAACCTACATAGTGCAATAGCCCGCTAGTTAACCTAGATCGTGCAAGTGTCCGCTAGTTAACCTACAGAGTCCAAGTGCCCACTAGTTAACCTAGATAGTCCAAGTGTCCGCTAGGGATCCTTCATAATCCAAGTGCCTGCTACGTAACCTAGATAGTCCAAGTGCCCACTAGTTAACCTAGATAGTCCTAGTTCCCGTTAGTTAACCTAGATAGTCCAAGTGCCCACTAAGGGACGTACATAGTCCAAGTGCCCGCTAGGTAACCTAGATAGTCCAAGTGCGCGCTAGGGTATGTACATAGTCCAAGGGCCTGCTAGGAAACCTAGATAGTCCAAGTGCTCGCTAGTTAACCTACATAGTCCAAGGGCCCGCTAGTTAACCTACACAGTCCAAGGTCTGCTAGTTAACCTAGATAGTCAAAGTGCCCGCTAGGTAACCTAGACAGTCCAAGTGCCCGCTAGGTTACCTACATAGTCCAAGGGACCGCTAGGTAACCTAGATAGTCCAAGTGCCCGCTAGGTAACCTCGATACTCTAAGTTCCTGCTAGTTAACCTAGATAGTCCAAGTGCCCGCTAGGTAACCTAGATAGTCAAAGTGCCCATTAGGTAACCTACATTGTCCAAGTTCCCGCTAGGTAACCTACATAGTCTAAGTGCCCGTTACCTAACTTAGATAGTCCAAGTGCCCGCTAGGGAACCTAGATAGTCCAAGTGTTATCTAGGTAACCTAGATAGTCCAAGTGCCTACTAGTAAACCTACATAATCCATGGGCCCGCTAGTTAACCTACATAGTGCAAGGGCCCGCTAGTTAACCTAGATCGTGCAAGTATCCGCTAGTTAACCTACATAGTCCAAGTGCCCGCTAGTTAACCTAGATAATCCAAGTGCCCGTTAGTTAACCTAGATAATCAAAGTGCCTGCTAGGTAACTTAGATAGTCCAAGTGCCCACTAGGTAACCTACATAGTCCAAGTTCCCGCATGGTAACCTTAATAGTCCAAATGCCCGCTAGGGAAACTACATAGTCCAAGTGCCCGCTAGTTAACCGAGATAGTCCAATTGCCTACTAGTAAACCTACATAATCCATGGACCCGCTAGTTAACCTACATAGTCCAAGTGCCCGCTAGTTAACCTAGATAGTCCAAGTGCCCGCTAGGGATACTTCATAATCCAAGTGCCTGCTAGGTAACCTAGATAGTCCAAGTGCCCGCTAGTTAACCTAGATAGTCCTAGTGCCCGTTAGTTAACCTAGATAGTCCACGTGCCCACTAGGGGACTTACATAGTCCAAGTGCCCGCTAGGTAAGCTAGATAGTCCAAGTGCCCAGTAGGGAACCTACATAGTCAAAGTGCCCGCTATGAAACCTGCACTGGGCAAGTGCCCACTAGTTAACCTAGATAGTCCAAGTGCCCGCTAGTTAACCTACATAGTCCAAGGGCCCGCTAGTTAACCTACATAGTCCAAGGTCTGCTAGTTAACCTAGATAGTCAAAATGCCCGCTAGGTAACCTAGACAGTCAAAGTGCCCGCTAGGTTACCTACATAGTCCAAGTGCCCGTTCGTTAACCTAGATAGTCCAAGTGCCCGCTAGGTAACCTACATAGTCCAAGGAACTGCTAGGTAACCTAGATAGTCCAAGTGCCCGCTAGGTAACCTAGATAGTCTAAGTTCCCGCTAGTTAAGCTAGATAGTCCAAGTGCCCGCTAGGTAACCTAGAGAGTCAAAGTGCCCTTTAGGTAACCTACATTGTCCAAGTTCCCGCTAGGTCACCTACATAGTCCAAGTGCCCGTTACACACTTAGATAGTCCAAGTGCCCGCTAGACAACATACATAGTCCAAGTGCCCGTCGGTTAACCT
Organism: Tenrec ecaudatus; assembly: GCF_050624435.1. NCBI lineage: Eukaryota > Metazoa > Chordata > Mammalia > Afrosoricida > Tenrecidae > Tenrec > Tenrec ecaudatus. Next base: position 65,733 of record NW_027458571.1, on the reverse strand, counting down.
AGAAGTCCAAGTGCCCGCTAGGTTACCTGCATAGTCCAAGTGCCCGTTCGTTAACCTAGATAGTCCAAGTGCCTGCTAGGGAACCTATATAGTCCAAGGGCTATCTAGGTAACCTAGATAGTCCAAGTGCCTGCTAGGTAACCTACATAGTCCAAGTGCCCGTTCGTTAACCTAGATAGTCCAAGTGCCCGCTAGGTAACCTATATAGTCCAAGTGCCCGCTAGTTAACCTAGATCGTCAAAGTGCCCGCTAGTTAACCTACATAGTCCAAGTGCCCGCTAGTTAACCTAGATCGTCAAAGTGCCCGCTAGTTAACCTACATAGTCCAAGTGCCCGCTAGTTAACCTACATAGTCCAAGTGCCCGTTCGTTAACCTAGATAGTCCAAGTGCCCGCTAGGTAACCTATATAATCCAAGTGCCCGCTAGTTAACCTAGATCGTCCAAGTGCCCGCTAAGGAACCTAGATAGTGAAAGTGCCCGTTAGGTAACCTAGATAGTCCAAGTGCCTGCTAGGTAACCTACATTGTCCAATTTCCCGCTAGCTAACCTAGATAGTCCACGTGCCCGTAACCTAACCTAGATAGTCCAAGTGCCCGCTAGGCAACATACATAGTCGAAGTGTCCGTTCGGTAACCTAGAAGTCCAAGTGCCCTCTATGTTCCCTAGACAGTCCAAGTACCCGTTCGTTAACCTAGATAGTCCAAGTGCCAGCTAGGGAACCTACATAATCCAAGTGCCCGCTAGGCAACCTACATAGTCCAAGTGCCCGTTAGTTAGCCTAGATAGTCAAAGTGCCTCCTAGGTAACTTAGATAGTCCAAGTGCCCGCTATGTAACCTAGATAGTCCATATGCCCGCTAGGGAAACTACATAGTCCAATTTCCCGCTATTTTGCCTAGATAGTCCATGTACCTGCTAGTACACCTACATAATCCATGGGCCCGCTAGTTAACCTACATAGTACAAGGGCCCGCTAGTTAACCTAGATCGTGTAAGTGTCCGCTAGTTAACCTACATAGTCCAAATGCCCGCTAGTTAACTTATATACCAAGTGCCCGCTACGTAACCTAGATAGTCCAAGGGCACGCTAGTTAACCTACATAGTACAAGTGCCCGCTAAGCAACCTAGATAGTCCAAATGCCCGCTAAGGAACCTACGTATTCCAAGTGCACGCTAGTTAACCTAGATAGTCCAAGTGCCCGCTAGTTAACCTAGATAGTCCAAGTGCCTGCTAGGTAACTGACATAGTGCAAGTGTCCGCTAGTTAACCTATATATTCTAAGTGCCCGCTAGTTAACATAGATAGTCCAAGTGCCCGCTAGGGAACGTACATAGTCCAAGTGCCCGCTAGGTAACTTAGATAGTGCAAGTTCCCGCTAGTTAACCTAGATAGTTCTAGTACCCGGTAGGTAACCTCGATCGTTCAAGGGCCCCATAGTTAGCCTACATAGTCCAAGTGCCCGCTAGATAACCTAGATAGTCCAAGTGCACGTTCGGTAACCTAGATAGCCCAAGTACCCTTTGGGGATCCTAGATAGTCCAAAGGCCCGCTAGTAAAACCTACATAGTCCATGGGCCCTCTAGTTAACCTACATAGTGCAAGTGTCCGCAAGTTAACCTACATATTCCAAGAGCCCGCTTGTTAACCAAATAATCTAAGTGCCCGTTAGCTAACCTAGGTAGTCCAAGGGCCCGCTTGTTGACCTACATAGTCCAAGTGCCAGCTAGGTAACCTATATAGTACAAGTGCCCGCTACGGAACCTAGATAGTCCAAGTGCCTGTTAGCTAACCTAGATAGTCCAAGTGGCGGCTAGGTAACCTACATAGTCCAAGTGCCCGTTCGTTAACGTAGATAATCCAAGTGCCCGCTAGGTAACCTAGACAGTCCAAGTGCCCGCAAGGTAACCAAGGTAGTCAAAGTGCCCGGTAGGTAACCTACATAGTTCAAGTTCCCACTAGGTAACCTAGATAGTCCACGTGCCTGTTACCTAACCTAGATAGTCCAAGTGCCCGCTAGGTAACCTACATAGTCCTAGTGCCCGCTAGTTAACCAACATTGTCTAAGTGCCCGATACGGAACCCTCATAGTCCAAGTGCCCGTTAGGTAACCTACATAGCTCAAATGACCGCTAGTAACCTACATAGTCCAAGTGCCTGATAGGGAACCTACATAATCCAAGTGCCCGCTAGGGAACTTACATAGTCCAAGTGGCCGTTAGTTAACTTACACAGTCCAATTGCCCGGTAGTTAAGATGGATAGTCCAAGTACCCGCTAGGTAACGTAGATAGTTCAAGTGCACGCTAGGTAACCTACAAAGTCCAAGTGCCCGCTAGGTAACCTATATATAGTCCAAATTCCCGCTAGGGCACCTTCATAGTCCAAATACCCGCTAATTAACCTACATAGTCCAAGTGCCCGTTAGCTAACCTAGATAGTATAGGGGCCCACTAGTTAACCTACATAGTTCAAGTGCCCGCTAGCTAACCTAGATAATCCAAGTACCCGCTAGTTAACCTATATCGTCCAAATGCCCACTAGTTAACCTACATAGTCTAAGTGCCCGCTAGGTAACCTAGATAGTCCAAGTGCCCGCTAGTTAACCTACATAGTCCAAGTGCCCGCTAGGTAACCTAGATAGTCCAAGTTCCTGTTAGCTAACCTAGATAGTCCAAGTGCCCGCTATGTAACCTACATAGTCCAAGGGCCCGCTTGTTAACCTTGTTCGTCCAAGTGTCCGCTAGTTAACCTAGATAGTCAAAGTGCCCGCTATTTCACCTACATAGTCCAAGTGCCCTCTAGGTATACTACATAGTCCAAATGCCCGCTGGTAACCTACATAGTCCAAGTGCAAGAAGGGAACCTACATAATCCAAGTGCCCGCTAGGGAACCTACATAATACAAATGCCCGTTAGGTAACCTAGATAGTCCAAATGTCCGCTATGGTACCCACATAGTCCAAGTGCCCGCTAGGGAACCTACATAATCCAAATGCCCGTTAGGTAACCTAGATAGTCCAAATGCCCGCTATGGTACCCACATAGTCCAAGTGCCCGCTAGGTAACCTAGATAGTCCAAGTTCCTGTTAGCTAACCTAGATAGTCCCAGTGCCCGCTATGTAACCTACATAGTCCAAGGGCCCGCTTGTTAACCTTGTTCGTCAATGTGTCCGCTAGTTAACCTAGATAGTCAAAGTGCCCGCTATTTAACCTACATAGTCAAAGTGCCCTCTAGGTAACCTACATAGTCCAAATGCCCGCTGGTAACCTACATAGTCCAAGTTCAAGAAGGGAACCTACATAATCCAAGTGCCCGCTAGGGAACCTACATAATCCAAATGCCCGTTAGGTAACCTAGATAGTCCAAATGCCCGCTATGGTACCCACATAGTCCAAGTGCCCGCTAGGGAACCTACATAGTCCAAGTGCCCGCTAGGGAACCTGCATCGTCCAAGTGCACGCTAGTTAACCTAGATAGTCCAAGTTCCTGTTAGCTAACCTACATAGTCCAAGTGCCCGTTCGTTAACCTAGATAGTCCAAGGGCCCGCTGGGTAACCTACATAGTCCAAGTGCCCGTTCGTTAACCTAGATAGTCCAAGGGCCCGCTAGTTAACCTAGATAGTCCAAGTGCCCGCTAGTTAACCTACATAGTCCAAGGGCCCGCTAGGTAACCTACATAGTCCTAGTGCCCGCTAGTTAACCTACATTGTCCAAGTCCCTGATAGGGAACCTACATAGTCCAAGTATCCGCTAGGTAACCCACATAGTCCAAATGCCCGCTAGTAACGTACATAGTCCAAGTGCCCGTTAGGTAACCTAGATAGTCCATATGCCCGCTAGGGAACCCACATAGTCCAAGTGCCCGTTAGAGAACTTACATAGTCAAAGGGCCTGCTAGGGAACCTACAATGTCCAATTGCCCGCTAGGGAACTTTCATATTCCGAGTGCCTGCTAGGGAACCTACATAGTCCAAGTGCCCTTTAGGGAACCTATATAGTCCACGTGCCCGCTAGGGAGCCTTGATAGTACAAGTGCCCGCTAGGTAACCTACAAAGTCCACGTGCACGCTTGGTAATCTATATAGTCCAAATGCCCTCTAGGGCACCTACAAGGTCCTAGCGCCCGCTAGTTAACCTACATTGTACAAGTGCCCGATAGGGAACCTACATAATCCAAGTGCCCGCTAATTAACCTACATAGTCCAAGTGCCCGTTAGCTAACCTAGAGAGTCTAAGGGCCCACTAGTTAACCTATATAGTTCAACTGCCCGCTAGATAACCTAGATAATACAAGTGCCCGCTAGTTAACCTATATTGTCCCAGTGCCTGCTAGTTAACCTAGATCGTCCAAATGCGTGCTAGTTAACCTACACAGTCCAAGGGCCCGCTAGTTAATCTACATAGTGCAAGGGCCCACTAGTTAACTTAGATCGTCCAAGTGTCCGCTCGCTAACCTACATAGTCCAAGTGCCCGCAAGTTGACCTACATAGTCCAAGTGCCCGCTAGGTAACCTAGATAGTCCTAGTACCCGTTAGTTAACCTAGATAGTCCAAGTGATCACTAGGGGACGTACATAGTCCAAGTGCCCGCTAGGTAACCTACATACTCCAAGTGCCCGCTAGGGTATGTACATAGACCAAGTGCCCGCTATGTAACCTAGATAGTCCAAATGCCCGCTAGTTAACCTACATAGTCCAAGTGCCCGATAGGTAGCCTAGATAGTCCAAGTGACCGCTAGGTAACCTACATAGTCCAAGTGCCCGCTAGGTAACCAAGATAGTCCAAGTGCCCGCTAGGTAACCTACATTGTCCTAGTGCCCGCTAGTTAACCAACATTGTCTAAGTGCCCGATACGGAACCCTCATAGTCCAAGTGCCCGTTAGGTAACCTACATAGTCCAAATACCCGCTAGTAACCTACATAGTCCAAGTGCCTGATAGGGAACCTACATAATCCAAGTGCCCGCTAGGGAATTTACATAGTCCAAGTGCCCGTTAGTTAACCTACATAGCCCAAGTGCCCGCTAGTTAAGCTGGATAGTCCAATTACCCGCTAGGAAACGTAGATAGTTCAAGTGCACGCTAGGTAACCTAGATAGTCCAAGTGCCTGCTAGGTAACCTACAAAGTCCAAGTGCCCGCTAGGTAACCTAAATAGTCCAAGTGCCCGTTACCTAATATAGATCGTCCATGTGCCCGCTAGGCAACCTACATACTCCAAGTGCCCGTTCGTTAACCTAGAAGTCCAAGTGCCCGCTAGGTAACCTAGTCAGTCCAAGTGCCCGCTAGGTTACCTGCATAGTCCAAGGGCCCATTAGGTAACCTAGATAGTCCAAGTGCCCGCTAGGTAACCTACATAGTCCAAGTTCCCGCTAGGTAACCTAGATAGTCCAAGTTCCTGTTAGCTAACCTAGATAGTCTAAGTGCCCGCTAGGTAACCTACATAGTCCAAAAGCCCGCTCATTAAACTAGTTCGTCCAAGTGTCCGCTAGTTAACCTAGATAGTCAAAGTGCCCGCTAGTTAACCTAGATATTCCAGGTGCCCGTTAGCTAACCTAGATAGTTCAAGTGCCAGCTAGGTAACCTAGATAGTCCAAGTGCCCGCTAGGTAACCTAGACAGACCAAGTTCCCGCTAGGTTACCTACATAGTCCAAGTGACCGCTAGTTAACCTGATAGTCCAAGTCCTTTTTAGTTAACCTACATAGTCCAAGGGCCTTCTAGTTAACGTACATAGTCCAAGGTCCCGCTAGGTAACCTAGATAGTCCAAGTGCCCGCTAGGAAACCTAGATCGTCAAAGTGTCCGCTAGTTACCCTAAATAGTAGAAGTGTCCTCTAGGTAACTTATATAGTCCAAGTGCCCGTTAGGCAACTTACATAGTCGAAGGGCCCGCTAGGTAACCTACATAGTCCAAGGCCCGCTAGTTAACCTAGATAGTCCAAGTGCCCGCTAGGTAACCTAGATAGTCCAAGTGCCCGCTAGGAAACCTACATAGTCCAAGTTCCTGCTAGGTAACCTACATAGTCTAAGTGCCCGATTGGGAACCTACGTAGTCCAAGTGCCCGCTAGGAAACGTACATAGTCCAAGTGCCCGCTAGGTGACCTAGATAGTCCAAGTGCCTGCTTGTTAACCTACATAGTCCAAGTCACGCTAGTTAACCTAGATAGTCCAAGTTCCTGTTAGCTAACCTACATAGTACAAGTACCCGTTCGTTAACCTAGATAGTCCAAGTGCCCGCTAGGTAACCTACATAGTCCAAGGGCCCGCTAGGTAACCTACATAGTCTAAGTGCCCGTTCGTTAACCTAGATATTCCAAGGGCCCGCTAGTTAACCTAGATAGTCCAAGGGCCCGCTAGTTAACCTACATAGTCCAAGGGCCCGCTAGGTAACCTACATAGTCCTAGTGCCCGCTAGTTAACCTACATTGTCCAAGTCCCTGATAGGGAACCTACATAGTCCAAGTATCCGCTAGGTAACCCACATAGTCCAAATGCCCGCTAGTAACGTACGTAGGCCAAGTGCCCGTTAGTTAACCTAGATAGTCCAAGTGCCCGCTAGGTTATGTACATAGACCAAGTGCCCGCTAGTTAACCTAGATAGTCCAAATGCCCGCTAGTTAACCTACATAGTCCAAGTGCCCGTTAGGTAGACTAGATAGTCCAAGTGACCGCTAGGTAACCTACATAGTCCTAGTGCCCGCTAGGTAACCTAGATAGTCCAAGTTCCTGTTAGCTAACCTAGATAGTCACAGTGCCCGCTAGTTAACCTACATAGTCGAAGGGCCCCCTAGTTAACCTAGATATTCCAAGTCCCATCTAGTTAACTTAGATCGTGCAAGTGTCCGCTAGTTAACCTACATAGTCCAATTGCCCGTTAGGTAGCCTAAATAGTCCAAGTGACCGCTAGAAAACCTACAAAATCCAAGTTCCCGCTAGGTAACCTAAATAGTCCAAGTGCCCATTACCTATTATAGATCGTCCATGTGCCCGCTAGGCAACCTACATACTCCAAGTGCCCGTTCGTTAACCTAGAAGTCCAAGTGCCCGCTAGGTAACCTAGTCAGTCCAAGTGCCCGCTAGGTTACCTGCATAGTCCAAGGGCCCTTTAGGTAACCTAGATAGTCCAAGTGCCCGCTAGGTAACCTACATAGTCCAAGTTCCCGCTAGGTAACCAAATAGTCCAAGTTCCTGTTAGCTAACCTAGATAGTCTAAGTGCCCGCTAGGTAACCTACATAGTCCAAAAGCCCGCCCATTAACCTAGTTCGTCCAAGTGTCCGCTAGTTAACCTAGATAGTCAAAGTGCCCGCTAGTTAACCTAGATATTCCAGGTGCCCGTTAGCTAACCTAGATAGTCCAATTGCCCGCTAGGTAACCTAGATAGTCCAAGTGCCCGCTAGGTAACCTAGACAGAACAAGTTCCCGCTAGGTTACCTACATAGTCCAAGTGACCGCTAGTTAACCTGATAGTCCAAGTCCTTTTTAGTTAACCTACATAGTCCAAGGGCCCGCTAGGTAACCTACATAGTCCAAGGCCCGCTAGTTAACCTAGATAGTCCAAGTGCCCGCTAGGTAACCTAGATAGTCCAAGTGCCCGCTAGGAAACCTACATAGTCCAAGTTCCTGCTAGGTAACCTACATAGTCTAAGTGCCCGATAGGGAACCTACGTAGTACATGTGCCCGCTAGTTAACATAGATATTCCAAGTGCCCGCTAGGAAACGTACATAGTCCAAGTACCTGATAGGGAACCGACATAGTCCAAGTATCCGCTAGGTAACCCACATAGTCCAAATGCCCGCTAGTAACGTACGTAGGCCAAGTGCCCGTTAGGTAACCTAGATAGTCCATATGCCCGCTAGGGAACCCACATAGTCCAATGCCCGTTAGAGAACTTACATAGTCAAAGTGCCTGCTAGGGAACCTACATAGTCCAATTGCCCGCTAGGGAACCTTCATAGTCCGAGTGCCTGCTAGGGAACCTACATAGTCCAAGTGCCCTTTAGAGAACCTATATAGTCCAAGTACCCGCTAGGGAACCTAGATAGTCCACGTGCCCGCTAGGTAAGCTAGATAGTCCAAGTGCCCGCTAGGTAACCTACAAAGTCCAAGTGCGCGCTTGGTAATCTATATAGTCCAAATGTCCTTAGGGCACCTACATAGTCCTAGCGCCCGCTAGTTAACCTACATTGTACAAGTGCCCGATAGGGAACCTACATAATCCAAGTGCCCGCTAGGTAACCTACATAGTCCAAATGCCCGCTAGTAACCTACATAGTCCAAGTGCAAGAAGGGAACCTACATAATCCAAGTGCCCACTAGGAACCTACATAGTCCAAATGCCCGTTAGGTAACCTAGATAGTCCAAATGCCCGCTAGGGTACCCACATAATCCAAGTGCCCGCTAGGGAACCTACATAGTCAAAGTGCCCGCTAGGTAATCTACATAGTCCAAGTGCCCGCTAGGTAACTTAGATAGTCCAAGTGCCCGTTAGCTAACCTAGATAGTCCAAGTGCCCGGTAGGTTACCTACATATTCCAAGTGCTCGTTCGTTAACCTAGATAGTCCAAGTGTCCGCTAGGTAACCTAGACTATCCAAGTGCCCGCTAGTTAACCTACATAGTCCAAGGGCCCGCTAGTTAACCTAGATAGTCCATGTGCCCGCTAGTTAACCCACATAGTCCAAGTACCCGCTAGGGAACCTGCATCGTCCAAGAGCCCGCTAGTTAACCTAGATAGTCCAAGTTCCTGTTAGCTAATCTACATTGTACAATAGCCCGTTCGTTAACCGAGATAGTCCAAGTGCCCAGTAGGTAACCTACATAGTCGAAGGGCCCGCTAGGTAACCTACATTGTCCAAGTGCCCGCTAGTTAACCTAGATCGTCCAAGTGCCCGTTAGGTAACCTAGATAGTCCAAGTGCCCGCTAGGTTACCTACAAAGTCCAAGTTCCCGCTAGGTAACCTAGATAGTCCTAGTGCCCATTACCTAACCTAGATCGTCCAAGTGACCAGTAGGCAACCTACATAGTCCAAGTGCCCATTCGTTAACCTAGAAGTCCATGTGCCCGTTAGGTAACCTAGAGAGTCCAAGTGCCCGCTATGTTACCTGCATAGTCCAAATGCCCGTTAGGAAACCTAGATAGTCCAACTGCCCGCTAGGTAACCTACATAGTCTAAGTGCCCGCTAGGTAACTTATATACTCCAAGTGCCCGTTAGCTAACCTAGATAGTCCAAGTGCCCGCTAGGTGACCTACATAGTCAAAGTGCCCGCTAGGTAACCTAGATAGTCCAAGTTCCTGTTAGCTCACCTTGATAGTCCTAGTGCCCGCTAGGTAACCTACATAGTCCAAGGCCTGATCGTTAACCTAGTTCATTCAAGTATCCGCTAGTTAACCTACATAGTCCAAGTGCCCGCTAGGTAACCAAGATAGTCCAAGTGCCCGCTAGGTAACTTACATTGTCCTAGTGCCCGCTAGTTAACCAACATTGTCTAAGTGCCCGATACGGACCCTCATAGTCCAAGTGCCCGTTAGGTAACCTACATAGTCCAAGTGCCTGATAGGGAACCTACATAATCCAAGTGCCCGCTAGGGAATTTACATAGTCCAAGTGCCCGTTAGTTAACCTACATAGCCCAAGTGCCCGCTAGTTAAGCTGGATAGTCCAAGTACCCGCTAGGTAACGTAGATAGTTCAAGTGCACGCTAGGTAACCTAGATAGTCCAAGTGCCTGCTAGGTAACCTACAAAGTCCAAGTGCCCGCTAGGTAACCTAAATAGTCCAAGTGCCCGTTACCTAATATAGATCGTCCATGTGCCCGCTAGGCAACCTACATACTCCAAGTGCCCGTTCGTTAACCTAGAAGTCCAAGTGCCCGCTAGGTAACCTAGTCAGTCCAAGTGCCCGCTAGGTTACCTGCATAGTCCAAGGGCCCATTAGGTAACCTAGATAGTCCAAGTGCCCGCTAGGTAACCTACATAGTCCAAGTTCCCGCTAGGTAACCTAGATAGTCCAAGTTCCTGTTAGCTAACCTAGATAGTCTAAGTGCCCGCTAGGTAACCTACATAGTCCAAAAGCCCGCTCATTAAACTAGTTCGTCCAAGTGTCCGCTAGTTAACCTAGATAGTCAAAGTGCCCGCTAGTTAACCTAGATATTCCAGGTGCCCGTTAGCTAACCTAGATAGTTCAAGTGCCAGCTAGGTAACCTAGATAGTCCAAGTGCCCGCTAGGTAACCTAGACAGAACAAGTTCCCGCTAGGTTACCTACATAGTCCAAGTGACCGCTAGTTAACCTGATAGTCCAAGTCCTTTTTAGTTAACCTACATAGTCCAAGGGCCCTCTAGTTAACGTACATAGTCCAAGGTCCCGCTAGGTAACCTAGATAGTCCAAGTGCCCGCTAGGAAACCTAGATCGTCAAAGTGTCCGCTAGTTACCCTAAATAGTAGAAGTGTCCTCTAGGTAACTTATATAGTTCAAGTGCCCGTTAGGTAACTTACATAGTCCAAGGGCCCGCTAGGTAACCTACATAGTCCAAGGCCCGCTAGTTAACCTAGATAGTCCAAGTGCCAGCTAGGTAACCTAGATAGTCCAAGTGCCCGCTAGGAAACCTACATAGTCCAAGTTCCTGCTAGGTAACCTACATAGTCTAAGTGCCCGATAGGGAACCTACGTAGTCCATGTGCCCGATAGTTAACATAGATATTCCAAGTGCCGCTAGGAAACGTACATAGTCCAAGTGCCCGCTAGATGACCTAGATAGTCCAAGTGCCTGCTTGTTAACCTACATAGCCCACGTGCCCGCTAGTTAACCTAGATAGTCCAAGTTTCTGTTAGCTAACCTACATAGTCCAAGTACCCGTTCGTTAACCTAGATAGTCCAAGTGCCCGCTAGGTAACCTACATAGTCCAAGGGCCCGCTAGGTAACCTAGATAGTCCAAGGTCCCGCTAGTTAACCTACATAGTCCAAGGGCCCGCTAGGTAACCTGCATAGTCCTAGTGCCCGCTAGTTAACCTACATTGTCCAAGTCCCTGATAGGGAACCTACATAGTCCAAGTATCCGCTAGGTAACCCACATAGACCAAATGCCCGCTAGTAATGTACGTAGGCCAAGTGCCCGTTAGGTAACCTAGATAGTCCATATGCCCGCTAGGGAACCCACATAGTCCAAGTGCCCGTTAGAGAACATACATAGTCAAAGTGCCTGCTAGGGAACCTAGATAGTCCAAATGCCCGCTAGGTAAACTAGATAGTCCAAGTGCCCGCTAGGTAACCTACAAAGTCCAAGTGCGCGCTTGGTAATCTATATAGTCCAAATGTCCTCTAGGGCACCTACATAGTCCTAGCGCCCGCTAGTTAACCTACATTGTACAAGTGCCCGATAGGGAACCTACATAATCCAAGTGCCCGCTAGGTAACCTACATAGTCCAAATGCCCGCTAGTAACCTACATAGTCCAAGTGCAAGAAGGGAACCTACATAATCCAAGTGCCCACTAGGAACCTACATAGTCCAAAGGCCCGTTAGGTAACCTAGATAGTCCAAATGCCCGCTAGGGTACCCACATAGTCCAAGTGCCCGCTAGGGAACCTACATAGTAAAAGTGCCCACTAGAGTACCTGCATCGTCCAAGTGCCCGCTAGTTAACCTAGATAGTCCACGTTCCTGTTAGCTAACCTACATAGTCCAAGTGCCCGTTCGTTAACCTAGATAGTCCAAGTGCCCGCTAGGTAACCTACATAGTCCAAGGGCCCGCTAGGTAACCTACATAGTCCAAGTGCCCGCTAGGTAACTTAGATAGTCCAAGTGCCCGTTAGCTAACCTAGATAGTCCAAGTGCCCGGTAGGTTACCTACATAGTCCAAGTGCTCGTTCGTTAACCTAGATACTCCAAGTGCCCGCTAGGTAACCTACATAGTCCAAGCCCGCTCGTTAACCTAGTTCGTTCAAGTATCCGCTAGTTAAACTACATAGTCCAAGTGCCCGCTAGGAAACCAAGATAGTCCAAGTGCCCGCTAGGTAACCTACATAGTCCTAGTGCCCGCTAGTTAACCTACATTGTCCAAGTCCCTGATAGGAACCTACATAGTCCAAGTATCCGCTAGGTAACCCACATAGTCCAAATGCCCGCTAGTAACGTACGTAGGCCAAGTGCCCGTTAGGTAACCTAGATAGTCCATATGCCCGCTAGGGAACCCACATAGTCCAAGTGCCCGTTAGAGAGCTTACATAGTCAAAGGGCCTGCAAGGAACCTACATAGTCCAATTGCCCGCTAGGGAACGTTCATAGTCTGAGTGCCTGCTAGGGAACCTACATAGTCCAAGTGCCCTTTAGGGAACCTATATAGTCCAAGTGCCCGCTAGGGAACCTAGATAGTCCACGTGCCCGCTAGGTAAGCTAGATAGTCCAAGTGCCCGCTAGGTAACCTACAAAGTCCAAGTGCGCGCTTGGTAATCTATATAGTCCAAATGTCCTCTAGGGCACCTACATAGTCCTAGCGCCCGCTAGTTAACCTACATTGTACAAGTGACTGATAGGAAACCTACATAATCCAAGTGCCCGCTAGGTAACCTACATAGTCCAAATGCCCGCTAGTAACCTACATAGTCCAAGTGCAAGAAGGGAACCTACATAATCCAAGTGCCCACTAGGAACCTACATAGTCCAAATGCCCGTTAGGTAACCTAGATAGTCCAAATGCCCGCTAGGGTACCCACATAGTCCAAGTGCCCGCTAGGGAACCTACATAGTCAAAGTGCCCACTAGAGTACCTGCATCGTCCAAGTGCCCGCTAGTTAACCTAGATAGTCCAAGTTCCTGTTAGCTAACCTACATAGTCCAAGTGCCCGTTCGTTAACCTAGATAGTCCAAGGGCCCGCTAGGTAACCTACATAGTCCAAGGGCCCGCTAGGTAACCTACGTAGTCCAAGTGCCCGCTTGGTAACTTAGATAGTCCAAGTGCCCGTTAGCTAACCTAGATAGTCCAAGTGCCCGGTAGGTTACCTACATAGTCCAAGTGCTAGTTCGTTAACCTAGATAGTCCAAGTGTCCGCTAGGTAACCTAGACTATCCAAGTGCCCGCTAGTTAACCTACATAGTCCAAGGGCCCGCTAGTTAACCTAGATAGTCCATGTGCCCGCTAGTTTACCCACATAGTCCAAGTACCCGCTAGGGAACCTACATAGTCAAAGTACCCGCTAGGGAACCTGCATCGTCCAAGTGCCCGCTAGTTAACCTAGATAGTCCAAGTTCCTGTTAGCTAATCTACATTGTACAATAGCCCGTTCGTTAACCTAGATAGTCCAAGTGCCCAGTAGGTAACCTACATAGTCGAAGGGCCCGCTAGGTAACCTACATTGTCCATGTGCCCGCTAGTTAACCTAGATCGTCCAAGTGCCCGTTAGGTAACCTAGATAGTCCACGTGCCCGCTAGGTTACCTACAAAGTCCAAGTTCCCGCTAGGTAACCTAGATAGTCCTAGTGCCCGTTACCTAACCTAGATCGTCCAAGTGCCCAGTAGGCAACCTACATAGTCCAAGTGCCCGTTCGTTAACCTAGAAGTCCATGTGCCCGTTAGGTAACCTACATAGTCCAAATACCCGCTAGTAACCTACATAGTCCAAGTGCCTGATAGGGAACCTACATAATGCAAGTGCCCGCTAGGGAATTTACATAGTCCAAGTGCCCGTTAGTTAACCTACATAGCCCAAGTGCCCGCTAGTTAAGCTGGATAGTCCAAGTACCCGCTAGGTAACGTAGATAGTTCAAGTGCACGCTAGGTAACCTAGATAGTCCAAGTGCCTGCTAGGTAACCTACAAAGTCCAAGTACCCGCTAGGTAACCTAAATAGTCCAAGTGCCCGTTACCTAATATAGATCGTCCATGTGCCCGCTAGGCAACCTACATACTCCAAGTGCCCTTTCGTTATTCTAGAAGTCCAAGTGCCCGCTAGGTAACCTAGTCAGTCCAAGTGCCCGCTAGGTTACCTGCATAGTCCAAGGGCCCATTAGGTAACCTAGATAGTCCAAGTGCCCGCTAGGTAACCTACATAGTTCAAGTTCCCGCTAGGTAACCTAGATAGTCCAAGTTCCTGTTAGCTAACCTAGATAGTCTAAGTGCCCGCTAGGTAACCTACATAGTCCAAAAGCCCGCTCATTAAACTAGTTCGTCCAAGTGTCCGCTAGTTAACCTAGATAGTCAAAGTGCCCGCTAGTTAACCTAGATATTCCAGGTGCCCGTTAGCTAACCTAGATAGTCCAAGTGCCCGCTAGGTAACCTAGATAGTCGAAGTTCCCGCTAGGTAACCTAGACAGACCAAGTTCCCGCTAGGTTACCTACATAGTCCAAGTGACCGCTAGTTAACCTGATAGTCCAAGTCCTTTTTAGTTAACCTACATAGTCCAAGGGCCCTCTAGTTAACGTACATAGTCCAAGGTCCCGCTAGGTAACCTAGATAGTCCAAGTGCCCGCTAGGAAACCTAGATCGTCAAAGTGTCCGCTAGTTACCCTAAATAGTAGAAGTTTCCTCTAGGTAACTTATATAGTCCAAGTGCCCGTTAGGTAACTTACATAGTCCAAGGGCCCGCTAGGTAACCTACATAGTCCAAGGCCCGCTAGTTAACCTAGATAGTCCAAGTGCCCGCTAGGTAACCTAGATAGTCCAAGTGCCCGCTAGGAAACCTACATAGTCCAAGTTCCTGCTAGGTAACCTACATAGTCTAAGTGTCCGATAGGGAACCTACGTAGTCCATGTGCCCGCTAGTTAACATAGATATTCCAAGTGCCCGCTAGGAAACGTACATAGTCCAAGTGCCCGCTAGGTGACCTAGATAGTCCAAGTGCCTGCTAGTTAACCTACATAGTCCAAGTGCCCGCTAGTTAACCTAGATAGTCCAAGTTCCTGTTAGCTAACCTACATAGTCCAAGTACCCGTTCGTTAACCTAGATCGTCCAAGTGCCCGCTAGGTAACCTACATAGTCCAAGGGCCCGCTCGTTAACCTTGTTCGTCCAAGTGTCCGCTTGTTAACCTAGATAGTAAAAGTGCCCGCTTTTTAACCTACATAGTCCAAGTTCCCGCTAGGTAACCTACATAGTTCTAGTGCCCACTAGTTAACCTACATAGTCCAAGTGCCCGCTAGGGAACCTATATAGTCCAAATGCCTGATAGGTAACCTATATATAGTCCAAATTCCCGCTAAGGCAACTATATAGTCCAAATACCCGCTAATTAACCTATATAGTCCAAGTGCCCGTTACCTAACCTAGATAGTCTAAGGGCCCACTAGTTAACCTACATAGTTCAAGTGCCCGCTAGCTAACCTAGATAATCCAAGTACGCGTTAGTTAACCTATATTGTCCAAGTGCCCGCTAGTTAACGTAGATCGTCCAAGTGCCCGCTAGTTAACCTACATAGTCCAAGTGCCCGCTAGGTAACCTACATAATCCAAGTGCCCGTTAGGTAACCTAGATAGTCCAAGTTCCTATTAGCTAACCTAGATAGTCCAAGTGCCCGCTATGTAACCTACATAGTCCAAGGGCCCGCTCGTTAACCTTGTTCGTCCAAGTGTCCGCTTGTTAACCTAGATAGTAAAAGTGCCCGCTATTTAACCTACATAGTCCAAGTTCCCGCTAGGTAACTTACATAGTTCTAGCGCCCACTAGTTAACCTACATAGTCCAAGTGCCCGCTAGGGAACCTATATAGTCCAAATGCCCGATAGGTAACCTAGATAGTCCAAGTTCCTGTTAGCTAACCTACATAGTCCAAGAGCCCGTTCGTTAACCTAGATAGTCCAAGTGCCCGCTCGGTAACCTACATAGTCCAAGTGCCCGCTAGGGAACCTGGATCGTCCAACGGCCCGCTAGGGAACCTGCATCGTCCAAGTGCCCGCTAGGGAACCTGCATCGTCCAAGTGCCCACTAGTTAACCTAGATAGTCCAAGTTCCTGTTAGCTAACCTACATAGTCCAAGTGCCCGTTCGTTAACCTAGATAGTCCAAGTGCCCGCTAGGTAACCTACATAGTCCAAGTGCCCGCAAGATTACTTAGATAATCCAAGTGCCCGTTAGCTAACATAGATAGTCCAAGTGCCCGTTCGTTAACCTAGATAGTGCAAGTGTCCGCTAGGTAACCTAGACAGTCCAAGTGCCTGCTAGGTAACCTACATAGTCCAAGTGCCCGTTTGCTAACCTAGATCGTCAAAGTGCCCGCTAGTTAACCTACAGAGTCCAATGGCCCGCTAGTTAACCTAGATAGTCCAAGTGCCCGCTAGTTAACCTACATTGTCCAAGTCCCTGATAGGGAACCTACATGGTCCAATTATCCGCTAGGTAACCTACATAGTCCAAATGCCCGCTAGTAACGTACATAGTCCAAGTGCCCGTTAGGTAACCTAGATAGTCCATAAGCCCGCTAGGGAACCCACATAGTCCAAATGCCCGTTAGAGAACTTACATAGTCAAAGGGCCTACTAGGAAACCTACATACTCCAATTGCCGGCTAGGGAACCTTCATAGTCCGAGTGCTAGGGAACCTACATAGTCCAAGTGCCCTTTAGGGAACCTATATAGTCCAAGTGCCCGGTAGGGAACCTAGATAGTGCAAGTGCCCGCTAGGTAACCTAGATAGTCCAAGTGCGCGCTTGGTAACCTACATAGTCCAAATGCTCGCTAGTAACCTACATAGTCCAAGGGCAAGAAGTGAACCTACATAATCCAAGTGGCCACTAGGGAACCTACATAGTCCAAATGCCCGTTAGGTAACCTAGATAGTCCAAATACCCGCTAGTAACCTACATAGTCCAAGTGCCTGATAGGGAACCTACATAATCCAAGTGCCCGCTAGGGAATTTACATAGTCCAAGTGCCCGTTAGTTAACCTACATAGCCCAAGTGCCCGCTAGTTAAGCTGGATAGTCCAAGTACCCGCTAGGTAACGTAGATAGTTCAAGTGCACGCTAGGTAACCTAGATAGTCCAAGTGCCCGCTAGGTAACCTACAAAGTTCAAGTGCCCACTAGCTAACCTATATATAGTCCAAATTCCCGCTAAGGCAACTATATAGTCCAAATACCCGCTAATTAACCTATATAGTCCAAGTGCCCGTTACCTAACCTAGATAGTCAAAGGGCCCACTAGTTAACCTACATAGTTCAAGTGCCCGCTAGCTAACCTAGATAATCCAAGTACGCGTTAGTTAACTTATATTGTCCAAGTGCTCGCTAGTTGACGTAGATCGTCCAAGTGCCCGCTAGTTAACCTACATAGTCGAAGTGCCCGCTAGGTAACCTACATAGTCCAAGTGCCCGTTAGGTAACCTAGATAGTCCAAGTTCCTATTAGCTAACCTAGATAGTCCAAGTGCCCGCTATGTAACCTACATAGTCCAAGGGCCCGCTTGTTAACCTTGTTGGTCCAAGTGTCCGCTTGTTAACCTAGATAGTAAAAGTGCCCGCTATTTAACCTACATATTCCAAGTTCCCGCTAGGTAACCTACATAGTTCTAGCGCCCACTAGTTAACCTACATAGTCCAAGTGCCCGCTAGGTAACCAAGATAGTCAAAGTGCCCGCTTGGTAACCTACATAGTCCAAGTTCCCACTAGGTAACCTAGATAGTCCAAGTGCCCGTTACCTAACCTAGATAGTCCAAGTGCCCGCTCGGTAACCTACATAGTCCAAGTGCCCGCTAGGGAACCTGCATCGTCCAAGTGCCCGCTAGGGAACCTGCATCGTCCAAGTGCCCACTAGGGAACCTGCATCGTCCAAGTGCCCACTAGTTAACCTAGATAGTCCAAGTTCCTGTTAGCTAACCTACATAATCCAAGTGCCCGTTCGTTAACCTAGATAATCCAAGTGCCCGCTAGGTAACCTACATAGTCCAAGTGCCCGCTAGCTAACCTATATATAGTCCAAATTCCCGCTAAGGCAACTATATAGTCCAAATACCCGCTAATTAACCTATATAGTCCAAGTGCCCGTTACCTAACCTAGATAGTCTAAGGGCCCACTAGTTAACCTACATAGTTCAAGTGCCCGCTAGCTAACCTAGATAATCCAAGTACGCGTTAGTTAACCTATATTGTCCAAGTGCCCGCTAGTTAACGTAGATCGTCCAAGTGCCCGCTAGTTAACCTACATAGTCCAAGTGCCCGCTAGGTAACCTACATAATCCAAGTGCCCGTTAGGTAACCTAGATAGTCCAAGTTCCTATTAGCTAACCTAGATAGTCCAAGTGCCCGCTATGTAACCTACATAGTCCAAGGGCCCGCTCGTTAACCTTGTTCGTCCAAGTGTCCCCTTGTTAACCTAGATAGTAAAAGTGCCCGCTATTTAACCTACATAGTCCAAGTTCCCGCTAGGTAACTTACATAGTTCTAGCGCCCACTAGTTAACCTACATAGTCCAAGTGCCCGCTAGGGAACCTATATAGTCCAAATGCCCGATAGGTAACCTAGATAGTCCAAGTTCCTGTTAGCTAACCTACATAGTCCAAGAGCCCGTTCGTTAACCTAGATAGTCCAAGTGCCCGCTCGGTAACCTACATAGTCCAAGTGCCCGCTAGGGAACCTGGATCGTCCAAGTGCCCGCTAGGGAACCTGCATCGTCCAAGTGCCCGCTAGGGAACCTGCATCGTCCAAGTGCCCACTAGTTAACCTAGATAGTCCAAGTTCCTGTTAGCTAACCTACATAGTCCAAGTGCCCGTTCGTTAACCTAGATAGTCCAAGTGCCCGCTAGGTAACCTACATAGTCCAAGTGCCCGCAAGATTACTTAGATAATCCAAGTGCCCGTTAGCTAACATAGATAGTCCAAGTGCCCGTTCGTTAACCTAGATAGTGCAAGTGTCCGCTAGGTAACCTAGACAGTCCAAGTGCCTGCTAGGTAACCTACATAGTCCAAGTGCCCGTTTGCTAACCTAGATCGTCAAAGTGCCCGCTAGTTAACCTACAGAGTCCAATGGCCCGCTAGTTAACCTAGATAGTCCAAGTGCCCGCTAGTTAACCTACATTGTCCAAGTCCCTGATAGGGAACCTACATAGTCCAATTATCCGCTAGGTAACCTACATAGTCCAAATGCCCGCTAGTAACGTACATAGTCCAAGTGCCCGTTAGGTAACCTAGATAGTCCATAAGCCCGCTAGGGAACCCACATAGTCCAAATGCCCGTTAGAGAACTTACATAGTCAAAGGGCCTACTAGGAAACCTACATACTCCAATTGCCGGCTAGGGAACCTTCATAGTCCGAGTGCTAGGGAACCTACATAGTCCAAGTGCCCTTTAGGGAACCTATATAGTCCAAGTGCCCGGTAGGGAACCTAGATAGTGCAAGTGCCCGCTAGGTAACCTAGATAGTCCAAATACCCGCTAGTAACCTACATAGTCCAAGTGCCTGATAGGGAACCTACATAATCCAAGTGCCCGCTAGGGAATTTACATAGTCCAAGTGCCCGTTAGTTAACCTACATAGCCCAAGTGCCCGCTAGTTAAGCTGGATAGTCCAAGTACCCGCTAGGTAACGTAGATAGTTCAAGTGCACGCTAGGTAACCTAGATAGTCCAAGTGCCCGCTAGGTAACCTACAAAGTTCAAGTGCCCACTAGCTAACCTATATATAGTCCAAATTCCCGCTAAGGCAACTATATAGTCCAAATACCCGCTAATTAACCTATATAGTCCAAGTGCCCGTTACCTAACCTAGATAGTCAAAGGGCCCACTAGTTAACCTACATAGTTCAAGTGCCCGCTAGCTAACCTAGATAATCCAAGTACGCGTTAGTTAACTTATATTGTCCAAGTGCTCGCTAGTTGACTTAGATCGTCCAAGTGCCCGCTAGTTAACCTACATAGTCGAAGTGCCCGCTAGGTAACCTACATAGTCCAAGTGCCCGTTAGGTAACCTAGATAGTCCAAGTTCCTATTAGCTAACCTAGATAGTCCAAGTGCCCGCTATGTAACCTACATAGTCCAAGGGCCCGCTTGTTAACCTTGTTGGTCCAAGTGTCCGCTTGTTAACCTAGATAGTAAAAGTGCCCGCTATTTAACCTACATATTCCAAGTTCCCGCTAGGTAACCTACATAGTTCTAGCGCCCACTAGTTAACCTACATAGTCCAAGTGCCCGCTAGGTAACCAAGATAGTCAAAGTGCCCGCTTGGTAACCTACATAGTCCAAGTTCCCACTAGGTAACCTAGATAGTCCAAGTGCCCGTTACCTAACCTAGATAGTCCAAGTGCCCGCTCGGTAACCTACATAGTCCAAGTGCCCGCTAGGGAACCTGCATCGTCCAAGTGCCCGCTAGGGAACCTGCATCGTCCAAGTGCCCACTAGGGAACCTGCATCGTCCAAGTGCCCACTAGTTAACCTAGATAGTCCAAGTTCCTGTTAGCTAACCTACATAATCCAAGTGCCTGTTCGTTAACCTAGATAATCCAAGTGCCCGCTAGGTAACCTACATAGTCCAAGGGCCCGCTAGGTAACCTACATAGTCCAAGTGCCCACTAGATAACTTAGATAATCCAAGTGCCCGTTAGCTAACATAGATAGTCCAAGTGCCTGCTAGGTAACCTACATAGTCCAAGTGCCCGTTCGTTAACCTAGATAGTGCAAGTGCCCGCTAGGTAACCTAGACAGTCCAAGTGCCTGCTAGGTAACCTACATAGTCCAAGTGCCCGTTTGCTAACCTAGATCGTCAAAGTGCCCGCTAGATAACCTACATAGTCCAATGGCCCGCTAGTTAACCTAGATAGTCCAAGTGCCCGCTAGTTAACCTACATTGTCCAAGTCCCTGATGGGGAACCTACATAGTCCAATTATCCGCTAGGTAACCTACATAGTCCAAATGCCCGCTAGTAACGTACATAGTCCAAGTGCCCGTTAGGTAACCTATATAGTCCAAGTGCCCGCTAGGGAACCTGCATGGTCCAAGTGCCCGCTAGGGAACCTGCATCGTCCAAATGCCCGTTAGGTAACCTAGATAGTCCAAATGCCCGCTAGGGTACCCACATAGTCCAAGTGCCCTCTAGGGAACCTACATAGTCAAAGTGCCCGCTAGGGTACCTGCATCGTCCAAGTGCCTGTTAGCTAACCTAGATAGTCCAAGGGCCAACTATTTGACCTACATGGTTCAAGTGCCCGCTAGGTAACCTAGCTAATCCAAGTGTCCGCTAGTTAACCTATATCGTCCAAGTGCCCGCTAGTTAACCTAGATGGTCCAAGTGCCCGCTAGGTGACCTACATAGTCAAAGTGCCCGCTAGGTAACCTAGATAGTCCAAGTTCCTGTTAGCTAACCTAGATAGTCCAAGTGCCCGCTAGGTAACCTAGATAGTCCAAGTGCCCGCTAGGTAACCTACATAGTCCATGGGCCCGCTAGGTAACCTACATAGTCCAAGTGCCCGCTAGATAACTTAGATTATCCAAGTGCCCGTTAGCTAACATAGATAGTCCAAGTGCCTGCTAGGTAACCTACATAGTCAAAGTGCCCGTTCGTTAACCTAGATAGTGCAAGTGCCCGCTAGGTAACCTAGACAGTCTAAGTGCCCGCTAGGGAACCCACATAGTCCAAATGCCCGTTAGAGAACTTACATAGATAAGGGCCTACTAGGAAACCTACATACTCCAATTGCCCGCTAGGGAACCTTCATAGTCCGAGTGCTAGGGAACCTACATAGTCCAAGTGCCCATTAGGGAACCTATAAAGTCCAAGTGCCCGCTAGGGAACCTAGATAGTGCAAGTGCCCGCTAGGTAACCTAGATAGTCCAAGTGCGCGCTTGGTAACCTACATAGTCCAAATGCCCGCTAGTAACCTACATAGTCCAAGTGCAAGAAGGGAACCTACATAATCCAAGTGCCCACTAGGGAACCTACATAGTCCAAATGCCCGTTAGGTAACCTAGATAGTCCAAATGCCCGATAGGTTACCCACATAGTCCAAGTGCCCGTTAGGTAACCTACATAGTCCAAATACCTGCTAGTAACCTACATAGTCCAAGTGCCTGATAGGGAACCTACATAATCCAAGTGCCCGCTAGGGAATTTTCATAGTCCAAGTGCCCGTTAGTTAACCTACAGAGCCCAAGTGCCCGCTAGTTAAGCTGGATAGTCCAAGTACCCGCTAGGTAACGTAGATAGTTCAAGTGCACGCTAGGTAACCTAGATAGTCCAAGTGCCCACTAGGTAACCTATATATAGTCCAAATTCCCGCTAAGGCAACTATATAGTCCAAATACCCGCTAATTAACCTATATAGTCCAAGTGCCCGTTACCTAACCTAGATAGTCTTAGGGCCCACTAGTTAACCTACATAGTTCAAGTGCCCGCTAGCTAACCTAGATAATCCAAGTACGCGTTATTAACCTATATTGTCCAAGTGCCCGCTAGTTAACGTAGATCGTCCAAGTGCCCGCTAGTTAACCTACATAGTCCAAGTGCCCGCTAGGTAACCTACATAATCCAAGTGCCCGTTAGGTAACCTAGATAGTCCAAGTTCCTATTAGCTAACCTAGATAGTCCAAGTGCCCGCTATGTAACCTACATAGTCCAAGGGCCCGCTCGTTAACCTTGTTCGTCCAAGTGTCCGCTTGTTAACCTAGATAGTAAAAGTGCCCGCTATTTAACCTACATAGTCCAAGTTCCCGCTAGGTAACCTACATAGTTCTAGCGCCCACTAGTTAATCTACATAGTCCAAGTGCCCGCTAGGTAACCAAGATAGTCAAAGTGCCCGCTAGGTAACCTACATAGTCCAAGTTCCCACTAGGTAACCTAGATAGTCCAAGTGCCCGTTAACTAACCTAGATAGTCCAAGTGCCCGCTCGGTAACCTACATAGTCCAAGTGCCCGCTAGGGAATATGCATCGTCCAAGTGCCCGCTAGGGAACCTGCATCGTCCAAGTGCCCACTAGGGAACCTGCATCGTCCAAGTGCCCACTAGTTAACCTAGATAGTCCAAGTTCCTGTTAGCTAACCTACATAATCCAAGTGCCCGTTCGTTAACCTAGATAATCCAAGTGCTCGCTAGGTAACCTACATAGTCCAAGGGCCCGCTAGGTAACCTACATAGTCCAAGTGCCCGCTAGATAACTTAGATAATCCAAGTGCCCGTTAGCTAACATAGATAGTCCAAGTGCCTGCTAGGTAACCTACATAGTCCAAGTGCCCGTTCGTTAACCTAGATAGTGCAAGTGCCCGCTAGGTAACCTAGACTGTCCAAGTGCCTGCTAGGTAACCTACATAGTCCAAGTGCCCGTTTGCTAACCTAGATCGTCAAAGTGCCCGCTAGATAACCTACATAGTCCAATGGCCCGCTAGTTAACCTAGATAGTCCAAGTGCCCGCTAGTTAACCTACATTGTCCAAGTCCCTGATAGGGAACCTACATAGTCCAATTATCCGCTAGGTAACCTACATAGTCCAAATGCCCGCTAGTAACGTACATAGTCCAAGTGCCCGTTAGGTAACCTATATAGTCCAAGTGCCCGCTAGGGAACCTGCATCGTCCAAATGCCCGTTAGGTAACCTAGATAGTCCAAATGCCCGCTAGGGTACCCACATAGTCCAAGTGCCCTCTAGGGAACCTACAAAGTCAAAGTGCCCGCTAGGGTACCTGCATCGTCCAAGTGCCTGTTAGCTAACCTAGATAGTCCAAGGGCCAACTATTTGACCTACATGGTTCAAGTGCCCGCTAGGTAACCTAGCTAATCCAAGTGTTCGCTAGTTAACCTATATCGTCCAAGTGCCCGCTAGTTAACCTAGATGGTCCAAGTGCCCGCTAGGTGACCTACATAGTCAAAGTGCCCGCTAGGTAACCTAGATATTCCAAGTTCCTGTTAGCTAACCTAGATAGTCCAAGTGCCCGCTAGGTAACCTACATAATCCTAGTGGCCGCTAGTTAACCAACATTGTCTAAGTGCCTGAAACTGAACCCTCATAGTCCAAGTGCCAGTTAGGTAACCTACATAGTCCAAGGGCCCGCTCGTTAACCTAGTTTGTCCAAGTGTCCGCTAGTTAACCTACATAGTCCAAGTGCCCGCTAGGTAACCAAGATAGTGCAAGTGCCCGCTAGGTAACCTACATAGTCCAAGTTCCCACTAGGTAACCTAGATAGTCCAAGTGCCCGTTACCTAACCTAGATAGTCCAAGTGCCCGCTCGGTAACGTACATAGTCCAAGTGCCCGCTAGGGAACATGCATCGTCCAAGTGCCCGCAAGGGAACCTGCATCGTCCAAGTGCCCGCTAGGGAACCTGCATCGTCCAAGTGCCCACTAATTAACCTAGATAGTCCAAGTTCCTCTTAGCTAACCTACATAATCCAAGTGCCCATTCGTTAACCTAGATAGTCCAAGTGCCCGCTAGGTAACCTACATAGTCCAAGGGCCCGCTAGGTAACCTACATAGTCCAACTGCCCGCTAGATAACTTAGATAATCCAAGTGCCCGTTAGCTAACATAGATAGTCCAAGTGCCTGCTAGGTAACCTACATAGTCCAAGTGCCCGTTCGTTAACCTTGATAGTGCAAGTGCCCGCTAGGTAACCTAGACAGTCCAAGTGCCTGCTAGGTAACCTACATAGTCCAAGTGCCCGTTTGCTAACGTAGATCGTCAAAGTGCCCGGTAGATAACCTACATAGTCCAATGGCCCGCTAGTTAACCTAGATAGTCCAAGTGCCCGCTAGTTAACCTACATTGTCCAAGTCCCTGATAGGGAACCTACATAGTCCAATTATCCGCTAGGTAACCTACATAGTCCAAATGCCCGCTAGTAACGTGCATAGTCCATGTGCCCGTTAGGGAACCTATATAGTCCAAGTGCCCGCTAGGGAACCTGCATCGTCCAAGTGCCCGCTAGGGAACCTGCATCGTCCAAAAGCCCGTTAGGTAACCTAGATAGTCCAAATGCCCGCTAGGGTACCCACTTGGTCCAAGTGCCCGCTAGGGAACCTACATAGTCAATGTGCCCGCTAGGGTACCTGCATCGTCCAAGTACCTGTTAGCTAACCTAGATAGTCCACGGGCCAACTATTTGACCTACATGGTTCAAGTGCCCGCTAGGTAACCTAACTAATCCAAGTGTCCGCTAGTTAACCTATATCGTCCAAGTGCCCGCTAGTTAACCTAGATAGTCCAAGTCCCCGCTAGGTGACCTACATAGTCAAAGTGCCCGCTAGGTAACCTAGATAGTCCAAGTTCCTGTTAGCTAACCTAGATAGTCCAAGTGCCCGCTAGGTAACCTACATAATCCTAGTGGCCGCTAGTTAACCAACATTGTCTAAGTGCCTGAAACGGAACCCTCATAGTCCAAGTGCCAGTTAGGTAACCTACATAGTCCAAGGGCCCGCTCGTTAACCTAGTTCGTCCAAGTGTCCGCTAGTTAACCTACATAGTCCAAGTGCCCGCTAGGTAACCAAGATAGTCAAAGTGCCCGCTAGGTAACCTACATAGTCCAAGTTCCCACTAGGTAACCTAGATAGTCCAAGTGCCCGTTACCTAACCTAGATAGTCCAAGTGCCCGCTCGGTAACGTACATAGACCATGTGCCCGCTAGGGACCCTGCATCGTCCAAGTGCCCGCAAGGGAACCTGCATCGTCCAATTGCCCGCTAGGGAACCTGCATCGTCCAAGTGCCCACTAGTTAACCTAGATAGTCCAAGTTCCTGTTAGCTAACCTACATAATCCAAGTACCCGTTCGTTAACCTAGATAATCCAAGTGCCCGCTAGGTAACCTACATAGTCCAAGGGCCCGCTAGGTAACCTATATAGTCCAAGTGCCCGCTAGATAACTTAGATAATCCCAGTGCCCGTTAGCTAACATAGATAGTCCAAGTGCCTGCTAGGTAACCTACATAGTCCAAGTGCCCGTTCGTTAACCTAGATAGTGCAAGTGCCCGCTAGGTAACCTAGACAGTCCAAGTGCCTGCTAGGTAACCTACATAGTCCAAGTGCCCGTTTGCTAACCTAGATCGTCAAAGTGCCCGCTAGATAACCTACATAGTCCAATGGCCCGCTAGTTAACCTAGATAGTCCAAGTGCCCGCTACTTAACCTACATTGTCCAAGTCCCTGATAGGGAACCTACATAGTCCAATTATCCGCTAGGTAACCTACATAGTCCAAATGCCCGCTAGTAACGTACATAGTCCAAGTGCCCGTTAGGTAACCTATATAGTCCAAGGGCCTGCTAGGGAACCTGCATCGTCCAAGTGCCCGCTAGTTAACCTAGATAGTCCAAGTTCCTTTTAGCTAACCTACAGAGTCCAAGTGCCCGTTTGTTAACCTAGATAGTCCAAGTGCCCGCTAGGTAACCTACATAGTCCTAGGGCCCGCTAGGTAACCTACATAGTCCAAGTGCCCGCTAGTTAACCTAGATCGTCCAAGTGCCCGTTAGCTAACATAGATAGTCCAAGTGCCTGCTAGGTAACCTACATAGTCTAAGTGCCCATTCGTTAACCTAGATAGTCCAAGTGCCCGCTAGGTAACCTAGACAGTCCAAGGGCCTGCTAGGTAACGTACATAGTCCAAGTGCCCGTTTGCTAACCTGGATCGTCAAAGTGCCCGCTAGTTAACTTACATAGTCCAATGGCCTGCTAGTTAACCTAGATAATCCAAGTGCCCGCTAGTTAACCGACATTGTCCAAATCCCTGATAGGGAACCTACATAGTCCAAGTATCCGCTAGGTAACCTACATAGTCCAAGTGCCCGTTAGAGAACTTACATAGTCAAAGGGTCTGCTAGGGAACCTACATAGTCCAATTGCCCGCTAGGGAACCTTCATAGTCCGAGTGCCTGCTAGGGAACCTACATAATCCAAGTGCCCTTTAGCGAACCTATATAGTCCAAGTACCCCCTAGGTAACCAAGATAGTCCAAGTGCACGCTTGGTAATCTATATAGTCCAAATGCCCTCTAGGGCACCTACATAGTCCTAGCGCCCGCTAGTTAACCTACATTGTCCAAGTGCCCGATAGGGAACCTACATAATCCAAGTGCCCATTAGTAACCTACATAGTCCAAGTGCAAGAAGGGAACCTACATAATCCAAGTGCCCACTAGGGAACCTACATAGTCCAAATGCCCGTTAGGTAACCTAGATAGTCCAAATGCCCGCTAGGGTACCCACATAGTCCAAGTGCCCGCTAGGGAACCTACATAGTCAAAGTGCCCGCTAGGGTACCTGCATCGTCCAAGTGCCTGTTAGCTAACCTACATAGTCCAAGAGCCCGTTCGTTAACCTAGATAGTCCAAGTGCCCGCTCAGTAACCTATATAGTCCAAGTGCCCGCTAGGGAACTTGCATCGTCCAAGTGCCCGCTAGGGAACCTGCATCGTCCAAATGCCCGTTAGGTAACCTAGATAGTCCAAATGCCCACTAGGGTACCCACATAGTCCAAGTGCCCTCTAGGGAACCTACATAGTCAAAGTGCCCGCTAGGGTACCTGCATCGTCCAAGTGCCTGTTAGCTAACCTAGATAGTCCAAGGGCCAACTATTTGACCTACATGGTTCAAGTGCCCGCTAGGTAACCTAGCTAATCCAAGTGTCCGCTAGTTAACCTATATCGTCCAAGTGTCCGCTAGTTAACCTAGATAGTCCAAGTGCCCGCTAGGTGACCTACATAGTCAAAGTGCCCGCTAGGTAACCTAGATAGTCCAAGTTCCTGTTAGCTAACCAGATAGTCCAAGTGCCCGCTAGGTAACCTACATAATCCTAGTGGCCGCTAGTTAACCAACATTGTCTAAGTGCCTGAAACGGAACCCTCATAGTCCAAGTGCCAGTTAGGTAATCTACATAGTCCAAGGGCCCGCTCGTTAACCTAGTTCGTCCAAGTGTCCGCTAGTTAACCTACATTGTCCAAGTGCCCGCTAGGTAACCAAGATAGTCAAAGTGCCCGCTAGGTAACCTACATAGTCCAAGTTCCCACTAGGTAACCTAGATAGTCCAAGTGCCCGTTACCTAACCTAGATAGTCCAAGTGCCCGCTAGGTAACCTACATAGTCCTAGTGGCCGCTAGCTAACCAACATTGTCCAAGTGCCCGATACGGAACCCTCATAGTCAAAGTGCCAGTTAGGTAACCTACATAGTCCAAATGCCCGCTAGTAACCTACATAGTCCAAGTGCCTGATAGGGAACCTACATAATCCAAGTGCCCCCTAGGGAACTTATATAGTCCAAGTGCCCGTTAGTTAACCTAGATAGTCTAAGTGCCCGCTAGTTAAGCTAGATAGTCCAAGTACCCGCTAGGTAACGTAGATAGTTCAAGTGCACGCTAGGTAACCTAGATAGTCCAAGTGCCCGCTAGGTAATCTAGAAAGTCCAAGTGCCCGCTAGGTAACTTATATATAGTCCAAATTCCCGCTAGGGCACCTATAAAGTCCAAATACCCGCTAATTAACCTACATAGTTCAAGCGCCCGCTAGCTAACCTAGATAATCCAAGTGCCCGCTGGTTACCTACATCGTCCAAGTGCCCCCTAGTTAACCTAGATGGTCCAAGTGCCCGCTAGTTAACCTACATAGTCCAAGGACACACTAGTTAAACTACATAGTGCAAGGGCCCGCTAGTTAACCTAGATCGTCCAAGTGTCCGCTAGTTAACCTACATAGTCCGAGTGCCCTCTAGTTAACCTACATAGTCCAAGTGCCCGTAAGCTAACCTAGATAGTCCAAGGGCCCGCTAGTTGACCTACATAGTCCAAGTGCTCGCTTGGTAAACTAGATAGTCCATGTGCCCGCTAGTTAACCTAGATAGTCCTAATGCCCGCTAGTAACCTACATAGTCCAAGTGCAAGAAGGGAACGTACATAATCCAAGTGCCCGCTAGGGAACCTACATAGTACAAGTATCCGCTAGGTAACCTACATAGTCCAAATGCCGGCTAGTAATGTACATAGTCCAAGTGCCCGATAGGGAACTTACATAATCCAAGTGCCTGCTAGGTAACCTACATAATCCTAATGCCCGCTAGTAACCTACATAGTCCAAGTGCAAGAAGGGAACTTACATAATCCAAGTGCCCGCTGGGGAACCAACATAGCCCAAGTGCCCGTTAGGTAACCTTGATAGTCCAAATGTCCCCTAGGGAACCCACATTGTCCAAATGCCCGCTAGGGAATTTACATAGTCAAAGGGCCTGCTAGGGAACCTACATAGTCCAAGTGCCCTCTAGGGAACCTTCATAGTCCGAGAGCCTGCTAGGGAACCTACATAGTCCAAGTGCTCTTTAGGGAACTTATATAGTGCAAGTGCCCGCTAGGGAACTTAGATAGTCCAAGTGCCGCAAGGTAACCTAGATAGTCCATGTGCCCGCTAGGTAACCTACAAGTCCAAGTGCCCGCTAGGTAATCTATATAGTCCAAATGTCCGCTAGGGCACCTACATAGTCCAAGTGCACGCTAATTAACCTACATAGTCCAAGTGCATGTTAGCTAACCTAGATAGTCCAAGGGCCAACTAGTTAACCTACATGGTTCAAGTTCCCGCTAGGTAACCTAGCTAATCCAAGTGCCTGCTTGTTAACCTATATTTTCCAAGTACCCGCTAGTTAACCTACATAGTCCAAGTTCCCGTAAGCTAACCTAGATAGTCCAAGGGCCCGCTAGTTGACCTACATAGTCCAAGTGCCTGCTAGGTAACCTAGATAGTCCAAGTGCCGCTAGGTAACCTAGATAGTCCTATTTCCCGTTAGTTAACCTAGATAGTCCAAGTGCCCACTAGGGGACATACATAGTCCAAGTGCCCGCTAGGTAACCTAGATAGTCCAAGTGCCCGCTAGGGTATGTACATAGTCCAAGTGCCTGCTAGGTAACCTAGATAGTCTAAGTGCCCGCTAGTTAACCTACATATTCCCAGGGCCCTCTAGTTAACCTATATCGTCCAAGTGCCCACTAGTTAACCTAGATGGTCCAAATGCCCACTAGTTAACCTACATAGTCCAAGTGCCCTCTAGTTAACTTACATAGTCCAAGTGCCCGTAAGCTAACCTAGATAGTCCAAGGGCCCGCTAGTTGACCTACATAGTCCAAGGGCCCGCTAGTTAAACGACATAGTCCAAGTGCCCGATAGGGAACCAACATAGTCCAAGTGCCCGCTAAGGGACGTACATAGTACAAGTGCCCGCTAGGGAACCTACATAGTCCAAGTGCCTGTTAGGGAACCTAAATAGTCCAAGTGCCCGCTAGGGAACCTGCATCGTCCAAGTGCTCGATAGTTAACCTAGATAGTCCAAGTTCCTTCTAGTTAACCTAGATAGTCCAAGTGCCCGTTAGTTTACCTAGATCATCCAAGTGCCCGCTAGGTAACCTAGATAGTCCAAGTTCCTGTTAGCTAACCTAGATAGTCCAAGTACCCGCTAGGTAACGTAGATAGTTCAAGTGCACGCTAGGTAACATAGATAGTCCAAGTGCCCGCTAGGGCACCTACATAGTCCAAGAACCCGCTAATTAACCTACATAGTCCAAGTGCCCATTAGCTAACCTAGATAGTCTAAGGGCCCACTAGTTAACCTATATAGTTCAAGTGCCCGCTAGCTAACCTAGATAATACAAGTGCCCGCTAGTTAACCTATATCGTCCCAGTGCCTGCTAGTTAACCTAGATCGTCCAAATGCGTGCTAGTTAACCTACACAGTCCAAGGGCCCGCTAGTTAATCTACATAGTGCAAGGGCCCGCTAGTTAACTTAGATCGTCCAAGTGTCCGCTCGTTAACCTACATAGTCCAAGTGCCCGCAAGTTGACCTACATAGTCCAAGTGCCCGCTAGGTAACCTAGATAGTCCTAGTACCCGTTAGTTAACCTAGATAATCCAAGGGACCACTAGGGGACGTACATAGTCCAAGTGCCCGCTAGGTAACCTAGATAGTCTAAGGGCCCACTAGTTAACCTATATAGTTCAAGTGCCCGCTAGCTAACCTAGATAATACAAGTGCCCGCTAGTTAACCTATATCGTCCCAGTGCCTGCTAGTTAACCTAGATCGTCCAAATGCGTGCTAGTTAACCTACACAGTCCAAGGGCCCGCTAGTTAATCTACATAGTGCAAGGGCCCGCTAGTTAACTTAGATCGTCCAAGTGTCCGCTCGTTAACCTACATAGTCCAAGTGCCCGCAAGTTGACCTACATAGTCCAAGTGCCCGCTAGGTAACCTAGATAGTCCTAGTACCCGTTAGTTAACCTAGATAATCCAAGGGACCACTAGGGGACGTACATAGTCCAAGTGCCCGCTAGGTAACCTAGATAGTCCAAGTGCCCGCTAGGGTATGTACATAGACCAAGTGCCCGCTAGGTAACCTAGATAGTCCAAGTGCCCGCTAGTTAACCTACATAGTCCAAGTGACCGATAGGGAGCCTAGATAGTCCAAGTGCCCACTAGGGAACCTGCATCGTCCAAGTGCCCTCTAGGTAACCTAGCTAGTCCAATTGCCCGCTAGTTAACCTACATAGTCCGAGGGCCCCCTAGTTAACCTAGATATTTCAAGTGCCCGCTAGTTAACCTAGATCGTCCAAGAGTCCGCTAGTTAACCTATGTAGTCCAAGTGCCCGTTAGGTAGCCTAGATAGTCCAAGTGACCGCTAGGTAACCTATATAGTCCTAGTGCCCACTAGGTAACCTAGATAGTCCAAGTTCCTGTTAGCTAACCTAGATAATCCCAGTGCCCGCTAGTTAACCTACATAGTCGAAGGGCCCGTTAGGTAGCCTAGATAGTCCAAGTGACCGCTAGGAAACCTACATAGTCCAAGTTCCCGCTAGGTAACCTAAATAGTCCAAGTGCCCATTACCTAATATAGATCGTCCATGTGCCCGCTAGGCAACCTACATACTCCAAGTGCCCATTCGTTAACCTAGAAGTCCAAGTGCCCGCTAGGTAACCTAGTCAGTCCAAGTGCCCGCTAGGTTACCTGCATAGTCCAAGGGCCCGTTAGGTAACCTAGATATTCCAGGTGCCCGTTAGCTAACCTAGATAGTCCAAGTGCCCGCTAGGTAACCTAGACAGACCAAGTTCCCGCTAGGTTACCTACATAGTCCAAGTGACAGCTAGTTAACCTGATAGTCCAAGTCCTTTTTAGTTAACCTACATAGTCCAAGGGCCCTCTAGGTAACGTACATAGTCCAAGGTCCCGCTAGGTAACCTAGATAGTCCAAGTGCCCGCTAGTAAACCTAGATCGTCAAAGTGTCCGCTAGTTACCCTAAATAGTAGAAGTGTCCCCTAGGTAACTTATATAGTCCAAGTGCCCGTTAGGTAACTTAGATAGTCCAAGGGCCCACTAGGTAACCTACATAGTCCAAGGCCCGCTAGTTTACCTAGATAGTCCAATTGCCCGCTAGGTAACCTACATAGTCCAAGTTCCTGCTAGGTAACCTACATAGTCTAAGTGCCCGATAGGGAATCTACATAGTCCATGTGCCCGCTAGTTAACATAGATATTCCAAGTGCCCGCTAGAAAAAGTACATAGTCCAAGTGCCCGCTAGGAAACCTACATAGTCCAAGTTCCTGCTAGGTAACCTACATAGTCTAAGTGCCCGATAGGGAACCTACATAGTCCATGTGCCCGCTAGTTAACATAGATATTCCAAGTACCCGCTAGGAAACGTACATAGTCCAAGTGCCCGCTAGATGACCTAGATAGTCGAAGTGCCTGCTAGTTAACCTACATAGTCCAAGTGCCCGCTAGTAACCTACATAGTCCAAGTGCCTGATAGGGAACCTACATAATCCAAGTGCCCCCTAGGGAACTTACATAGTCCAAGTGCCCGTTAGTTAACCTAGATAGTCCAAGTGCCCGCTAGTTAAGCTAGATAGTCCAAGTACCCGCTAGGTAACGTAGATAGTTCAAGTGCACGCTAGGTAACCTAGATAGTCCAAGTGCCCGCTAGGTAATCGAGAAAGTCCAAGTGCCCGCTAGGTAACTTATATATAGTCCAAATTCCCGCTAGGGCACCTATATAGTCCAAATACCCGCTAATTAACCTACATAGTTCAAGCGCCCGCTAGCTAACCTAGATAATCCAAGTGCCCGCTGGTTACCTACATCGTCCAAGTGCCCCCTAGTTAACCTAGATGGTCCAAGTGCCCGCTAGTTAACCTACATAGTCCAAGGACCCACTAGTTAAACTACATAGTGCAAGGGCCCGCTAGTTAACCTAGATCGTCCAAGTGTCCGCTAGTTAACCTACATAGTCCGAGTGCCCTCTAGTTAACCTACATAGTCCAAGTGCACGTAAGCTAACCTAGATAGTCCAAGGGCCCGCTAGTTGATCTACATAGTCCAAGTGCCCGCTTGGTAAACTAGATAGTCCATGTGCCCGCTAGTTAACCTAGATAGTCCTAATGCCCGCTAGTAACCTACATAGTCCAAGTGCAAGAAGGGAACGTACATAATCCAAGTGCCCGCTAGGGAACCTACATAGTACAAGTATCCGCTAGGTAACCTACATAGTCCAAATGCCGGCTAGTAATGTACATAGTCCAAGTGCCCGATAGGGAACTTACATAATCCAAGTGCCTGCTAGGTAACCTAAATAGTCCTAATGCCCGCTAGTAACCTACATAGTCCAAGTGCAAGAAGGGAACTTACATAATCCAAGTGCCCGCTGGGGAACCAACATAGCCCAAGTGCCCGTTAGGTAACCTTGATAGTCCAAATGTCCCCTAGGAACCCACATTGTCCAAATGCCCGCTAGGGAATTTACATAGTCAAAGGGCCTGCTAGGGAACCTACATAGTCCAAGTGCCCTCTAGGGAACCTTCATAGTCCGAGAGCCTGCTAGGGAACCTACATAGTCCAAGTGCTCTTTAGGGAACTTATATAGTGCAAGTGCCCGCTAGGGAACTTAGATAGTCCAAGTGCCGCAAGGTAACCTAGATAGTCCATGTGCCCGCTAGGTAACCTACAAGTCCAAGTGCCCGCTAGGTAATCTATATAGTCCAAATGTCCGCTAGGGCACCTACATAGTCCAAGTGCACGCTAGTTAACCTACATAGTCCAAGTTCCCGTAAGCTAACCTAGATAGTCCAAGGGCCCGCTAGTTGACCTACATAGTCCAAGTGCCTGCTAGGTAACCTAGATAGTCCAAGTGCCGCTAGGTAACCTAGATAGTCCTATTTCCCGTTAGTTAACCTAGATAGTCCAAGTGCCCACTAGGGGACATACATAGTCCATGTGCCCGCTAGGTAACCTAGATAGTCCAAGTGCCCGCTAGGGTATGTACATAGTTCAAGTGCCCGCTAGGTAACCTAGATAGTCTAAGTGCCCGCTAGTTAACCTACATATTCCCAGGGCCCTCTAGTTAACCTATATCGTCCAAGTGCCCACTAGTTAACCTAGATGGTCCAAATGCCCACTAGTTAACCTACATAGTCCAAGTGCCCTCTAGTTAACTTACATAGTCCAAGTGCCCGTAAGCTAACCTAGATAGTCCAAGGGCCCGCTAGTTGACCTACATAGTCCAAGGGCCCGCTAGTTAAACGACATAGTCCAAGTGCCCGATAGGGAACCAACATAGTCCAAGTGCCCGCTAAGGGACGTACATAATACAAGTGCCCGCTAGGGAACCTACATAGTCCAAGTGCCTGTTAGGGAACCTAAATAGTCCACGTGCCCGCTAGGGAACCTGCATCGTCCAAGTGCTCGCTAGTTAACCTAGATAGTCCAAGTGCCCGTTAGTTAACCTAGATCATCCAAGTGCCCGTTAGGTAACCTAGATAGTCCAAGTACCCGCTAAGTAACCTACATAGTCCAAGTGCCCGCTAGGTAACCTAGATAGTCCAAGTTCCTGTTAGCTAACCTAGATAGTCCAAGTACCCGCTAGGTAACGTAGATAGTTCAAGTGCACGCTAGGTAACATAGATAGTCCAAGTGCCCGCTAGGGCACCTACATAGTCCAAGAACCCGCTAATTAACCTACATAGTCCAAGTGCCCGTTAGCTAACCTAGATAGTCTAAGGGCCCACTAGTTAACCTATATAGTTCAAGTGCCCGCTAGCTAACCTAGATAATACAAGTGCCCGCTAGTTAACCTATATCGTCCCAGTGCCTGCTAGTTAACCTAGATCGTCCAAATGCGTGCTAGTTAACCTACACAGTCCAAGGGCCCGCTAGTTAATCTACATAGTGCAAGGGCCCGCTAGTTAACTTAGATCGTCCAAGTGTCCGCTCGTTAACCTACATAATCCAAGTGCCCGCAAGTTGACCTACATAGTCCAAGTGCCCGCTAGGTAACCTAGATAGTCCTAGTACCCGTTAGTTAACCTAGATAATCCAAGGGACCACTAGGGGACGTACATAGTCCAAGTGCCCGCTAGGTAACCTAGATAGTCCAAGTGCCCGCTAGGGTATGTACATAGACCAAGTGCCCGCTAGGTAACCTAGATAGTCCAAGTGCCCGCTAGTTAACCTACATAGTCCAAGTGACCGATAGGGAGCCTAGATAGTCCAAGTGCCCACTAGGGAACCTGCATCGTCCAAGTGCCCTCTAGGTAACCTAGCTAGTCCAATTGCCCGCTAGTTAACCTACATAGTCCGAGGGCCCCCTAGTTAACCTAGATATTTCAAGTGCCCGCTAGTTAACCTAGATCGTCCAAGAGTCCGCTAGTTAACCTATGTAGTCCAAGTGCCCGTTAGGTAGCCTAGATAGTCCAAGTGACCGCTAGGTAACCTATATAGTCCTAGTGCCCACTAGGTAACCTAGATAGTCCAAGTTCCTGTTAGCTAACCTAGATAATCCCAGTGCCCGCTAGTTAACCTACATAGTCGAAGGGCCCGTTAGGTAGCCTAGATAGTCCAAGTGACCGCTAGGAAACCTACATAGTCCAAGTTCCCGCTAGGTAACCTAAATAGTCCAAGTGCCCATTACCTAATATAGATCGTCCATGTGCCCGCTAGGCAACCTACATACTCCAAGTGCCCATTCGTTAACCTAGAAGTCCAAGTGCCCGCTAGGTAACCTAGTCAGTCCAAGTGCCCGCTAGGTTACCTGCATAGTCCAAGGGCCCGTTAGGTAACCTAGATATTCCAGGTGCCCGTTAGCTAACCTAGATAGTCCAAGTGCCCGCTAGGTAACCTAGACAGACCAAGTTCCCGCTAGGTTACCTACATAGTCCAAGTGACAGCTAGTTAACCTGATAGTCCAAGTCCTTTTTAGTTAACCTACATAGTCCAAGGGCCCTCTAGGTAACGTACATAGTCCAAGGTCCCGCTAGGTAACCTAGATAGTCCAAGTGCCCGCTAGTAAACCTAGATCGTCAAAGTGTCCGCTAGTTACCCTAAATAGTAGAAGTGTCCCCTAGGTAACTTATATAGTCCAAGTGCCCGTTAGGTAACTTAGATAGTCCAAGGGCCCACTAGGTAACCTACATAGTCCAAGGCCCGCTAGTTTACCTAGATAGTCCAATTGCCCGCTAGGTAACCTACATAGTCCAAGTTCCTGCTAGGTAACCTACATAGTCTAAGTGCCCGATAGGGAATCTACATAGTCCATGTGCCCGCTAGTTAACATAGATATTCCAAGTGCCCGCTAGAAAAAGTACATAGTCCAAGTGCCCGCTAGGAAACCTACATAGTCCAAGTTCCTGCTAGGTAACCTACATAGTCTAAGTGCCCGATAGGGAACCTACATAGTCCATGTGCCCGCTAGTTAACATAGATATTCCAAGTACCCGCTAGGAAACGTACATAGTCCAAGTGCCCGCTAGATGACCTAGATAGTCGAAGTGCCTGCTAGTTAACCTACATAGTCCAAGTGCCCGCTAGGTAACCTACATAGTCCAAGTGCCCGCTAGGTAACCTAGATAGTCCACGTTCCTGTAGCTAACCTAGATAGTCCAACTGCCCACTAGGTAACCTACATAGTCCAAGGGCCCGCTCGTTAACTTAGTTCGTCCAAGTGCTCGCTAGGTAACCTACATATACCTAGCGCCCACTAGTTAACCTACATTGTCCAAGTGCCCGATAGGGACCCTACATAGTCCAATGCCCGCTAGTAACCTACATAGTCCAAGTGCAAGAAGGTTACCTACATAATCCAAGTGCCCAGTAGGGAACCAACATAGTCAAAGTGCCCGCTAGGGAACCTGCATCGTCCAAGTGCCCGCTAGTTCACCTAGATAGTCCAAGTTCCTGTTAGCTAACCTACATAGTCCAGGTGCCTGTTCGTTGACCTAGATAGTCCAAGTGCCCGCTAGGTAACCTACATAGTCCAAGGGCCGCTAGGTAACCTACATAGTCCAATTGCCCGCTAGGTAACTTAGATAGTCCAAGTGCCCGTTAGCTAACATAGATAGTGCAAGTGCCTGCTAGGTTCATTACATAGTCCAAGTGCTCGTTCGTTAACCTAGATAGTCCAAGTGCCCGCTAGGGAACCTAGATAGTCCAAGTGCCCGCTAGGTAACCTAGATAGTCCAAGTGCCCGTTACCTAACCTAGATAGTCCAAGTGCCCGCTAGGTAACCTACATAGTCCTAGTGGCCGCTAGCTAACCAACATTGTCTAAGTGCCCGATACGGAACCCTCATAGTCAAAGTGCCAGTTAGGTAACCTACATATTCCAAATGCCCGCTAGTAACCTACATAGTCCAAGTGCCTGATAGGGAACCTACATAATCCAAGTGCCCCCTAGGGAACTTACATAGTCCAAGTGCCCGTTAGTTAACCTAGATAGTCCAAGTGCCCGCTAGTTAAGCTAGATAGTCCAAGTACCCGCTAGGTAACGTAGATAGTTCAAGTGCACGCTAGGTAACCTAGATAGTCCAAGTGCCCGCTAGGTAATCGAGAAAGTCCAAGTGCCCGCTAGGTAACTTATATATAGTCCAAATTCCCGCTAGGGCACCTATATAGTCCAAATACCCGCTAATTAACCTACATAGTTCAAGCGCCCGCTAGCTAACCTAGATAATCCAAGTGCCCGCTGGTTACCTACATCGTCCAAGTGCCCCCTAGTTAACCTAGATGGTCCAAGTGCCCGCTAGTTAACCTACATAGTCCAAGGACCCACTAGTTAAACTACATAGTGCAAGGGCCCGCTAGTTAACCTAGATCGTCCAAGTGTCCGCTAGTTAACCTACATAGTCCGAGTGCCCTCTAGTTAACCTACATAGTCCAAGTGCACGTAAGCTAACCTAGATAGTCCAAGGGCCCGCTAGTTGATCTACATAGTCCAAGTGCCCGCTTGGTAAACTAGATAGTCCATGTGCCCGCTAGTTAACCTAGATAGTCCTAATGCCCGCTAGTAACCTACATAGTCCAAGTGCAAGAAGGGAACGTACATAATCCAAGTGCCCGCTAGGGAACCTACATAGTACAAGTATCCGCTAGGTAACCTACATAGTCCAAATGCCGGCTAGTAATGTACATAGTCCAAGTGCCCGATAGGGAACTTACATAATCCAAGTGCCTGCTAGGTAACCTAAATAGTCCTAATGCCCGCTAGTAACCTACATAGTCCAAGTGCAAGAAGGGAACTTACATAATCCAAGTGCCCGCTGGGGAACCAACATAGCCCAAGTGCCCGTTAGGTAACCTTGATAGTCCAAATGTCCCCTAGGAACCCACATTGTCCAAATGCCCGCTAGGGAATTTACATAGTCAAAGGGCCTGCTAGGGAACCTACATAGTCCAAGTGCCCTCTAGGGAACCTTCATAGTCCGAGAGCCTGCTAGGGAACCTACATAGTCCAAGTGCTCTTTAGGGAACTTATATAGTGCAAGTGCCCGCTAGGGAACTTAGATAGTCCAAGTGCCGCAAGGTAACCTAGATAGTCCATGTGCCCGCTAGGTAACCTACAAGTCCAAGTGCCCGCTAGGTAATCTATATAGTCCAAATGTCCGCTAGGGCACCTACATAGTCCAAGTGCACGCTAGTTAACCTACATAGTCCAAGTTCCCGTAAGCTAACCTAGATAGTCCAAGGGCCCGCTAGTTGACCTACATAGTCCAAGTGCCTGCTAGGTAACCTAGATAGTCCAAGTGCCGCTAGGTAACCTAGATAGTCCTATTTCCCGTTAGTTAACCTAGATAGTCCAAGTGCCCACTAGGGGACATACATAGTCCATGTGCCCGCTAGGTAACCTAGATAGTCCAAGTGCCCGCTAGGGTATGTACATAGTTCAAGTGCCCGCTAGGTAACCTAGATAGTCTAAGTGCCCGCTAGTTAACCTACATATTCCCAGGGCCCTCTAGTTAACCTATATCGTCCAAGTGCCCACTAGTTAACCTAGATGGTCCAAATGCCCACTAGTTAACCTACATAGTCCAAGTGCCCTCTAGTTAACTTACATAGTCCAAGTGCCCGTAAGCTAACCTAGATAGTCCAAGGGCCCGCTAGTTGACCTACATAGTCCAAGGGCCCGCTAGTTAAACGACATAGTCCAAGTGCCCGATAGGGAACCAACATAGTCCAAGTGCCCGCTAAGGGACGTACATAATACAAGTGCCCGCTAGGGAACCTACATAGTCCAAGTGCCTGTTAGGGAACCTAAATAGTCCACGTGCCCGCTAGGGAACCTGCATCGTCCAAGTGCTCGCTAGTTAACCTAGATAGTCCAAGTGCCCGTTAGTTAACCTAGATCATCCAAGTGCCCGTTAGGTAACCTAGATAGTCCAAGTACCCGCTAAGTAACCTACATAGTCCAAGTGCCCGCTAGGTAACCTAGATAGTCCAAGTTCCTGTTAGCTAACCTAGATAGTCCAAGTACCCGCTAGGTAACGTAGATAGTTCAAGTGCACGCTAGGTAACATAGATAGTCCAAGTGCCCGCTAGGGCACCTACATAGTCCAAGAACCCGCTAATTAACCTACATAGTCCAAGTGCCCGTTAGCTAACCTAGATAGTCTAAGGGCCCACTAGTTAACCTATATAGTTCAAGTGCCCGCTAGCTAACCTAGATAATACAAGTGCCCGCTAGTTAACCTATATCGTCCCAGTGCCTGCTAGTTAACCTAGATCGTCCAAATGCGTGCTAGTTAACCTACACAGTCCAAGGGCCCGCTAGTTAATCTACATAGTGCAAGGGCCCGCTAGTTAACTTAGATCGTCCAAGTGTCCGCTCGTTAACCTACATAGTCCAAGTGCCCGCAAGTTGACCTACATAGTCCAAGTGCCCGCTAGGTAACCTAGATAGTCCTAGTACCCGTTAGTTAACCTAGATAATCCAAGGGACCACTAGGGGACGTACATAGTCCAAGTGCCCGCTAGGTAACCTAGATAGTCCAAGTGCCCGCTAGGGTATGTACATAGACCAAGTGCCCGCTAGGTAACCTAGATAGTCCAAGTGCCCGCTAGTTAACCTACATAGTCCAAGTGACCGATAGGGAGCCTAGATAGTCCAAGTGCCCACTAGGGAACCTGCATCGTCCAAGTGCCCTCTAGGTAACCTAGCTAGTCCAATTGCCCGCTAGTTAACCTACATAGTCCGAGGGCCCCCTAGTTAACCTAGATATTTCAAGTGCCCGCTAGTTAACCTAGATCGTCCAAGAGTCCGCTAGTTAACCTATGTAGTCCAAGTGCCCGTTAGGTAGCCTAGATTGTCCAAGTGACCGCTAGGTAACCTATATAGTCCTAGTGCCCGCTAGGTAACCTAGATAGTCCAAGTTCCTGTTAGCTAACCTAGATAATCCCAGTGCCCGCTAGTTAACCTACATAGTCGAAGGGCCCGTTAGGTAGCCTAGATAGTCCAAGTGACCGCTAGGAAACCTACATAGTCCAAGTTCCCGCTAGGTAACCTAAATAGTCCAAGTGCCCGTTACCTAATATAGATCGTCCATGTACCCGCTAGGCAACCTACATACTCCAAGTGCCCGTTCGTTAACCTAGAAGTCCAAGTGCCCGCTAGGTAACCTAGTCAGTCCAAGTGCCCGCTAGGTTACCTGCATAGTCCAAGGGCCCGTTAGGTAACCTAGATAGTCCAAGTGCCTGCTATGTAACCTACATAGTCCAAGTTCCCGCTAGGTAACCTAGATAGTCCAAGTTCCTGTTAGCTAACCTAGATAGTCTAAGTGCCCGCTAGGTAACCTACATAGTCAAAGTGCCCGCTAGTTAACCTAGATATTCCAGGTGCCCGTTAGCTAACCTAGATAGTCCAAGTGCCCGCTAGGTAACCTAGACAGACCAAGTTCCCGCTAGGTTACCTACATAGTCCAAGTGACCGCTAGTTAACCTGATAGTCCAAGTCCTTTTTAGTTAACCTACATAGTCCAAGGGCCCTCTAGGTAACATACATAGTCCAAGGTCCCGCTAGGTAACCTAGATAGTCCAAGTGCCCGCTAGTAAACCTAGATCGTCAAAGTGTCCGCTAGTTAACCTAAATAGTAGAAGTGTCCTCTAGGTAACTTATATAGTCCAAGTGCCCGTTAGGTAACTTAGATAGTCCAAGGGCCCGCTAGGTAACCTACATAGTCCAAGGCCCGCTAGTTTACCTAGATAGTCCAATTGCCCGCTAGGTAACCTACATAGTCCAAGTTCCTGCTAGGTAACCTACATAGTCTAAGTGCCCGATAGGGAACCTACATAGTCCATGTGCCCGCTAGTTAACATAGATATTCCAAGTGCCCGCTAGGAAACGTTCATAGTCCAAGTGCCCGCTACGAAACCTACATAGTCCAAGTTCCTGCTAGGTAACCTACATAGTCTAAGTGCCCGATAGGGAACCTACATAGTCCATGTGCCCGCTAGTTAACATAGATATTCCAAGTACCCGCTAGGAAACGTACATAGTCCAAGTGCCCGCTAGGTGACCTAGATAGTCGAAGTGCCTGCTAGTTAACCTAAATAGTCCAAGTGCCCGCTAGGTAACCTACATAGTCCAAGTGCCCGCTAGGTAACCTAGATAGTCCACGTTCCTGTAGCTAACCTAGATAGTCCAACTGCCCACTAGGTAACCTACATAGTCCAAGGGCCCGCTCGTTAACTTAGTTCGTCCAAGTGCTCGCTAGGTAACCTACATAGACCTAGCGCCCACTAGTTAACCTACATTGTCCAAGTGCCCGATAGGGACCCTACATAGTCCAATGCCCGCTAGTAACCTACATAGTCCAAGTGCAAGAAGGGAACCTACATAATCCAAGTGCCCAGTAGGGAACCTACATAGTCAAAGTGCCCGCTAGGGAACCTGCATCGTCCAAGTGCCCGCTAGTTAACCTAGATAGTCCAAGTTCCTGTTAGCTAACCTACATAGTCCAAGTGCCTGTTCGTTGACCTAGATAGTCCAAGTGCCCGCTAGGTAACCTACATAGTCCAAGGGCCGCTAGGTAACCTACATAGTCCAATTGCCCGCTAGGTAACTTAGATAGTCCAAGTGCCCGTTAGCTAACATAGATAGTGCAAGTGCCTGCTAGGTTCATTACATAGTCCAAGTGCTCGTTCGTTAACCTAGATAGTCCAAGTGCCCGCTAGGGAACCTAGATTGTCCAAGTGCCCGCTAGGTAACCTAGATAGTCCAAGTGCCCGCTAGGTAACCTACAAAGTCCAAGTGCGTGCATGGTAATCTATATAGTCCAAATGCCCGCTAGGGCACCTCCATAGTCCTAGCGCCCGCTAGTTTACCTACATTGTACAAGTGCCCGATAGGGAACCTACATAGTCCAAGTGCCCGCTAGGTAACCTACATAGTCCAAATGCCCGCCAGTAACCTACATAATCCAAGTGCAAGAAGGGAAC
Organism: Tenrec ecaudatus; assembly: GCF_050624435.1. Lineage (NCBI taxonomy): Eukaryota > Metazoa > Chordata > Mammalia > Afrosoricida > Tenrecidae > Tenrec > Tenrec ecaudatus. The sequence continues at coordinate 23,104 of NW_027458571.1, read as the reverse complement.
CTACATAATCCAAGTGCCCACTAGGGAACCTACATAGTCCAAATGCTCGTTAGGTAACCTAGATAGTCCAAAACCACGCTAGGTTATCCACATTGTCCAAGTGCCAGCTAGGGAACCTACATAGTCAAAGTGCCCACTAGGGAACCTATATAGTCCAAGTGTCCGCTAGGGAACCTTCATAGTCCGAGTGCCTGCTAGGAACCTATATAGTCCAAGTGCCCTTTGGGGAAACTATGTAGTCCAAGTGCCCGCTAGGGAACCTAGATAGTCCAAGTGCCCACTAGGTAATCTATATAGTCCAAATACCCGCTAGGGCACCTACATAGTCCAAGTGCACGCTAAGTAACCTGCATATTCCAAGTGCCCGATAGCTATCCTAGATAGTCCAAGGGCCAACTAGTTAACCTACATGGTTCAAGTGCCACTAGGTAACCTAGCTAATCCAAGTGTCCGCTAGTTAACCTATATCGTCCAAGTGCCCGCTAGTTAACCTACATAGTCCAAGGGCCCTCTAGTTAACCTAGATCGTCCAAGTGTCCGCTAGTTAACCTACATAGTCCCAGTGCCCTCTAGTTAACCTAGATAGTCCAGGGGCCAGCTAGTTGACCTACATAGTCCAAGTGCCCGCTTGGTAACCTAGATAGTCCACGTGCCCGCTACTTAACTTAGAGAGTCCTATTGCCCGTTAGTTAACCTAGATAGTCCAAGTGCCCACTAGGGTACGTACATAGTCTAAGTGCCCGCTAGGTAACCTAGATAGTCCAAGTGCCCGCTAGGGTATGTACATAGTCCAAGTGCCCGCTAGGTAAAATAGATAGTCTAAGTGCCCGCTAATTTACCTACATAGTCCAAGGGCCCGCGAGTTAACCTACATAGTCCACGTGCCCGATATGGAACCAACATAGTCCAAGTGCCCGCTAAGGGACTTACATAGTCCAAGTTCCCGCTAGGGAACCTACATAGTCCAAGTGCCCGTTAGTGAACCTAGATAGACCAAGTGCCCACTCGGGGATGTACATAGTCCAAGTGCCCGCTAGGTAACCTAGATAGTCCAAGTGCCCGCTAGGGTATGTACATAGTCCAAGTGCCCGCTAGGAAACCTAGATAGTCTAAGTGCCCGCTAGTTAACCTACATAGTCCAAGGGCCCGCTAGTTAACCTACATAGTCCAAGTGCCCGATAGGGAACCAACATAGTCCAAGTGTCCGCTAAGGGACCTACATAGTCCAAGTGCCCGCTAGGGAACCTACATAGTCCAAGTGCCCATTAGTGAACCTAGATAGTCCCAGTGCCCGCTAGGGAACCTGCATTGTCCAAGTGCCCGCTAGTTTACCTAGATAGTCCAAGTGCCCGCTAGTTAACCTACATAGTCCAAGTGCCCACTAGTTAACCTTGATAGTCCTAGTGCCCGTTACCTAACCTAGATCGTCCAAGTGCCGGCTAGGCAACCTACGTAGTCCAAGTGCCCGTTCGTTAACATAGAAGTCCAAGTGCCCGCTAGGAAAGCTACATGGTCGAAGGGCCCGTTAGGTAACCTGGATAATCCAAGGGCCCGTTAGCTAACCTAGATAGTCCAAGTGCCCGCTAGGTGACCTACATAGTCAAAGTGCCCGCTAGGTAACCTTGATAGTCCAAGTTCCTTTTAGCTAACCTAGATAGTCTAAGTTCCCACTAGGTAACCTAGATAGTCCAAGTGCCCGTTACCTAACTTAGATAGTCCAAGTGCCCGCTAGGTAACCTACATAGTCCTAGTGCCCGCTAGTTAACCAACATTGTCCAAGTGCCCAATACGGAACCCTCATACTCCAAATGCCCGCTAGTAACCTACATAGTCCAAGTGCCTGATAGGGAACCTACATAATCCAAGTGCCCGCTAGTTAAACTAGATAGTCCAAGTTCCTGTTAGCTACCCTACGTAGTCCAAGCGCCCGTTCGTTAACCTAGATAGTCCAAGTGCCCGCTAGTTAACCTAGATAGTCCAAGTACCCGCTAGGTAACGTAGATAGTTCAAGTGCATGCTAGGTAACCTAGATAGTCCAAGTGCCCGCTAAGTAACCTACAAAGTCCAAGTGCCCGCTAGGTAACCTACATATAGTCCAAATGCCCGCTAGGGAACCTACATAGTCCAAATGCCCGTTAGGTAACCTAGATAGTCCAAATGCCCGCTAGGGTACCCACATAGTCCAAGTGCCCGCTAGGGAACCTACATAGTCAAAGTGCCCGCTAGGGAACCTGCATCGTCCAAGTGCCTGCTATTTAACCTAGATAGTCCAAGTTTCTGTTAGCTAACCTACATAGTCCAACTGCCCGTTCGTTAACCCAGATTGTCCAAGTGCCTGCTAGGTAACCTACAGAGTCCAAGTGCCTGCTAGGTAACTTAGATAATCCAAGTGCCCGTTAGCTAACGGAGATAATCCAAGTGCCCGCTAGGTAACCGCATAGTCCAAGTGCCCGTTCGTTAACCTAGATAGTCCAAGTGCCCGCTAGGTAACCTAGACAGTCCAAGTGCCTGCTAGGTAACCTACATATTCCAAGTGCCCGTTTGCTAACCTAGATCATCAAAATGCCCGCTAGTTAACCTACATAGTCCAAGGGCCCCCTAGTTAATCTAGATATTCCAAGTGCCGGCTAGTTAACCTAGATCGTCCAAGTGTCCGCTAGTTAACCTACATAGTCCAAGTGCCCGTTAGGTAACCTACATATTCCTAGTTCCCGCTAGGTAACCTAGATAGTCCTAGTGCCCGTTACCTAACATAGATCGTCCAAGTGCCCGTTAGACAACCTACATAGTCCAAGTGCCCGTTCGTTAACCTAGAAATCCATGTGGCCTCTAGGTAACCTAGACAGTCCAAGTGCCCGCTAGATTACCTGCATAGTCCAAGTGCCCGTTAGGTAACCTAGATAGTCCAAGTGCCCGCTAGGTAACCTACATATTCTAAGTGCCCGCTAGGTAACCTAGATAGTCAAAGTGCCCGTTAGCTAACCTAGATAGTCCAAGTGCCCGCTAAGTGACCTAAATAGTCAAAGTGCCCACTAGGTAACCTAGATAGTCCAAGTTCCTGTTAGCTAACCTAGAAGTCCAAGTGCCCGCTAGGTAACCTACATAGTCCAAGGTCCCGCTAAATAACCAAGATAGTCAAAGTGCCCGCTAGGTAACCTACATCGTCCAACTTCCCACTAGGTAACCTAGATAGTCCAAGTGCCCGTTACATAACCTAGATAGACCAAGTGCCCATTATGTAACCTATATAGTCCAAATGCCCGCTAGTAACCTACATAGTCCAAGTGCCTGATAGGGAACCTACATAATCCAAGTGCCCGCTAGGGAACATACATAGTCCAAGTGCCCGTTAGTTAACCTAGATAGTCCAAGTGCCCGCTAGGTTACCTAGATAGACCAAGTACTCGCTAGTTAACCTAGATAGTTCTAGTGCCCGTTAGTTAACCTAGATAGTCCAAGTGCCCACAAGGGACGTACATAGTCCAAATGCCCGCTAGGTAACCTACATAGTCCACGTGCCCGCTAGGGTATGTACATAGACCAAGTGCCCGCTAGGTAACCTAGATAGTCCAAGTGCCCGGTAGTTAACCTACATAGTCCCAATGCCCGATACAAACCTACATAGCCCAAGTGACCAATAGGGAACCTATATAGTCCAAGTGCCCCCTATGGAACCTACATAGTCCAAGTGCCCGTTAGGGAACCTAGACAGTCCAAGTGCCCACTAGGGAACCTGCATCGTCCAAGTGCTCGCCAGGTAACCTAGAGAGTCCAAGGGCCTGCTAGATAACCTACATAGTCCAAGTGCCCGATAGGGAATCTCCATAGTCCAAGTGCCCGCTAGGGAACCTACATAGTCCAAGTGCCCTTTAGGGAAACTAGAGAGTCCAAGTACCCATAGGGAACCTATATAGTCCAAGTTCCCGCTAGAGAACCTACATAGGCAAAGTGCCCGTTAGGGAACCTGCATCGTCCAAGTGCCCGCTAGTTAACCTAGATAGTCCAAGTGCCTGCTAGTTAAACTAGAGAGTCCAATTGCCCGCTAGTTAACCTAGATCGTCCAAGTGCCCGCTTGTTAACCTACATAGCCCAAGGGCCCGCTAGTTAACCTACATAGTCAAAGAACCCGCTAGTTAACCTAGATAGTCCATGTGCCCGCTAGTTAACCTAGATATTCCAAGTGCCGGCTAGTTAACCTTGATCGTCCAAGTGTCCGCTAGTTAACCTACATAGTCCTAGTGCCCGCTAGGTAACCTAGATAGTCCAAGTTCCTTTTAGCTAACTTAGATAGTCCAAGTGCCCGCTAGGTAACCTAGATAGTCAAAGTGCCCGTTAGGTAACCTAGATAGTCCAAGTGCCCGCTAGGTAACCTACATAGTCAAAGTGCCCGCTAGGTAACCTAGATAGTCCAAGTTCCTGTTAGCTAACCTAGATAGTCCAAGTGCCCGCTAGGTAACCTAGATAGTCCAAGTGCCCGCTAGGTAACCTACATAGTCAAAGTGCCCGCTAGGTAACCTAGATAGTCCAAGTTCCTGTTAGCTAATGTAGATAGTCCAAGTGCCCGCTAGGTAACCTTCATAGGCAAAGCGCCCGTTAGGTAACCTAGATAGTCCAAGTGCCCATTAGATAACCTAGATAGTCCAAGTGCCCGCTAGGGAACCTACATAGTCCAAGTGCCCGTTAGGGAACGTACATAGTCCAAGTGCCCGCTAGGTAACCTAGATAGTCCATGTGCCCGGTAGTTAACCTACATAGTCCAAGTGCCCGCTAGGTTACCTAGATAGTCCAAGGGCCCTCTAGTTAACCTATATAGTCCAAGTGCCCGCTAGGTAACCTTGATAGTCCAAGTGCCCGCTAGGTAACCTACATAGTCCTATTGCCCGCTAGTTTACCAATATTGTCCAAGTGCCCGATAGCGAAGGTACATAGTCCAAGTCCCCGTTAGGTAACCTACATAGTCCAAATGCCCGCTAGTAACCTACATAGTCCAAATGCCCGATATGGAACCTACATAATCCAAGTGTCCGCTAGGGAACCTACATACTCCAAGTGCCCGTTAGGTAACCTAGATAGTCCAAATGCCCGCTATGGAACCCACATAGTGAAAGTTCCCGCTAGGGAACTTACATAGTCCAAGTGCCCGTTAGTTAACCTAGATAGTCCAAGTGCCCGGTAGTTAACCTAGATAGTCCAAGTGCCCACTAGGGGACGTACATAGTCCAAGGGCCCGCTAGTTAACCTACATAGTCCAAGGTCCGTTAGTTAACCTTGATAGTCCAAGTGCCCGCTAGTTAACCTAGATAGTCCAAGTGCCCGGTAGTTAACCTAGATCGTCCAAGTGCCCGCTTGTTAACCTACATAGCCCAAGGGCCCGCTAGTTAACCTACATAGTCAAAGAACCCGCTAGTTAACCTAGATAGTCCATGTGCCCGCTAGTTAACCTAGATATTCCAAGTGCCGGCTAGTTAACCTTGATCGTCCAAGTGTCCGCTAGTTAACCTACATAGTCCTAGTGCCCGCTAGGTAACCTAGATAGTCCAAGTTCCTTTTAGCTAACTTAGATAGTCCAAGTGCCCGCTAGGTAACCTAGATAGTCAAAGTGCCCGTTAGGTAACCTAGATAGTCCAAGTGCCCGCTAGGTAACCTACATAGTCAAAGTGCCCGCTAGGTAACCTAGATAGTCCAAGTTCCTGTTAGCTAACCTAGATAGTCCAAGTGCCCGCTAGGTAACCTAGATAGTCCAAGTGCCCGCTAGGTAACCTACATAGTCAAAGTGCCCGCTAGGTAACCTAGATAGTCCAAGTTCCTGTTAGCTAATGTAGATAGTCCAAGTGCCCGCTAGGTAACCTTCATAGGCAAAGCGCCCGTTAGGTAACCTAGATAGTCCAAGTGCCCATTAGATAACCTAGATAGTCCAAGTGCCCGCTAGGGAACCTACATAGTCCAAGTGCCCGTTAGGGAACGTACATAGTCCAAGTGCCCGCTAGGTAACCTAGATAGTCCATGTGCCCGGTAGTTAACCTACATAGTCCAAGTGCCCGCTAGGTTACCTAGATAGTCCAAGGGCCCTCTAGTTAACCTATATAGTCCAAGTGCCCGCTAGGTAACCTTGATAGTCCAAGTGCCCGCTAGGTAACCTACATAGTCCTATTGCCCGCTAGTTTACCAATATTGTCCAAGTGCCCGATAGCGAAGGTACATAGTCCAAGTCCCCGTTAGGTAACCTACATAGTCCAAATGCCCGCTAGTAACCTACATAGTCCAAATGCCCGATATGGAACCTACATAATCCAAGTGTCCGCTAGGGAACCTACATACTCCAAGTGCCCGTTAGGTAACCTAGATAGTCCAAATGCCCGCTATGGAACCCACATAGTGAAAGTTCCCGCTAGGGAACTTACATAGTCCAAGTGCCCGTTAGTTAACCTAGATAGTCCAAGTGCCCGGTAGTTAACCTAGATAGTCCAAGTGCCCACTAGGGGACGTACATAGTCCAAGGGCCCGCTAGTTAACCTACATAGTCCAAGGTCCGTTAGTTAACCTTGATAGTCCAAGTGCCCGCTAGTTAACCTAGATAGTCCAAGTGCCCGGTAGTTAACCTAGATAGTCCAAGTACCCGCTAGGTAACGTAGATAGTTCAAGTGCCCAATAGGTAACCAAGATAGTCCAAGTGCCCGCTAGGTAACCTACAAAGTCCAAGTGCCCGCTAGGTAATCTATATAGTCCAAATGCCCGCTGGGGAACCTACATAGTCCAAGTACCCTCTAATTAACCTACATTGTCCAAGTGCCCGTTAGCTAACCTAGATAGTCTAAGGGCCCACTAGTTAACCTACATAGTTCAAGTGCCCGCTAGCCAACCTAGATAATCCAAGTGCCCGGTAGTTAACCTATATCGTCCAAGTTCCAGCTAGTTAACCTAGATCGTCCAAGTGTCCGCTAGGGAACCTACATAGTCCAAGTGCCCTTTAGGGAGACTAGAGGGTCCAAGTGCGCATAGGGAACATATATAGTCCAAGTGCCCGCTAGGGAACCTGCATCGTCCAAGTGACCGCTAATTAACCTGATAGTCCAAGTGCCCGCTACTTAAACTAGATAGTCCAATTGCCCGGTAGTTAACCAAGATCGTCCAAGTGCCCGCGAGTTAACCTACATAGTCCAAGGGCCTGCTAGTTAACCTACATAGTCCAAGAACCCGCTAGTTAACCTAGATAGTCCAAGTGCCCGCTAGTTAACCTACATAGTCCAAGGGCCGCCTAGTTAACCTAGATATTCCAAGTGCCGGCTAGTTAACCTAGATCGTCCAAGTGTCCGCTAGTTAACCTACATAGTCCAAGTGCCCATTAGGTAACCTACATAGTCCAAGTGCCCCCTAGGTAACCTAGATAGTCAAAGTGTCCGTTAGGTATCCTATATAGTCCAAGTGTCCGCAAGGTAACCTACATAGTCCAAGTGCCCTCTAGGTAACTTAGATAGTCAAAGTGCCCGTTAGGTAACCTATATAGTCCACGTGCCGCTAGGTAACCTACATAGTCAAAGTGCCTGCTAGGTAACCTAGATAGTCCAAGTTCCTGTTAGCTAACCTAGATAGTCCAAGTGCCCGCTAGGTAACCTACATAGTCTAAGGGCCCGCTCGTTAACCTAGTTTGTCCAAGTGCCTGCTAGGTTACCTGCAAAGTCCTATGCCCGTTAGGTAACCTAGATAGTCCAAGAGACCGCTAGGTAGCCTAGATAGTCCAAGTTCCCGTTAGCTAACATACATAGTCCATGTGCCCACTAGGTAACCTACATAGTCCAAGTGCCCGTTCATTAACCTAGATAGTCCAAGTGCCCGCTAGGTAACTTAGACAGTCCAAGTGCCTGCTAGGTCACCTACATAGTCCAAGTCCCTGTTCGCTAACCTAGATAGTGCAGGTCCTGCTAGGTAACCTACATAGTCCAAGTGCCCGCTAGTTAACCTAGATCGTCCAAGTGCCCGCTAGTTAACCTACATAGTCCAAGGGCCCACTAGTTAACCTAGATCACCCTAATGTCCTCTAGTTCACCTACATAGTTGAAGTGCCCGCTACGTAACCTAGATAGTCCAAGTGCCCGCTAGGTAACCTACATAGTCCAAGTGCCCGTTCGTTAACCTAGATAGTTCAAGTGACCGCTAGGTAACCTAGACAGTCCAAGTGCCCTCTAGGTAACATACATAGTCCAAGTCCCCGTTCGCCAACCTAGGTAGTCCAAGTGCCCTCTAGGTAACCTACATAGTCCAAGTGTCCTCTAGGTAACCTATATATTCCAAGTGCTCGCTAGGTAACCTTCAAGTCCAAGGGACTGCTAGTTAACCTACATAGTCCAAGGGCCAGCTAGTTAACCTAGATAGTCCACGTGCCCACAAATTAACCTTGATCGTCCAAGTGCCCGCTAGTTAACCTACATAGTCCAAGGGCCCGCTAGTTAACCTACATAGTCCAAGAACCCGCTAGTTAACCTAGATAGTCCAAGTGCCCGCTAGTTAACCTACATAGTCCAAGGGCCCGCTAGGTAACCTAGATATTCAAAGTTCCTGTTAGGTAACCTACATAGTCCAAGTGCCCGCTAGGTTACCTACATAATCCAAGTGCCTAATAGGGAACCTAGACAGACCAAGTGCCCTCTAGGTAACCTAGATAGTCCAAGTGCACGTTAGGTAACCTACATAGTCCAAGGGCCCGCTAGGTAACCTAGATATTCAAAGTTCCTGTTAGCTAACCTAGATAGTCCAAGTGCCCACTAGGTAACCTACATATTCCAAGTGCCCGCTAGGTAACCTAGATAGTCCAAGTGTCCGTTAGCTAACATACATAGTCCAAGAGCCCGCTAGGTAACCTACATAGTCCAAGTGCCAGTTCGTTAACCTAGATAGTCCAAGTGCCCGCTAGGTAACCTAGACAGTACAAGTGCCTGCTAGGTCACCTACATTGTCCAAGTCCCCGTTCGCTAACCTAGATAGTCCAAGTACCCGCTAGGTAAGCTACAAGTCCAAGGGCCCGCTAGTTAACCTACATAGTCCAAGGGCTCGCTAGTTAACCTTGATAGTCCAAGGGCTCGCTAGTTAAATTGATAGTCCAAGGGCCCGCTAGTTAACCTAGATCGTCCAAGTGCCCGCTAGTTTACCTTGATCGTCCAAGTGCCCGCTAGTTAACCTACATAGTCCAAGGGCACTCAAGGTGACCTAGATAATCCAATTTCCTGTTAGCTAACTTAGATAATCCAAGTGCCCGCTAGTTAACCTACATAGTCCAAGTGCCCGTTGGTTAACCAAGATCGTCCAAGTGTCCGCCAGTTAACCTACATAGTCCAAGTTCCTGTTAGGTCACATAGATAGTCCAAGTGCCCGCTAGGTAACCTACATAGTCCAAGTGCCCGCTAGGTAACCTAGATATTCCAAGTTGCCGTTCGCTAACTTAGATACTCCAAGTGCCCGCTAGGTAACCTACATAGTCCAAGTGCTCATTCGTTAACCTAGATAGTCCAAGTGCCCGCTAGTTAACCTAGACTGTCCAAGTGCCCGCTAGGTAACCTACATAGTCCCAGCGCACGCTAGGTAAACTAGATTGTCCAAGTGCCCGTTAGGTAAACTACATAGTCCAAGTGCCCGCTAGGTAACCTACATAGTCCAAGTGCCCGCTCGAAAACCTAGATAGTCCAAGTGCCCGCTAGGTAACCTAGATAGTCCAAGTGCCCGGTGGGTAACCTACAAAGTCCAAGTGCCTGCTAGGTAATCTATATAGTCCAAATGCCCACTAGGGCACCCACATAGTCCAAGTGCCCGCTAAGTAACCTATATAGTCCAAGTGCCCGTTAGCTAACCTAGATAGTCCAAGGGTCAACTAGTTAACCTACATAGTTCAAGGGCCCACAGGTAACCTAGCTAATCCAAGTGCCCGCTAGTTAACCTAGATCGTCCATGTGTCCGCTATTAAACTTACATAGACCAAGGGCCCGCTAGTTGACCTAGATAGACCAAGTGCCCGCTAGTTAACCTAGATAGTCTGAGTGCCCGTTAATTATCCTAGATAGTCCAAGTGCCCACTAGGGAACGTACATAGTCCAAGTGCCCGCTAGGTAAACAAGATATTCCTAGTGCCCGTTAGTTATCCTAGATAGTCCTAGTGCCCACTAGGGGACGTACATAGTCCAAGTGCCCGCTAGGTAACCTAGATAGTCCAAGTGCCCACTAGGGTATGTACAGAGTCCAAGTGCCCGCTAGGTAACCTAGATAGTCTAAGTGCCGGCTAGTTAACCTACATATTACAAGTGCCTGTTAGGGAACCTAGATAGTTCAAGTGCCCGTAGGGAACATAAATAGTCCCAGAGCCCGCTAGGGAACCTACATAGTCCAAGTGCCCGTTAGGGAACCTAGATAGTCCAAGTGCCCGCTAGGGAACCTGCATCATCCAAGTGCCCGGTAGTTAAACTAGATAGTCCATGTGCCCGCTAGTTAACCTAGATAGTCCAAGTGCCCGGTAGTTAACCTAGATTGTCCAAGTGCCCGCTAGTTAACCTACATAGTCCAAGGGCCCGCTTGTTAACCTACATAGTCCAAGGTCCGCTACTTAACCTAGATAGTCCAAGTGCCTGCTAGTTAACCTACATAGTCCAAGGGCCCTCTAGTTAACCTAGATAGTCCAAGTGCCCGCTAGGGGACGTACATAGTCCAAGTGCCCGCTAGGTAACCTAGATAGTCCAAGTGCCCGTTAGCTAACCTAGATAGTCCAAGTGCCCGCTAGTTAAACTACATAGTCCAAGGGCCCTCTAGTTAACCTAGATAGTCCACGTGCACGCTAGGTTATGTACATAGTTAAAGTGCCCGCTAGGTAACCTAGATAGTCCAAGTGTCTGCTAGTTAACCTACATAGTCCAAGTGCCCGCTAGGTAACCTAGATAGTCCAAGGACCCACTAGTTAACTTACATAGTCCAAGTGCCCGATAGGGAACCTACATAGTCCAAGTGCCCGCTGAGAAACCTTCATAGTCCATGTGCCCGATAGGGAACCTACATATTCCAAGTGCCCGTTAGGGAACCTAGATAGTCCAAGTTCCCATAGGGAACCTGCATTGTCCAAGTGCCCGCTAGTTAACCTAGATAGTCCAAGTGCCCGCTAGTTAACCTAAGTAGTCCAAGTGCCCGCTAGTTAACCTACATAATCCAAGAACCCGCAAGTTAACTTAGATCGTCCAAGTGCCCGCTAGTTAACCTAGGTAGTCCAAGGGCCCGCTAGTTAACCTACATAGTCCAAGAACCCGCAAGTTAACCTAGATAGTCCAAGTGCCCACTAGTTAACCTACATAGTCCAAGGGCCCGCAAGGAAACCTAGATATTCCAATTTCCTGTTAGCTAACCTAGACAGTCCAAGTGCCCGCTAGGTACCCTAGACTGTCCAGTGCCCGCTAGGTTAGCTACATAGTCCAAGTGCCCGCTAGGAAACCTAGATACACCAAGTGCCCGCTACTTAACCTAGATAGTCCTAGTGCCCGTTAGTTATCCTAGATAGTCCAAGTGCCCACTAGGGGACGTACATAGTCCAAGTGCCCGCTAGGTAACCTAGATAGTCCAAATGCCCGCTAGGGTATGTACATAGTCCAAGTGCCCGCTAGGTAACCTAGATAGTCTAAGTGCCCGCTAGTTAACCTACATAGTCCAAGGGCCCGCAAGTTAACTTACATAGTCCAAGTGCGCGATAGGGAACCTACATAGTACAAGTGCCCGCTAAGGGACGTACATAGTCTAAGTGCCCTCTAGGGAACCTACATAGTCCAAGTGCCCATTAGGGAACCTAGATAGTCCAAGTGCCCGCTAGGGAACCTGCATCATCCAAGTGCCCGCTAGTTAATCTAGATAGTCCAAGTGCCCGCTAGTTAACCTAGATAGTCCAAGTGCCCGCTAGTTAACCTAGATCGTCTAAGTGCCCGCTAGTTAACCTACATAGTCCAAGGGCCCGCTTGTTAACCTACATAGTCCAAGGTCTGCTACTTAACCTAGATAGTCCAAGTGCCCGCTAGTTAACCTACATAGTCCAAGTTCCCTCTAGTTAAGCTAGATATTCCAAGAGTCCTCTAGTTAACCGAGATAGTCCAAGTGCCCTCTAGTTAACCTAGATAGTCCAAGTGCCCTCTAGGGGACGTACATAGTCCAAGTGCCCTCTAGTTAACCTAGATAGTCCAAGTGCCCGCTAGGGGTCGTACATAGTCCAAGTGCCCGTTTGTTATACTAGATAGTCCAAGTGCCCACTAGGTAACCTAGACAGTCCAATTTCTCGCTAGGTTACCTACATAGTCCAAGTGACCGCTGGTTAACCTGATAGTTCAAGTGCCTGCTAGTTAACCTACATAGTCCAAGTGCCCGCTAGTTAACCTACATAGCCCAGGGCCTGCTAGTTAACCTACATAGTCCAAGTGCCCGCTAGTTAACCTACATAGCCCAGGGCCTGCTAGTTAACCTAGATAGTCCAAGTGCCCGCTAGTTAACCTACATAGTCCAAGAGCCCGCTGAGGAACCTACAGAGTCCAAGTGACCGATAGGGAACCTACATATTCCAAGTGCTCGCTAGGGAACCTACATAGTCAAAGTGCCCCCTAGGGAACCTGCATTGTACAAGTGCCCGCTAGTTAACCTAGATCGTCCAAGTGCCCGCTAGTTAACCTAGATAGTCCAAGTTCGCGCTAGTTAACCTTTATCACCCAAGTGCCCGCTAGTTAACCTACATAGTCCAAGTGCCTGATAGGGAACCTACATAGTCCAAGTGCCCGCTGAGGAACCTACATAGTCCAAGTGCCCGATAGGGAACCTACATATTACAAGTGCCTGTTAGGGAACCTAGATAGTTCAAGTGCCCGTAGGGAAGATAAATAGTCCCAGAGCCCGCTAGGGAACCTACATAGTCAAAGTGCCCATTAGGGAACCTAGATAGTCCAAGTGCCCGCTAGGGAACCTGCATCATCCAAGTGCCCGGTAGTTAATCTAGATAGTCCAAGTGCCCGCTAGTTAACCTAGATCGCCCAAGTGCCCACTAGTTAACCTACATAGTCCAAGGTCCGCGACTTAACCTAGATAGTCCAAGTGCCCGCTAGTTATACTACATAGTCCAAGGGCCCTCTAGTTAACCTAGATAGTCCAAGTGCCCGCTAGGGGACGTACATAGTCCAAGTGCCCGCTAGGTAACATAGATAGTCCAAGTGCCCGTTAGCTAATCTAGATAGTCCAAGTGCCCGCTAGTTAACCAAGATAGTCCAAGTGCCCGCTAGTTAAACTACATAGTCCAAGGGCCCTCTAGTTAACCTAGATAGTCCACTTGCCCGCTAGGGTATGTACATAGTTAAAGTGCCCGCTAGGTAACCTAGATAGTCCAAGTGTCTGCTAGTTAACCTACATAGTCCAAGTGACCGCTAGGTAACCTAGATAGTCCAAGGACCCACTAGTTAACCTACATAGTCCAAGTGCCCGATAGGGAACCTACATAGTCCAAGTGCCCGCTGAGAAACCTACATAGTCCATGTGCCCGATAGGGAACCTACATACTCCAAGTGCCCGTTAGGGAACCTAGATAGTCCAAGTTCCCATAGGGAACCTGCATTGTCCAAGTGCCCGCTAGTTAACCTAGATAGTCCAAGTGCCCGCTAGTTAACCTAGGTATTCCAAGTGCCCGCTAGTTAACCTACATAGTCCAAGAACTCGCAAGTTAACCTAGATCGTCCAAGTGCCCGCTAGTTAACCTAGGCAGTCCAAGGGCCCGCTAGTTAACCTACATAGTCCAAGAACCCGCAAGTTAACCTAGATAGTCCAAGTGCCCGCTAGTTAACCTACATAGTCCAAGGGCCCGCAAGGAAACCTAGATATTCCAATTTCCTGTTAGCTAACCTAGACAGTCCAGGTGCCCGCTAGGTACCCTAGACTGTCCAGTGCCCGCTAGGTTACCTACATAGTCCAAGTGCCCGCTAGTTAACCTACATTGTCCAAGGGTCCGCTAGTTAACCTACATAGTCCAAGAACCCGCAAGTTAACCTAGATTGTCCAAGTGCCCGCTAGTTAACCTACATTGTCCAAGGGCCCGCAAGGTAACCTAGATATTCCAATTTCCTGTTAGCTAACCTACACAGTCCAAGTGCGCGCTAGGTACCCTACACTGTCCAGTGCCCGCTAGGTTAGCTACATTGTCCAAGTGCCCGCTAGGTAACCTAGATACACCACGTGCCCGCTACTTAACCTAGATAGTCCTAGTGCCCGTTAATTATCCTAGATAGTCCAAGTGCCCACTAGGGGACGTACATAGTCCAAGTGCCCGCTAGGTAACCTAGATATTCCAAGTGCCCGCTAGGGTATGTACATAGTCCAAGTGCCCGCTAGGTAACTTAGATAGTCTAAGTGCCCGCTAGTTAACCTACATAGTCCAAGGGCCCGCAAGTTAACCTACATAGTCCAAGTGCGCGATAGGGAACCTACATAGTACAAGTGCCCGCTAAGGGACGTACATAGTCTAAGTGCCCGCTAGGGAACCTACATAGTCCAAGTGCCCATTAGGGAACCTAGATAGTCCAAGTGCCCGCTAGGGAACCTGCATCATCCAAGTGACCGCTAGTTAATCTAGATAGTCCAAGTGCCCGCTAGTTAACCTAGATAGTCCAAGTGCCCGCTAGTTAACCTAGATCGTCTAAGTGCCCGCTAGTTAACCTATATAGTCCAAGGGCCCGCTAGTTAACCTACATAGTCCAAGGTCTGCTACTTAACCTAGATAGTCCAAGTGCCCGCTAGTTAACCTACATAGTCCAAGTTCCCTCTAGTTAACCTAGATATTCCAAGTGCCCTCTAGTTATCCTAGATAGTCCAAGTGCCCTCTAGTTAACCTAGATAGTCCAAGTGCCCTCTAGGGGACGTACATAGTCCAAGTGCCCTCTAGTTAACCTAGATAGTCCAAGTGCCCGCTAGGGGTCGTACATAGTCCAAGTGCCCGTTTGTTATACTAGATAGTCCAAGTGCCCACTAGGTAACCTAGACAGTCCAATTTCCCGTTAGGTTACCTACATAGTCCAAGTGACCGCTGGTCAACCTGATAGTTCAAGTGCCTGCTAGTTAACCTACATAGTCCAAGTGCCCGCTAGTTAACCTACATAGCCCAGGGCCTGCTAGTTAACCTACATAGTCCAAGTGCCCGCTAGTTAACCTACATAGCCCAGGGCCTGCTAGTTAACCTAGATAGTTCAAGTGCCCGCTAGTTAACCTACATAGTCCAAGAGCCCGCTGAGGAACCTACAGAGTCCAAGTGACCGATAGGGAACCTACATATTCCAAGTGCCCGTTAGGGAACCTAGATAGTCCAAGTGCCCATAGGGAACCTATATAGTCTAAGTGCCCGCTAGGGAACCTACATAGTCAAAGTGACCCCTAGGGAACCTGCATTGTACAAGTGCCCGCTAGTTAACCTAGATCGTCCAAGTGCCTGCTAGTTAACCTAGATAGTCCAAGTTCACGCTAGTTAACCTTTATCGTCCAAGTGCCCGCTAGTTAACCTACATAGTCCAAGTGCCCGATAGGGAACCTACATCTTCCAAGTGCCCACTGAGGAACCTACATAGTCCAAGTGCCCGATAGGGAACCTACATATTACAAGTGCCTGTTAGGGAACCTAGATAGTTCAAGTGCCCGTAGGGAACATAAATAGTCCCAGAGCCCGCTAGGGAACCTACATAGTCAAAGTGCCCATTAGGGAACCTAGATAGTCCAAGTGCCCGCTAGGGAACCTGCATCATCCAAGTGCCCGGTAGTTAATCTAGATAGTCCAAGTGCCCGTTCGTTAACCTAGATAGTCCACGTGTCCGCTAGTTAACCTAGATTGTCCAAGTGCCCGCTAGTTAACCTACATAGTCCAAGGGCCCGCTTGTTAACCTACATAGTCCAAGGTCCGCTACTTAACCTAGATAGTCCAAGTGCCTGCTAGTTAACCTAGATAGACCAAGGACATTCTAGTTAACCTAGATAGTCCAAGTGCCCGCTAGGGAACGTACATAGTCCAAATGCCCGCTAGGTAACCTAGATAGTCTAAGTGCCGGCTAGTTAACCTACATAGTCCAAGGGCACGCTAGTTAACCTACATAGTCCAGGGACCCGCTAAGGGACGTACATAGTCCAAGTGCCCGCTAAGGAACCTACATAGTCCAAGTGCCCATTAGGGAACCTAGATAGTCCAAGTGCCCGCTAGGGAACCTGCATCATCGAAGTGCCCGGTAGTTAATCTAGATAGTCCAAGTGCCCGCTAGTTAACCTAGATCGTCCAAGTGCCTGCTAGTTAACCTACATAGTCCAAGGGCCCTCTAGTTAACCTAGATAGTCCAAGTGCCCGCTAGGGGACGTACATAGTCCAAGTGCCCGCTAGGTAACCTAGATAGTCCAAGTGCGCGTTAGCTAACCTAGATAGTCCAAGTGCCCGCTAGTTAACCTAGATAGTCCAAGTGCCCGCTAGTTAAACTACATAGTCCAAGGGCCCTCTAGTTAACCTAGATAGTCCACGTGCCCGCTAGGGTATGTACATAGTTAAAGTGCCCGCTAGGTAACCTAGATAGTCCAAGTGTCTGCTAGTTAACCTACATAGTCCAAGTGCCTGCTAGGTAACCTAGATAGTCCAAGTGCCAGCTAGTTAAACTACATAGTCCAAGCGCCCTCTAGTTAACCTAGATAGTCCACGTGCCCGCTAGGGTATGTACATAGTTAAAGTGCCCGCTAGGTAACCTAGATAGTCCAAGTGTCTGCTAGTTAACCTACATAGTCCAAGTGCCCGCTAGGTAACCTAGATAGTCCAAGGACCCACTAGTTAACCTACATAGTCCAAGTGCCCGATAGGGAACCTACATAGTCCAAGTGCCCGCTGAGAAACCTACATAGTCCATGTGCCCGATAGGGAACCTACATATTCCAAGTGCCCGTTAGGGAACCTAGATAGACCAAGTTCCCATAGGGAACCTGCATTGTCCAATTGCCCGCTAGTTAACCTAGATAGTCCAAGTGCCCGCTAGTTAACCTAGGTAGTCCAAGTGCCCGCTAGTTAACCTACATAGTCCAAGAACCCGCAAGTTAACCTAGATGGTCCAAGTGCCCGCTAGTTAACCTAGGTAGTCCAAGGGCCCGCTAGTTAACCTACATAGTCCAAGAACCCGCAAGTTAACCTAGATAGTCGAAGTGCCCGCTAGTTAAGCTACATAGTCCAAGGGCCCGCAAGGAAACCTAGATATTCCAATTTCCTGTTAGCTAACCTAGACAGTCCAGGTGCCCGCTAGGTACCCTAGACTGTCCAGTGCACGCTAGGTTACCTACATAGTCCAAGTGCCCGGTAGTTAAACTACATTGTCCAAGGGCCCGCTAGTTAACCTACATAGTCCAAGAACCCGCAAGTTAACCTAGATAGTCCAAGTGCCCGCTAGTTAACCTACATAGTCCAAGGGCCCGCAAGGTAACCTAGATATTCCAATTTCCTGTTAGCTAACCTAGACAGTCCAAGTGCCCGCTAGGTACCCTACACTGTCCAGTGCCCGCTAGGTTAGCTACATAGTCCAAGTGCCCGCTAGGTAACCTAGATACACCAAGTGCCCGCTACTTAACCTAGATAGTCCTAGTGCCCGTTAGTTATCCTAGATAGTCCAAGTGCCCACTAGGGGACGTACATAGTCCAAGTGCCCGCTAGGAAACCTAGATATTCCAAGTGCCCGCTAGGGTATGTACATAGTCCAAGTGCCCGCTAGGTAACCTAGATAGTCTAAGTGCCCGCTAGTTAACCTACATAGTCCAAGGGCCCGCAAGTTAACCTACATAGTCCAAGTGTGCGATAGGGAACATACATAGTACAAGTGCCCACTAAGGGACGTACATAGTCTAAGTGCCCGCTAGGGAACCTACATAGTCCAAGTGCCCATTAGGGAACCTAGATAGTCCAAGTGCCCGCTAGGGAACCTGCATCATCCAAGTGCCCTCTAGTTAATCTAGATAGTCCAAGTGCCCGCTAGTTAACCTAGATAGTCCAAGTGCCCGCTAGTTAACCTAGATCGTCTAAGTGCCCGCTAGTTAACCTACATAGTCCAAGGGCCCGCTTGTTAACCTACATAGTCCAAGGTCTGCTACTTAACCTAGATAGTCCAAGTGCCCGCTAGTTAACCTACATAGTCCAAGTTCCCTCTAGTTAACCTAGATATTCCAAGTGCCCTCTAGTTAACCTAGATAGTCCAAGTGCCCTCTAGTTAACCTAGATAGTCCAAGTGCCCTCTAGGGGACGTACATAGTCCAAGTGCCCTCTAGTTAACCTAGATAGTCCAAGTGCCCGCTAGGGGTCGTACATAGTCCAAGTGCCCGTTTGTTATACTAGATAGTCCAAGTGCCCACTAGGAAACCTAGACAGTCCAAGTTCCCGCTAGGTTACCTACATAGTCCATGTGACCGCTGGTTAACCTGATAGTTCAAGTGCCTGCTAGTTAACCTACATAGTCCAAGTGCCCGCTAGTTAACCTACATAGCCCAGAGACTGCTAGTTAACCTACATAGTCCAAGTGCCCGCTAGTTAACCTACATAGCCCAGGGCCTGCTAGTTAACCTAGATAGTCCAAGTGCCAGCTAGTTAACCTACATAGTCCAAGAGCCCGCTGAGGAACCTACAGGGTCCAAGTGACCGATAGGGAACCTACATATTCCAAGAGCCCGTTAGGGAACCTAGATAGTCCAAGTGCCCATAGGGAACCTATATAGTCCAAGTGCCCCCTAGGGAACCTGCATTGTACAAGTGCCCGCTCGTTAACCTAGATCGTCCAAGTGCCCGCTAGTTAACCTAGATAGTCCAAGTTCGCGCTAGTTAACCTTTATCGTCCAAGTGCCCGCTAGTTAACCTACATAGTCCAAGTGCCCGCTGAGGAACCTACATAGTCCAAGTGCCCGATAGGGAACCTACATATTACAAGTGCCTGTTAGGGAACCTAGATAGTTCAAGTGCCCGTAGGGAACATAAATAGTCCCAGAGCCCGCTAGGGAACCTACATAGTCAAAGTGCCCATTAGGGAACCTAGATAGTCCAAGTGCCCGCTAGGGAACCTGCATCATCCAAGTGCCCGGTAGTTAATCTAGATAGTCCAAGTGCCCATTCGTTAACCTAGATAGTCCAAGTGCCCGCTAGTTAACCTAGATTGTCCAAGTGCCCGCTAGTTAACCTACATAGTCCAAGGGCCCGCTTGTTAACCTACATAGTCCAAGTTCCGCTACTTAACCTAGATAGTCCAAGTGCCTGCTAGTTAACCTAGATAGACCAAGGGCATTCTAGTTAACCTAGATAGTCCAAGTGCCCGCTAGGGAACGTACATAGTCCAACTGCCCGCTAGGTAACCTAGATAGTCTAAGTGCCGGCTAGTTAACCTACATAGTCCAAGGGCACGCTAGTTAACCTACATAGTCCAAGTGCCCGCTAAGGGACGTACATAGTCCAAGTGCCCGCTAAGGAACCTACATAGTCCAAGTGCCCATTAGGGAACCTAGATAGTCTAAGTGCCCGCTAGGGAACCTGCATCATCCAAGTGCCCGGTAGTTAATCTAGATAGTCCAAGTGCCCGCTAGTTAACCTAGATCGTCCAAGTGCCCGCTAGTTAACCAACATAGTCCAAGGGCCCGCTTGTTAACCTACATAGTCCAAGGTCCGCTACTTAACCTAGATAGTCCAAGTGCCCGCTAGTTAACCTACATAGTCCAAGGGCCCATTAGCTAACCTAGATAGTCCAAGTGCCCGCTAGTTAACCTAGATAGTCCAAGTGCCCGCTAGTTAAACTACATAGTCCAAGCGCCCTCTAGTTAACCTAGATAGTCCACGTGCCCGCTAGGGTATGTACATAGTTCAAGTGCCCGCTAGGTAACCTAGATATTCCAAGTGTCTGCTAGTTAACCTACATAGTCCAAGTGCCCGCTAGGTAACCTAGAGAGTCCAAGGACCCACTAGTTAACCTACATAGTCCAAGTGCCCGATAGGGAACCTACATAGTCCAAGTGCCCGCTGAGGAACCTACATAGTCCAAGTGCCCGATAGGGAACCTACATATTCCAAGTGCCTGTTAGGGAACCAAGATAGTCCAAGTGCCCGGAGGGAACATATATAGTCCAAGTGCCCGCTAGGGAACCTACATAGTCAAAGTGCCCACTAGGGAAATTGCATTGTCCAAGTGCCCGCTAGTTAACCTACATAGTCTAGAACCCGCTAGTTTACCTAGATAGTGCAAGTGCCCGCTAGATAACCTACATAGTCCAAGGGCCCGCTAGTTAACCTAGATATTCCAAGTGCCCGCTAGTTAACCTAGATCGTCCAAGAGTCCGCTAGTTAACCTACCTAGTCCAAGTTCCCATTAGGTAACCTAGATAGTCCAAGTGCCCACTAGGTAACCTACATAATCCAAGTGCCCGCTAGGTAACCTAGATATTCCAAGTTCCTGTTAGCTAACCTAGATAGTCCAAGTGCCTGCTAGGTAACCTACATAGTCCAAGTGCCCATTCCTTAACCTAGATAGTCCAAGTGCCCGCTAGGTAACATAGACTGTCCAAATGCCCTCTAGGTTACCTACATAGTCCAAGTGCACGTTCATTAACCTAGATCGTCCAAGTGCCCGCAAGGTAACCTACATAGTCCAAGGGCCCGCTAGGTAACCTACATATTCCAAGTGCCCACTAGGTAACTTAGACAGTCCAAGTGCCCGATAGGTAACCTAGATAGTCCAAGTGCCCGCTAGGTAACCTTCATAGTCCAAGTTCCCGCTAGGTAACCTATATAGTCCAAGTGCCCGTTACCTAACCTAGATAGTCCAAGTGCCCGCTAGGCAACCTACATAGTACAAGTGCCCGTTCGTTAACCTAGAATTCCAATGCCCGCTAGGTAACCTAGACTGTTCAAGTGCCTTCTATGTTACCTACATAGTCCAACTGCCCGTTAGATAACCTAGATAGTCCAAGTGCCCGCTAGGTAACCTTTGGAGTCCAAGTGCTCGCTAGGTAACCTAGATAGTCCAAGTGCCTGTTAGGTAACCTAGATAGTCCAAGTGCCCGTTAGGTAACCTAGATAGTCCAAGTGCCCGCTAGGTAACCTACATAGTCCAAGTGCCCTCTAGGTAAACTAGATAGTACAACAGCCCGTTAGTTAACCTAGATAGTCCAAGTTCCCACTAGGGAACGTACATAGTCCAAGGACCCACTAGTTAACCTGCATAGTCCAAGTGCCCGATAGGGAACCTGCATAGTCCAAGTGCCTGCTAAGGGACGTACATAGTACAAGTGCCCGCTAGGGAACATATATAGTCCAAATGCCCGTAAGGGAACTTAGTAGTCCAAGTGCCCGCTAGGGAACCTGCATTTTCCAAGTGCCCGCTAGTTAATCTAGATTGTCCAAGTGCCCGCTAATTAACCTAGATCGTCCAAGTGCCCGCTAGTTAACGTAGATAATCCAAGTGCCCGCTAGTTAACCTACATAGACCAAGGGCCCTCTAGTTAACCTAGCTAGTCCAAGTGCCCGCTAGGGAACGTACATAGTCCAAGTGTCCGCTAGGTAACCTAGATAGTCCAAGTGCCCGCTAGGGTATGTACATAGTTCAAGTGCCCGCTAGGTAACCTAGATTGTCCAAGTGCCCGCTAGGTAACCTAGATAGTCCAAGGTCCCGCTAGTTAACCTACATAATCCAATGCCCGATAGGGAACATACATATTCCAAGTGCCCGCTGAGGAACCTACATAGTCCAAGTGCCCGCTAGGGAACCAACATAGTCCAAGTGCCCGCTAGTTAATCTAGATAGTCCAAGTGCCCACTAGTTAACCTAAATCGTCCAAGTGCCGCTAGTTAACCAAATCGTTCAAGTGCCCGCTAGTTAACCTAGATAATCCAAGTGCGCGCTAGTTAACCTACATATTCCAGGGGCCCTCTAGTTAACCTAGCTAGTCCAAGTGCCCGCTAGGGGACGTACATAGTCCAAGAGCCCGCTAGGTAACCTAGATAGTCCAAGTGCCCGCTAGGGTATGTACATAGTTCAAGTGCCCGCTAGGTAACCTAGATAGTCCAAGGTCCCGCTAGTTAACCTACATAGTCCAAGTGCCCGCTGAGGAACCTACATAGTCCTAGTGCCCGTTAGGGAACCTAGATAGTCCAAGTGCCCATAGGGAACCTATATAGTCCAAGTGCCCGCTAGGGAACCTAAATAGTCAAAGTGCCCGCTAGGGAACCTGCATTGTATAAGTGCACGCTAATTAACCTAGATAGTCCAATTGCCCGCTAGTTAACCTAGATAGTCAAACTGCCCACTAGTTAACATTGATCATCCACCTGCCCACTAGTTAACCTACATAGTCCAAGTGCCTGATAGGGAACCTACATTGTCCAAGTGCCCACTGAGGAACCTACATAGTCCAAGTGCCCGATAGGGAACCTACATATTCCAAGTGCCCGTTAGGGAACTTAGACAGTCCAAGTGCCCACTAGGGAACCTGCATTGTCCAAGTGCTCGCCAGGTAACCTAGAGAGTCCAAGGGCCTCCTAGATAACCTACATAGTCCAAGTGCCCGATAGGGAACCTCCATAATCCAAGTGCCCGCTAGGGAACCTACATAGTCCAAGTGCCCTTTAGGGAAACTAGAGGGTCCAAGTGCCCATAGGGAACCTACATAGTCCAAGTGCCCATTCGTTAACCTAGATAGTCCAAGTGCCCGCTAGTTAACCTAGACAGTACAAGTGCCTGCTAGTTCACCTACATAGTCCAATTCCCCGTTCGCTAACCTAGATAGTCCAAGTGCCCGCTAGGTAACCTACATAGTCCAAGTGCCCGCTAGGTAAGCTACAAGTCCAAGGGCCCGCTAGTTAACCTACATAGTCCAAGGACTCGCTAGTTAACCTTGATAGTCCAAGTGCCGGCTAGTTAACCTAGATCGTACAAGTGCCCGCTAGTTAACCTAGATTGTCCAAGTGCCCGCTAGTTAACCTACATAGTTCAAGGGACCACTAGTTAACCTAGATCATCCTAATGTCCTCTAGTTCACCTACATAGTCCAAGTGCCCGCTACGTAACCTAGATAGTCCAAGTGCCCGCTAGGT